>NC_041056.1:33801033-34144158 GCF_900634775.1 Gouania willdenowi | reverse complement strand
TTTAAATTTTTTCTATTTATTTTTCTTCTTTGGCTGGTGTAACATATTTACAGTGAATCCCCAAAACAATAAACCAAAAACTGAGCAAACACAAAAGAAAAGGGCATTGGGATGCCAGGCTACATTTGACAAATCCTGAACATATTAACTTTACCCTCTGTTTGTTTTGCTGTCAGCTTTATCAGTTCTGCTCACTCAGGGTTCCTTCTGACTCAGCTGTAGTGACACACACACACACACACACACACACACACACACACACACACACACACACACACACACACAGCCGATTGGATGAAGCAGCAGAGATGGTGAGTGTTTAGCAGTCTGATGAAAAGTTGTCATTTTTAAGGTGACGATACAAACACTACCTTAAATTAATTGTGGTCAAAGGCAAGAACGTGTATGTGAAGTGTTCATTATATCCAGGAGAGAAGACTTTGTCCACATCTGTTGTAAGCAACTCATATTTAATGAAGCACCTCACGACACACGCATCTAAAAATGTGAATTATTTGACATAGAGCAACTTTTTTTTTTTAACCACACAAATAGTTACTTTCCGTAATGAGTTACTTTTATTATAAGTAATTCAGTTACTAACGCAGTTACTTTTTTGAACAAGTAGTGAGTAACTATAACTAATTACTTTTTTAAAGTAACGTTCCCAACACTGGTCACTATATGTAACTCCTCCCACAGGCAACTACATTATCATAAAGAACACACAAAACAACAAAGCATGAATTATCCAAGCATCCATAATAATAAATTAATGTTAATTCATTCACCTCCAATGTTTTAAAAATCCATAACAAAAAAAAAAAAAAAATTACACAGACACCCCTGTACAAGTGGTTTTTCTCAACACCAGCCCACCAAACACCCATATTTACATGACTTGGTTTAGTCCCTCTAGTTTCCTGCAAACCTGGAAGTGCTGCTGTCAAAATGGTGGTGAGTTAGCTCCTAATAAACAAACAAACACCTTTCCCTGCACAGTGGAAGTTGTTTGACCGGTAACATGGTTATTGAACAGGGTGAACAGGAATAATTAAACCAGTATCCAAACAATGATAACAGACAGAAGAATGAAATGATGATGGCAGTAGCAACAAGTCAACAAATGTTAAAGGTGCAGCCTGCGACTCTCAGATCCCTCTCTCCCCCTCCCTCCCCGCTGCTCTCTTGCCCTGCCTCCAAACTTTCCAAAGTCCCTCCCTCAGAGGAGCTAACAATCTAACGTTAGCCCGACAGCAACATCACAGTAATATAACATGCTCTGTTAAAAGCATATTACTGCAGCGCTTCTATCTCTCTATGTGCACACACCTCAGCAGCAGCAGCAACAACACAGTTTTACTTACAGCAGCTCACGCGGTTACTGCACACACGAACAACACATGCACTACAGAGTTGAAGTGTAACAATTACAAATCAAACATAATGTACATCAAGCAGCAGTAATTACCTTTCAAGCAGAAAAGTCGCTAATTCCATCTTCTACGCCTCCAGACCATAAAATGTAAAAAACGGCATTACAGCCCCGGGAAAGGGGCTGTGAGCAACAGCTGTCTGACAGTCCATCAAACACAATCCTGGCTCTGATTGGTTCTTTTTGCTCGGTCGCTGCAGGAGCAGCAGGGGGGACTCAATGAGTCTGTTTTTTCACACAAACTACTAGTTTGATGTAAAGCTGTCCTTACATAGTGACAGCTTTAGCAAATATGACAAAAGGCCACTTTTATAAGAGTTACAGACTGCAGCTTTAAGCAGCCGGTGTAGTGAAAAATAATCCTACGCATGAAAGCCTCCTACAGGCGCACGCTCACTAGTAGCTTAGTAAATATTTACGTGTGTACGTACAATATTTTGCTACCTTAAATTTTCCTTTATGATAAACCCTAATTCTAACCTGAACCCTAACCCTAAAAATGAAAAGGAAAGATTCTTTCCTTTTTTCAACATGATGAACACGCATGCGCAGTTTGCCAGGTGCGCATGCCCATTGTCTACCGTAGGAAACTTTCACGACAGGGTTATTCTACATTACACCGGCATTAGCTGACTGTGTTCACTAACTACAGTATAGTGTGAGCATCACAGCTCACTCCATGACATGGGCTGTGTACACTATTCTAGTTTGATGTATTAAAACACTTGTTATGCAAAGTTCAGATAGATAGGAATATTTTTTATCTGATATTTACATTATATTATATATTCATTTAAATGGGTCCTATTAATGTTATTGTTTTACTTCTTTATATTCCTGATGAGTTGAAAATGCAGAGGTAAAGTCAAATAAAAGCAAGGTTATTTTTCCACTAACATTTTTTTGTCTGTTGTGTATTGTATCACAACTCCATTATTGTGTATCATATTTAATCGATCGGTCTATCGTCCCACTCTCTGGTCTTGCCATAATCCTTATTAACCATGAAGTGGGCAAACAGCTGTCCTACAAAAACATCATTTATGACTTAAAAAAAGCCTGTGGAAGAGTTGCTAAATATATAGGTCAGTATATCTTGTAGTTGTAGTTTTTTATGTTGTTGGTTTATTTAAAACTTTTTGCTTTTAGAAATTAAAAAAGAGGTGTTGGTTTATTTTAATTGTTGTACTTTTATTTATTTATTTATTTTTTTTATTCCAGGCAACAGTCCATGTTGATTTATGTCTATCATGTGGAAGTTTCACATTTTCTAAAAATAATAATGATTATTTACATTTTAAATATATGTTACAGCATAGTTTATTTTCTTTTGAGCTAAGGGTGTGGAAATGTGTGTTGCTGTAAAAAGTTCTAAAAATGTTTTAACTTTTTTAATCACTCAATATCATTTTAACATATTGATAAATAGAGGTTTGCTGTTGTGCATTACTTATCTTGCTTGAGTGGCTCAACTAAAGATGTTTGATTTTAATTTGGGCTTGTCATGACTGTAGCCCATTTAGCTGCTGAAGTTTATTATTTTCTAGCAATTTCTGATAATTGATTAGGCCCAAAACAGTATGTTAAAACGCCCATAAAGCTATAGAATATTGGTTCTTCCTGGCAGTATTAGGCATATCCAGATGTCCAGATATTCTCTGTTATACTATTAACACAGTGCAATGAAGTTGAGTTATTTAATGCACTTTCCTCTCTGCATCTGAAGAGGGGATACAGAGGTTTGCAATATTTGACCATTTGCAGACATAGAGCAGAGTGGGGTACTTTGCATGAATAAAGCAGATAATCATGCTTAATTAATTAAACATTAGTATAAAAAAGCACAACATGAAGGCCAAAAGCTGAATGAGTAGAATTCTAACAAAATATGCAAACAAAGAAATGTACTGAAAATACTTTATAAAATTGGTACCATGATCTAAGCGCTTAAACCCTTTGTGTAATACTGTATGTCACAGGGGCTCCCTACGTTAGTTAAGCAGATGCACTGCCTCAATGGGAAATCCAAAAAGTAACTCTTAGTTATCTTTTTACAAACTAGGCACCAAATAATAATAATAATAATTAAAAACAAAAAAAACAGTGAAAAGAAATTGCATTACCAATGTTTTATAACCAACCGAAGCAGATTTTTATGCTGAAAACAGTTTTACTCCAGAACTACAATAGTATATGCTTTAAGTACATTAGTGATTTGTTTAATAAATATTCATACTGACAAGGTTTCTCTCTTTGTTGTTTAAAACAATGTAAGAAAGAAGAAACCACCTTTGTTGAGGCAACAAAATTAGCCAAATTTCCATCTGAAGATCTTCAAGTTTTTATTTGGGCTTGAAGATTATACCCTAGGAACAATTACTACATTCAAGCATCAGAAGTTTTTCAGTTACTTTTAACATTTTTAAAAACTGTGACACAAAAACATAGTAAGTTACATTTGTAAAGAGACTCATAAGACATGCTTCTTGAAACACTTAAATCACATTTATTGCACTCTTTTATGTTTGTCTTTAAAAGCTTGAGCACTCTTCTCAATGTTAGTAACAACAAAGAAGCCGACAATAGTTTCCATAAACTGCATCAGATATTGAATGATACATCATAGGAGGGTATTATGTTCTTGTGTTGCTAGACTCTCTTTTTGGAACCTCAAACATTTTTCTTCTTCTGATCCCCAAACTCTGGTGTGCTTTCTTTTGCTGGTGAACATCCCACCCCTCCCTCACACTGTGCTACACAGCTTTGTCCTCTCTCCCTCCTCCTTTTCTGGGCCATTTCTAATCTCTTCAAGCGACACTTCTAAGCTTAGGTGTGCTTCAAAAACAAATCAATAGAAGTATAATAGCTCTGTGCACGCTTTGTAATTTTTATATATTAGTTTTCTCTCCCTCTCTCGCCCCTTTCTCTCCTTTGCCATGCTTACTTTTCATCAGGAAAGAGGGAGGGGGTGGAAGGTGTGAGGGGTACACAGTGGAACGCACCTGTAAACTTTATTTAGTATTCTATGAATTTCAAATCAGTTGTGTATCATAACGACTCAGCTCTGCAGAATTTTAGAGGAGGGAGGTTGTTTGTAAGGTGAGGCAAGTGAGGTGGGGGTGTGGTTGGAGGGGGGGGCATACAATGCAGAGACTGGAAAGGCAAAGGGAGAAAAGGGAAAAATCAATACAGCCAGCACACTTTTTCCCCGGCACAGCAATGAGAGGGGATCTATTGTGGGGGAATGATGATTTATGTCAGAGGTGGAAGGGCCGTCAGGGTGCGTAGGGGACGGAGGTATACGCCAATAATGATTAATGCCCCCCTCCATCCAGAAGACAACCAGCCACACTCTTTTAGATTACCCCCACATTCTACCCCATCATGCTTCTCCTTTACTACCGTACAGGCTCACCGTCCCTCCCCATCCTGTCTTTGATCGTGGACCTTACCCTGATCACAGTTGCACTGTACACATAAGTAGAAGTTTGCATGTCATATATTAGTAGTTTCCCTTTACTTGCTACTCTACATTTTATAGTTGGCACATATTGTATGAGTTCAAACCATAGTTATCATATGAGCTGAGATGCTTCTGACCTGACAAGTCATATAGGAATTATTAATATTTTTTTACTGTTGATTACTGTTTTACATATACCTTATTTGAAAAGGTAAAGCTTCCACATTAGCTTCTTTAATATGACATTTATGAGAGCTCATATTAAATCAGTGACCACTTTATAATCTTTGGTTGATGATCTAACGTAAATGCCTAAAATGTTAAAATTATATCCGTGAAAGCATTAAAGTTAAAGCATTAAAGTTAAAGCATTTTCTTATTGATGACAACTTAAGATGTTCCTTTTTTTTAAGGCACCCGTGGTTTGTCGGAGGTCAGTTCACAGTGTTTGTGACCCTAAATGATGATGCATTATGGGAAGGAGGGGCCTCATTTGTCTGTTCCATGAGCTCTTTTAGTGAGATGCAAAGTAAGTGTGCGCGCTATGACCGACGTTGAAGTGCAGCATCCAGTGTGTGTCAGTGATGAGGAACAAACAGCCATTGTTCTGAAACTACCTGCAGACACGAACCACAGCTGAGACTCAATAATAAATGGAGTCACTATCTGACAGAAGGTAACAACACAGACATCAGTCTAAAGCCGTCACACAATATTAAGGACGACAAGTTTTGGAATTGTTTACATGCAAGTTTCAACTATGGTCTCAGTCATTAGCAGCGTTCAAGACTTTTTACTGCTGAGTTAATTGATTGAAACTTAAAATAAAGTAAGCAAACTTGTCACTGGTAGGGACACACTTGTCACTGTGACTTCCACCTTTTGGACATGTTCCCTGCACACAGTCTGTTTTGTCCCCATGGTTCTGCATGACAGTGTGTTTGACAAGGCCTTAGCCAAATGCCTGCTCTGCTGTTAGCTGGTTAAATATGCAAAGATCATACTTGATCATGTAATTAATTTGTAGTTTAGCTCACATCTATGGGATATCTTGTTTATTTGCACTGATCTAGCAGTGGCTACAATAGACTTAAATAAACTTAAAGAGTAACTAAACCCCTGCCTTCTGCTGACCTGCCACTAGGGGAGAAATTCAAAAAATGCCTTGATTATGGGTGTTACTCCTGAAGCAGTAAGACACGCCCACTCAGGGAGCCGGTCAGTGCTGGCAGTAACAGACCGGTGTCTCTTCAACTACTTCACACAATACACAGCCAGCAAGCATAAACACACAGCACACTAGCACCACAGACACTATAATATTCACAAACAGTCCCTGCTCTACTCCCACCATGAGTCTCAGAACACCGCTCCCTCACACACAAACATAATGACACACAGCAGCGTGGAGTACATGCACGTTCACGCACACGCAGAGACAGACAGGGATACGCACACAATGTGTCTGTACACACACACATAGCTTGATGAACCCTCTAATTAGACCAGAATCTGCTCTTTATAGAAGCACAGAGTCAAAAACATCACTGCTTAAGAAAGGAGTTCCTCGTTGAGGCTGTCAATCAATGCTCACTGAGGGCTGTGATAGGATGAAACACTCCTCCCTCCTCTCAGCTTTTATAGGAGGGGCGGAGCCAACAGTGAAGATTGATGATGAGCGATAATCCAAATAATCTGTCTCCCTCAGCCAATAGCAAAATTCAATTCAACCCTTTGAGGTCAGTAACTCTGACTTTTTACAACTAAATATGCAAAATTAAAATACTTTTACTAAAATGTTAAAAGTTGGACTAGGATCAATCAACAACAATACTTAATATCCAAATACATTGTATTCAGCAGAAAAAATGGGTTGGGGGTTTAGTTCCTCTTTAAATTCAGATTTCCAAGGAGAAAAATGTAAATTATATTTGCTGTAACAGAGTTGTATATACAGTAGAATAGAATAGAATAATGTTTATTGCCATATGCACATGCCAAAAAAGAACAGGTACAATGGAATTATTGTGCATGTCCCAGAGTCAGATTAAATTAACAAATAGTAGTCCCTCGTTTATCGCGGGGGTTACGTTCTAAAAATAACCCGCAATAGGCGAAATCCGCGAAGTAGTCAGCTTTATTTTTATGACACATGTTTTAAGGCTGTAAAACCCATCACCACACACTTTATATATTTTTCTTAGACAGCAATTAACATGTCTCTCTTGTTTAAACACTCTCAAAGTTCAAACCTTCGTAGATTTTAAAACATAAAACCTGTTTTCATACATACAGCATTTGAGAGTCACGCTGCTAGCGATCAGACATTAATGCAGAATGCATTCAGAGTTTTTAATGACGATGACGTCAGGCCGTCAACACGGACATCGGTCTGTTCACCCATTCAACCATGGAGTAGAAGCTGTGTGTGACCACCTGGAGCTGTATGACACGGCCTTTATAACCGGGACAGGACTAGGAAGGATTTGGCGTGGAGGAGAAACAGCAAGGAGGTGGTAGTTGCAGGTAAAAGTTATCTTTGTAGCACTGAGCTAGGATAGCATTAGCCGCTAATCACACCGGCTTTTTTCACTGATGGTTTATGTTTATGAGAGGAGAAAAAGGAGCACAGCTCCTCGCTTCAGTAGGCAGTGAAACTCACCGAGTTGGATGTGTCACTGGTGGGTGAACGCAGCATTAACCAATCCGGACACTGAACACAATGCGCGTTCATACGCTGTAAAAAAATGCATCCAAAATTGCATTGTAAAACAAATCCGCGATACACCGAAGCCGCAAAAGGTGAACTGCATTACAGCGAAGGATTACTGTATATACGTTCCAATCAAATTGGCCAAGACACAATATACAGAGTTTCAGAAAAAAAAAAAATTACTAATTATTGCGATGTGTGCTAGGGAACATCCCCTGCACACATTTTCACTTTTTTATATGCATAATGTGTTTTGGGCCTTCCAATTACTTCCTTCCACCTGTCCTAATTCAGTACTACCCCCTGCCTTCCTCAACCCTCTGCCTACTGCTGCATGTATGCCATGGGGTGATGGATCTCTGCTCCCCAGCTGCGTGGCTGCAGGACAGGGGCGGTCACTTTTAAGCCCAGCATCAGCACTTTGTCTCTGCCAGAACTGTCAGTGCTCTCTGCTTGGTACAAAGAAAAAGAAGCAGGAGGCAAAGCAAGACGGAGGTGGGAACGACGGAGTTAGACGAAGGAGAGATGGACACAGTGAGGGATGGCTGCTTGATGACGGAAATGAATGGACAGAGGAGGTGCTTTAGACAGGAGATAGAAAGAGAGATGGAGGACAAGAGACAAAGTGCTTGTCTCTGTTGTCATGCCACAACTAGGAAAAGCCTCGCAGATAGCTTTGTGTGTGTGTGTGTGTGTGTGTGTGTGTGTGTGTGTGTGTGTGTGTGTGTGCGTGTGCGTGCGTGTTAAGGAAGCACATGTATCCCATATATATGTAGTTTCAGTGTAGATCAGTCTAACATAAATGTCTGAATGCATAGGTCTTTGTCGGCATGTTCTTTGAGACTAAAGTACCGAAGCTTATAGTAAGCTGACAGAATAAGGTTCTAAGAGAAAAAACAACCCACCAACAATCCTTTTTCACTATCACCTCTAGTCCACTTAAAGGGAGAGCATGGAGATTGGATTTCTTGCAAAAGATACAGCATTCTCAGGAGACCATTCGTATCAAAAACATCTTCTCACTTGTTAGTTATTCAAGAGGAACCTCCAAGTAGAAGTCAGGCTTTAGAAAAGTCATTATTATTCCCATAGGGCGAGGAGCACCCTGTGAACTATTGTAATGTGTGAATGGGACATAGAGTTGGTGGGGAGGGAGAGAAGGCAATGAGAATAGTGGTGAAGGAGAAAGAAGCAGGCAGGCAGAAAGAAAGAATGGGAGCCTTTTGTCTCCTCTACTGCCCGTCTGTATCTTCTAGCAGTAGTGAATGCTTTTGCTAATGATCTCAAGCTCATTTTTAATCATCTAAATGTGTATAAAGTGACATCTAAGATTTGTGTTTAAAACTGCATTTTCCACATTGATCTTTTCAGCTTTAATTCAAGTCCTCACACTCTACGACACATCATCTGACAACTGATTGTAAGTACTGGTATTTTTTAGTTTTTATTGCGATACAGTGAACTCATCTGCTCGACATCCAGAATAAAGAGTTGCTGTGCAGACAAAAGAGCATAACAGAGAAAAGAAATAAAGTGCTACCAACTTTATTACAGTTAATTGAAACAAACAGAAAAACAAAAATTGGAAGTAAAAAAAAAAAAAAATGTGTTCACTAAAATAAAAACAGATTACTGACTGACACTGAATATAGTGACAATAAGTAAAGTAGCATGGCTGAACCCGCAGCTACTGACGTCATTACGCTCTTGTGTGTGCAATGTTGTGTTCAAGTACTGCATGGAAAATTGCCTACTCTTCCATTCCCTCACAGTCACAAGGATGCGTGTAGGTACTGAAACAAGGTACCGTTTGATTTTACATGAATTGGTACCAGGTAGAGGAATTTTGTCGGTACCTAAAAAAGTACAGAATCCAGTAACCATCCTTAATTGTGTGTTAAAGCAAACTTTACTTATAGTCATGCCATCCTTTGTTTTTGTCTTTATAAATGTATTTTATTCATGAGCTTGTTAGGGTGATCTATTTTTATCAGCTCTGCTGGTTTATGGCAGCTGTATGGAACCTCATGGTCTGTGACATCACGTGTTGACATTCTGCTCAGGACAACTCACGTAATGCTACAACACAATTTGGGAGAAAGCAGCCTAGAGTCCTGTTTGAGATTGAGATGGAAAGGCACCCTGTCCAGGGTGTACCCCCGCCTAGTGCCCAATGACAGGTACCAGCAGACCCTCGCTACCCTGAAAAGGAGCAGTAACTCCAGTGTGCTGCAAAGTAAATTTGCTGGTTTTGTCAATGGAATCTAGTGTGCTGGAAATAGTGAGATACTTTTATTTCCGGTCCAAAAATTGTGTCAGACAGCAAGCTAAAATGGTACCATATTATTAATATTGAGTAAATATAAAACTAACTTTGATTTGATTAGGTTTGCTCATGTTTAGCTTTCATTCAATCGTATCGTTCTTTGTGCAATTCAAATGTTGAACAAAATTGGAAATTGTTGGTTCCGTCTGTAATCATCTACCCCCATGTTTAGCATACTGAAATTCGTTTTTTGTTGACCACCACATAGTTTTTAAACTCAAACAAAACTATCTTTGGTATAATTTTTGGTTGGATGCTGTCTAAAAATCCATGTGGATCTTTTTTGATTGGATGTTGTGCCAACAGCACCAACGCACACACACACACACATACTGACTGACACACACATATAGAGTGAGAGAAAGAGCGGTCCACAACAACATAGTTTTGGGGTTTTTTCGAGAAAGTAGCAAGTCTTTTGAAGTCAAAAGACTTTTAAGTCAAGTCCAGTCTAAAGTCATCAGAATTATGACTCCAGTCTGACTTGAGTCCAAGTAATATGACTGGAGTCCACATCTCTGGTTGCAGGTATACCACTATCTGTAATTCCAGTCAAGGACATTTCAAGGACATATCTAAATGACACCAGGGCATAAACGGGGGACTCAGTGAGTTGGAAAGGAAACTCTACAGGCACATTTCAAGTTTTTTTACACAGTGCTATACTCACGTCAACGCTCTGGCTTTCCTGGAGAGGCAGAGACTAGCATGTGGTGTCCTGTATGAAACTGTATTAAACCTGACCAACAGAGATGGAACAGTTGGCAAACTATTTAGGTCATGACCTCTGAGTCCACTGGGAGTAGTGTTGGCTCCCAGAGAACCCGCTGTAACTGGCAAAGATCAGCATGTCCCGTTGGCCTTCGAGCAGGCTACACTGGCTGGTCGATGTTACCGTGGTATGACCACAAGAGGCAGTGGCAGCTCTCAGCCCCCAGCCAATGGAACGCTCTTGTTGTGCTGAGTGTAGCATTCCTGCAAAGAGGGGACTGCATGCGGTGCCTGGAAGCTGAGAAAGATAGCCTACAGAACCAGGAGTGGAAAGCCATCAAATTTGATGTGTACGAGCATATTACAGCATTAAAGAGAGCACTTAGAAAATATACTGCAGAAACTGTGTGAAAAGCATGTGTGGTGCCTTTTATTTCACCTCAAACACTTGATTTTGAGTCCCCAAGAGACACTAACACTGTGTGTGTGTGTGTGTGTGTGTGTGTGTGTGTGTGTGTGTGTGTGTGTGTGTGTGTGTGTGTGTGTGTGTGTGTGTGTGTCCTTGCTGCTGTGGTAGCTGAGCCAGAAAAAACTGGAACAGATCCCACTGGTGACACTATTAGAGCCTGTGAATTATAAAACTATTAACCAGAATGTAGCTTCCAATTAAAAGATGATTTAATATGAAGATTTGATGGCTGGATTTTGATTAAGCAGAGACCCCATTAGAAGTGAAGGTGATGGACGGCAGTCTAGCACTGGACTCTTGCTTAAAAGGCAGTGGTCCAACACCAATTTGTCCCTTTTTGGGTAAATTGGGGTTAATTACTTTAAATAGTATGGCTGGAAGCAAATAAAAGCAAAGTCTGTTGAAATTCTTTGGACAGTCAGAGGGGTATTTTAACTACTGCTCTAAAAAGGATCTAGTTTTGTCAAATATAACTTGAACCAGAACGCATGTGATTTCTATGAAGGGTATTGCTTCTTAAACAGAGTGTATGGATTAAGTTATGTTTCTCAACAAGTAGAGAAATGACTTTTATGACCTGGTTGTTATTTATTTATCTAGGCTTTGTCACTGTTAGTTTGAATTAGGAGTGTTTACATTAAAAGCCCTAAAATGAGGACATCAAAGCCTGGATGTCCTTAAACTTTTTAAACTTCAATGAAAAAAAAACAGAAGTAGTGGTGCTTGGGCCCAGTGGTCCTCGTGATTCCCCTCCTTTTGACTTGGGCCCTTTGGCAAATTATGCAAAGTCAACAGTTTTAAACTTGGGTTTTAAGATTGGCAGTGATCGGCAAATTAGTGTTGTAGTGAAATCTGGCTTTTTTCATAATAGGCAGTTGGCAAAGGCCTTTCCTTTCACAACAGCACTCAGAAACGGTGATCCATGTCTTTATTACATCTCAGTCGTATTACTGTAATGCACTTGTATTTTGGAGTCATCCAGTCATCTCTCACACGTCTGCAGTTGGTGAAAAACGTAGCCAGTCGCCTCCTAACTCGAATACGTAAAAGCAAGCACAATAACCCTCATCCTGGCCTCCCTCCACTGGCTGCCTGTACATTTTAGAATCCATTTTAAAATTATTTTATTTGATTTTAAGTCTTTAAATGGTCTCGCTCCACTTTACCTCTCTGAGCACCTCCACCCCTACTTTCCTGCTCAGTCGCTAAGGTCAGCTGATCGGCTTCTCCTGGAGGTACCGAGGTCCAAAAACCCATTTTTATTCCTTGGCTTTTAACCAAGTATGAAACTCTGTTCTTGTTTTATTGTCCTTTAATTGTGGCTTTTCACTGTTGTGTTTTATGATTACATCAGTTTTTATTATTGTTTTATTTAGTTTATTTTATTGTTTTGCTGTTGTTTGTATTTATTGTGTACAGCACTTTGTGCCAGCTGTGGCTGCCTTAAGAGTTATAGAAATACAGTTGAGTTGAGTTGGTAGCTGGGGGTAAGCAATAAATAAATTTAAAAAAATTAAAAACACCCTTAATATGTTTAGAACTAGAAATATACAAAAAAAAATTCCTAACTTTTTTCAGTGATGGTCCTCCTTTAGATTGTCAGGCAGAGGTCAGAAAAAAGTTACTGCTTCTCAAGTCTCAAGTCTAGGGATGTAACGATTCACTCAACTCCCGCAACGATTCGATTCACGATACTGGGTTCACAATACGATTCTCTCATGATTTATTTTACAAAATGGGACTGTAGTCAAAAGATGACTGAAAAATATTCCTTTATTTTTTTGGGAAAAAAACTAGAAAATACTGTATTATTTTCCTTTTATTTTTTTATTGTCTAAAGAATCCCTTGATAAGTTATTCAAAACAATACAATTTAACTAAAAATAAATCTTGAAATAAATAAAGGAATAATACAAATGAATTGTTCTAACATATGGCCTTGATATTAATGAACTAAAAGTCTACCCTGAAAATCCTCTGCTATCAGATCACTTTTTAATATCTTTTAACATTATCCTAGAGGATCTCGCACTGTGCAATAAAATAGTTACGAGTAGAAATCTGTCCAATAGTGCTGTGGCTAAATTTAAAGAGGCCATTCCTGCTGCCTTAAACTCAGTGCACCATCCAATAAATAACTATGATATTAATTATAACCCCTCTCAACTGGATTTGCTTGTCGATAGCTCTGCTAGTCTACTAAAATCCACCTTGGACTCAATTGCCCCATTGAGGGAAAAAACTATTAAACGTCAGAGGAAAGCTCCGTGGTTTAGCTCTGAAACTCACACACTCAAACAAACAACGCGTAAATTAGAGAGAATGTGGCGCTCCAATAAAACAGAGGAGTCACGAATACTCTGGCAAGAAAGCCATAGTAAATACATGACAGCCTTACGACATAGTCGATCTACATACTATTCCTCACTAATTGAAGAAAATAAAAATAATCCGAGGTACCTTCTCAGCACTGTAGCCAGGCTAACACAAAGTCAGAGCTCTATTGAGCCCATGATTCCTCTAGCCCTCAGCTGTGAGGACTTTATGATATTTTTTAACGATAAAATTCATAAGATTAGAGATAAAATTAGCCACTCCCTGCCTTCACCTGGGCCTGCTGTACCATTAAATGTAAATAGGCCTAACCTAAACTGTTTCACACATATTGGACTTCAGGAACTTAACTCTATTATTTCATCCTCCAAACCATCGACCTGCCTTTCAGATCCGATCCCAACTAAGCTGTTTAAAGAAGTTGTTCCCCTAGTCTGCCCATCTTTGTTGGAGACAATAAATATATCCCTATCAATAGGCTACGTGCCACAGTCCTTTAAAGTAGCTGTAATCAAACCCCTTCTCAAAAAACCTACTCTTGATTCCAGCACTTTAGCAAACTACAGGCCTATATCTAATCTTCCTTTTATTTCAAAGATTCTTGAGAAAGTTGTGGCAGCTCAGCTCTGTGAATTTCTTCAAAACAACAGCCTGTTCGAGGACTTCCAGTCAGGTTTTAGAGCTCAACACAGCACAGAGACTGCTTTAGTTAAAGTAACTAATGATCTACTCTGGGCTTCAGATGAAGGATGACTCTCAGTGCTGGTTTTATTAGATCTTAGTGCAGCTTTTGACACTATAGATCACTATATTCTACTAGAGAGATTAGAGAAATTACTTGGAATCACAGGGACTGCCCTAAACTGGTTTAAGTCCTACCTATCTGATAGGTACCAGTTTGTACACGTGAATAATAAGTCTTCTGTGTACACTAAAGTAAGCTACGGGGTTCCTCAGGGCTCTGTGCTAGGTCCAATCCTCTTCTGTATCTATATGATCCCCCTTGGTAATGTTATGAGAAAATACTCTGTTAACTTTCACTGCTATGCTGATGATACCCAACTGTATGTATCAATGAAGCCAGGTGAGACAAATCAGCTATCTAAACTTGAGGCCTGTCTAAAGGACATTAGGGCCTGGATGGACCAAAATTTTCTTCTTCTCAACTCAGACAAGACTGAGGTCATTGTACTGGGCCCACGACACCTTAGAGAAACCTATGCTAGCCTAACTGCCCCAGATGGCATTACTCTGGCACAAAGCACAACTGTTAGAAACCTTGGGGTTCTATTTGATCAGGATTTATCCTTCAACTCTCACATAAAACAAACTTCAAGAACTGCCTTCTTTCATCTCCGTAACATTGCTAAAATCAGATCTATCCTGTCTCAGGGCGAGGCCGAAAAAGTAGTCCATGGTTTTGTTACCTCTAGACTGGATTATTGTAATTCTCTTTTAGCAGGCTGCCCGAGCAAGTCGCTTAAGACACTTCAGCTGGTTCAAAATGCTGCAGCACGTGTACTGACTAAAACTAGGAGAAGAGATCACATTACTCCTGTATTAGCCTCTCTGCATTGGCTTCCCATAAAATATAGAATAGAATTCAAGATTCTTCTTCTCACTTATAAAGCCCTAAATGGACAGGCACCAGTCTATCTCAAGGAGCTTGTAGTGCCATACAATCCCCCCAGAACACTACGCTCTCAAAATGCTGGACTACTCGTTGTTCCATTCGTCTCTAAAAGTAGTATAGGAGGAAGAGCTTTCAGTTATCAGGCCCCACTTCTCTGGAACCATCTACCAACCACGGTTCGGGGGGCAGACACCCTCTCTACCTTTAAGGTTAGGCTCAAAACATTCCTCTTTGGTAAAGCTTTTAGTTAGGAACCAGCTCATAGCTCATAATTAAGATGCAATAGGCATAGACTGCCGGGGGGGGGTCTGGCATGCTCGGTTGGAGAGAGGTTGGAGAGGGCGTTAAGAGAGAGGTCATTTAGGTTAGAGAGGGACCGGAGAGGGTCCCATTCCTCTCTCAAACACTCCCTCTATGTCTGCTTCTTCCCTTGTGTGTTTGCTCCTGTACTCCTTCTGGCTTTTGTCTTGCAGGTCCGTGGGATCCTCAGTGTGGAGTTACAGAGTCTCAACAACTCTGTCTCCACCCTTTCCTCTGCACACACCCAACACAGCATAATGTGGATGGCTGTTCATCATAGGAATGGGATCCACACAAGGTTCCTGCTGCTTAACAGAAGGTTTTCCTTGCCGCCATGATGAATTCATGTTGGGTGTGGGATACATATGTATGTGTATATATGTATATATGCATATGTGTGTATCCATAAAATGAAGAGTCCGTCCTTAAGACTGCTCCACTGTAAAGTGTCTTGAGATACCATTGGTTATGATTTGGCGCTATACAAATAAAGATTGATTGATTGATTGATTGAAATGAAGAAGAAGCTTATTAATTTAAATTCTGGTTCTATAGTAAACAATACAAAACTGCATAATAGTTCTTTTTCTTTTGCAACTGTAAATGTATTTTGTGCCTTAACAATTGGACGTTAAAAAAAAAAAAAAAAAAAAAACCGTCATTGCACTGATTTACATCAGATATTTGTTTGGACCAGCAGAGGGCGCTGGTATCCCAGTGGTCGGTTGGCATGAAGCTAATGTAGCAGTGAAGAAGAGATGCCATGCTAGCAGACAGAGCTAATAGAAAAACGTGACTTTTACAGATATTCACGTAATATTACAGATATTCTTTTGGTGCTAAAGGGGTAAGGAATCATTTATGAACATGTAACATTGACATGTACGAGTAGAAAGCGGCCAGAAAGAAAGTAGTAGCAGACTCTGCCCGCCGGTACACTGCTGGACAAGAGAAGGGATAAATATATAGTGCCCTCTGCTGTTTAAAAAAAGTACTGCGATTCAATTTTCAAAGTATCGATGTCAATCGTGATACCTATGAATCGATTTTTAACTGCCTTACGATTAATCGTTACATCCCTACTCAAGTCATATCACTAAAGTCAGTGCAGTCAAGTTCAAGTCAAGTCTCAAGTTCTCAACTTTAATTTACAACTTTAAGTCAAGAGTACAGTTAATTCAACTGATATAAACAATGAATTACTTGAACTGAATAGATAATTGTCAAATAATAGTGATATAATCTCACGTGCTTTTATGAACACATCAATCAGGCATCTTTTTAAAATGTTCACAGTTCCTCTGTTAACCAAACAAACAATAATCATACTGGGAAGTAGAATGAGATGTAATTTGTCCAAATCAATTATTAATCGCAGTATAATCTTTAAATACAAACAATATCACTCTTGGAATCCTTTTCTCTTCTAGTGTGCACACGTCTCAGCCCAGATTGATGTTTTCAGCTGCTTCCTGATTGGCTGTCAGTTTGTTTAAAGGTGGAACTGTCAATCGAAGTCCTGTTTGCCTTTGGATGGCAGAGTTCCATCCTGTGGGCTTTTAAGCAGACTTATTGGTCATTAATATTAATTGCATTTTATATAATATTTTGTAATGGAAGGGTAAGAGATCAAGTCTTCCTGAGTCAATAAGCTGAAGTCCGAGTCAAGTCATGAGTCATTTGTTTTTAAGTCTAAGTCAAGTTGCAATTCCTTCTGATTTTGTCATGTCGAGTCGAAAGTCATCAAATTTGTAATTTGAGTCCAAGTCAAGTACCTCGAGTCCACACCTGCTGTCAGGTGCACAGTTAATTTCTTTCTTTCTTTCTTTCTTTCTTTCTTTCTTTCTTTCTTTCTTTCTTTCTTTCTTTCTTTCTTTCTTTCTACACTACAGTGTCTGGGTTTTATTTGATTTATTTATTTATTTTAGTGGGGCAGAGGGTAAAAGTCACTTATTTACATGATCATTGCAGTCCCCCTGAATGTCTCACTGAAGCACATTCAAAAAACTGGCAAGCTCTGGTTAAGGTGTTTTAGTGACATGTGGCTGAGACTCAAGCATCTGATCACGAGTGTGCGGTTGGGTGGGCGATCAATATTGTGCGTGTTTGTGCACATCGGTACATTTGCAGGCTTGGGTATTTATGTCCGCATCTCCAAAATATTTGTGTGAAGGGATCATAGTTTACGTACCAGTGCGTACATCCTCATGCTACATTTATTTTTTTAAATCACAAACTTTGCATGGAAAATGTCATGCTCATCTTTTTGGCCCCGTTTTATTCTGTGTGCAACGATTATAAATGAGGCCCCTGAACGTAAACTGTGATGAATAGTTGTTTTTATAATGGTCTGCAATTTTTTTTGTTATTGCAACCTGTCCGAGGTCCTTGTTGATCAGTCTGCTGTATTCAGTGCAGCACGCTTTTTGCTTTGCTTAGTTCCAAGAGTGGATGAGCATACCTTTCTGTCTCTCCTGTACCTTTTTGTTACCTGCTTGTTGTATTAAAATATAACATTACCCACAATTCAGAGTGTCTGCCTTATTTTTAAATATCTAGGAAGGACTGAAAAGCAAAGTTGGCAAAATCGAAAGATCGGTGGTCCAATCTCTTACAAACTATATTTAAATCACCTCAATTTGGTTAGATAAATTAGTTAAATGATGTTAAATATATATATATATTCTAAATATACGTGTGAGTTCTATTCTCCAGTATCTGACATCATAAGGCTATTCCAACATTTCAATTGTAGGCAGAAAGGCAGAGTCTTCTCCCTGCCAGCTCTGTGTAAGGAAGAAGCTTAAGCAAGAAGGGAAGATGGTGTGGGCTTTATAAAAGACACTGACAGAGAGCAGTCAGCATTAATTAGTTGAGCCTTGGTAAGCTGTGCATTAGAAACCATAAAGGATGGAGGAAAGGCATCCCTTCCAACATTCAAAATACTCTTAGAACTGGATTTAACTTTTAGAATCAACCTTTCTGAATGTGAGCTACTTAATAGGTACTGAATCATCCAAAGGGCTACCAGTTTGATAAACATTCCTAAATACAACATGTTCAGTGTCACTTTAATTAGAGGATAAGATAATGAAGAAGACGAGCAGTAATTTAAAGAGGTGGAAAATGTAAAAGTTTAAACATGCAACCCTTTATTTTTCTCATTCATGCAATTCATTTATTTTATTTTGTCAACCACTAACTAACAATGTTTTACTAATTGTAAAACATGTAACATAGTTGTACGATTTAACAATTATTTAATATTTTAAATTCACTTAGTGTTCTCTTTTTAAATTCATTATCTTTAACAAAATCCTATCTACAAAAATTATACACATTCTTAATAATGTTTTAGTGAAAAATAAACATTTAAAGATGGGTATTTTAATGCAATAACTTGTCAAGTGCTACAGTATGGACCTCTGCTAAAGAACTTAAAACATTTATCTTTGAGTTTGAAGCCTGGCAAGTAGGTCAGATTTTAGACAGTTATTAGTGACTATAGAGCACCTGTTAGAACTTAGAACCACCGTACATGGTCAATGCTTCCTGGTGCCCACGGGAACCATGTTGGTGACCCATCCTAAATACATTATCACTCTCTATTTTGTCTGTAACATTTAACAGTATCCAGGTTATTTAGCAGAAAGCGCCCATTTTCCTTGAAGGGTGGTGGTGCAAGTTGTAATGAAGAAGGATGCACATATACATACTCCAGCCTTCTCTAAACTCACTGCACTATTTTTTTTAAATCTGTTCTGTAACTGGCTACGTATACTGCAACTTCTTTAGAGCAAGTACTACTGTGTTTGTCATTTAACAAGAATTCATGCTTCTTTATTCCGGTTTTCTGACTAGCAATATTCATGAGCATATCAACTGTCTGACCTTCACACATCAATGGGTTGCATGCAGGTTTTAGCGTGTCGAAACACACCACTCTTCTAATTGCCTCAGATAATAAAGCCATCTTCCTACATATAATATAGTATGTGCAGTGTTCACCAAGTTTGAGTCAAACATGATAGGAAGGATAGTGGATCATATCAGCTGAGTACAGGCAGAGTTTGCGGGGGAAGTTTTCATTACAATTTTCACAATTGTTAATATAATTTACATAATATACACATATTTGAAATGCCAAAAACCACAGGGGTCTATTCTCCCATGCGCTTAAGTCCTAAAAGCTGTGCTGTTTTGGCTGCGCACTATTCTCCCCCTGTACTTAAGTTGCTTTGTGCCTTCATCCCAGTTACGCACTGTGGGTGGAGCGACCCTGAAATGTGGGTGTTCCCATTCAAATCTGACCTTACGCGTATTCTCCCATCTGCTTAAGTTTTTTTCCTCTTACGTGCTTCTGAATCTGGAATAAGTGCAGCGCCCCGATAAGGTAAAACATTATATTGCACTAGAAATATGGACTTCATTACAATTTAAGGCATACGGACTCATAATATTGCAGAAGAGACTCCCGGAAATAATCTATCCAAAGTAACTGTCACACTGTTGCGGCAGTGGTGGGAGTCACACAAGCACGCCAAAGGTTTGACCATCAGTTTCTCATAATTTACCAGTTCTAGACGGGACAAAATGTGTTACAAAACATTAGATTTTATTCGTGCCGTCCACTCTTTTTTTCAGCAGCTGTGCGAGTTGCGCCTCAGCTGCTGCTGCTCAATTAAATAAAACTCTGACAGACGTCAGACTTCTGTCCACGTTGGTCACAGTGATGTCCAACTATTTTCATACTATGTCCAACGTAAAGCCACAGTTTGATCCACTACAGAGTAAATAATAACAAGCTGATGGATACCAGAAACTGTTCCCACACATATTTAAATGAGGCTAAGCTTTTGTTTGGACTCGCTCACATCAGCTCCATATGACCGTGGCTCAGGTGGTAGTGGGTTGTCTTCTGATCGAGAGGTTGGGGGTTCGATCCCAGCACCTGACTGTGTCGACGTGTCCTTGGGCAAGTCACTGAACCCTAAGTTGCTCCCAGTGGTTGACTAGCGCCTTGCATGGCAGTCCTGTCCCACTGGTGTGTGAATGTGAGAGTGATTGGGTGAATGAGCTGTAAAGTAAAGCGCTTTGAGACTGCTTCAGTGTGGTGATAAAGCGCTATATAAATCAAGTCCATTTTACCATTTACCATAAGGCATGAAACAATTTATATTTAAAACTGCTTATTATGTAGGAAGACAATGGTTCTGTTTCACTGCAAACATCTCTGTCTCCTCTGTATTAAAGCAGGATGCTCTGCGGGATTAATTCCTCATACCTGCAGCGCATCACACTTTTTTTTTAGAGCACGGAACGGAAGAATTTTATGACATCAGGCTTTCCACACAAACATCAATAGTATGATGGGAAAACTCTTCCAGATAGGAGAAAAGACCCCACAGTGACTAGGAAATCAAAAAACGGCGATATGAAATTCAAAGGTTCACAAAATATAACCAAGTAAAGTAAGTTTTAAAAGACTAGCAGCCAATGACATTTGACCCTCCTGCTTCCCGTAGAAGCTCAGAGCTTTGTTTTACAACTTGGCGGGCAGCGTGGGTGCTCCGTAGACCCAAGTCTGTTGTTTGTAGTGATGCACCAAGAAAACAAGTGAATTAATCAGTGAACGAGCACAGCCCGCACTCAGTGCGCGCTATATACTGTATATATATATATATATATATATTTTTTTTTTTTTTTGTCTGCACATGGTGTCAAAGGTCAACACTACAATAAGTGCAATCTTTTTTAGACAGCAATGCATTTTATTTTATTTTTTTTGTTAGTGCAATTAAATAAATTGCATTATTTTATTGCATAATTGTGACCATCACCAGCCAACCCTAAGGAAGGGTAAGAAACACTTAAAGGGAGAATATAAAAAGAGAGGGCAGTGTTACACCTAGGTGAGGGGGTGGGGGGAGGTGAAGGGGGAAGAGAGCAGGGAGGAGCGATTCAAGGAAGAGAAATGGAAGAGTGGGGAAGAGTTGATTACTGTAAAGTGAGATGTGAAGTTGTATGTGTAAGGCTTAACTATAATGGTGGTGGCTGTGGACAGAGGGAAGGAGTGAGTGGTAATACCTGAAACAGGTATTTGGGATCATACGTATCTAAAGTTAAGCCCACTACAAGTTTTATCCCACAGTCCAAGGCATGCTAGTGCATCGTAGACCAATGTATGTGCAAGAAACTGCCACTGTAAACCCAAGCGCTGCCCCAGACTTGAGGACGCAGCCAGAATAGCAGAAAGAGCGGGGGCCAGCGAGCCCAGGCAACCCCCCCCCCGGCCGAGCAGCCCACCAGACGCCCCCAAGACACCAAGCCGAGAGGCAGCCACCGCCCCCCCCAGATACACACCCGAGAAAGCACCTAGAAGCCGCGGAGCCAGCAGACTCCGCCACCGCCCCCAACCCCAAGGCCCCCCACTGACATCCACCCCACCACCCCCACACCCAATCCCCCGAGGGGAGGGCCCAGAGAGCCCTCCGCCCGAGATCCCAGCAGAGAGGCCATGGCCCACACCCAGCAGACGGCCAGAGCCGCGACGAACGGGCAGCCGGCGGGCACCCGTCAACGGGCCCAGAGCCAGCAGGGACCGGACCCCAGGCCAGAAGGACCCGGAATAGAAGCAGCACCGGAAGCAGCACGCCCGAGGACAACGACCACACCCCTGGCCGCCCTGGGCAACAAGGGGACGCTGCACGCACACCGACCCAGCCCCCCAGAGCGCCCCAGGTCACCCTTTTTTGACACCGCCAGCGCGATGCGCCTCCGTTATTGCTAAAGTCCCCCCGCCGCCCCATCCACCCCCAGGGGCCTCTGCTTGGGACTGCCCAAGCAGGGGCCACCCCACGCCGCACCCACTGGTATGCAAGAGCACGGCCCGCACCCCCCACCCCAGAAGACCCCCGCCTGGACCGGCTAAGCCAGCCGGTCAAGCCCGCCGGCCCCCAAGAGCACCCCCCGGGACCGGGAACCCTTAAGGGCGAGACCCCGGGCGAAGCCCCCCGGGAAGCACCCCCCCCAACCCAGCCCACGAACCGGCCACAATCAGGCAGTACCGCACAGCCCCAGACGGCGCAAAGACAGCAGCCCAGGCCCCGCCGCCCACTGGACAGCGCAAGCCACAAGGCAATGCCACCCACCGGCGCGCGAGCGACCGGGGGCCACCATCGCAGGAAGGAGGCACCCCAACGGCACCCACTCAGTGCGGAACAGCAGTCCCCAACTAAGGGCGCCCCGGACCCACCCACCGATCCGCAGATAGTAGGACAGACCTACCAGGCAGCCGACGGCAACGGCAACCACCGGAACAGCTACCGACGCCCCCCAGCAAACAGCATCATCTCGAAGCGCCAAGCAACCCCGCCCCAACCTCAATACAGACGCCACCCCCCACACCGGCGAGGCAGGCCGCCCCGAGCCCGCAGACACCGAGGACAGCCCCCAAGGCGACCAGGAGATGAGACATGGACCAAGCCACACCCATAGGAAAGAGGCACCTCCACTCCCCGGCGGGCCGACACTGCCCGGAGAGACCCCGCAAAGAGAGCCCCCAGCCGCACCCCCCATGCCCCCCGAGACCCACCGCTCCACCATGCCCGACCGCACCATTCTGATGTATTTGCATTCTACACGGTGGCTCAGCCATCAACAGAGGGAACAGGCACCCACCCGACAGGCCCAAATATGTGGTCCTACCCACCTTCCTGTTATGGTGCCTCTATATTCCCCAATGGAGAGGCACTTCCCTATCCCCTGTGTGAATGTGTGTGTTTAGTGAATGTATGAGGTGCAACCTTTGTGTATATAAGTGTATGTGGTGCATATAGACCCGCAGGGTGGAAGTGGTAGTCGCACCCTCTGGGGGGTGGTGTGTTGAGGTGCGATTAAAATTGGAGGGATTGGTAGGTAGCTTGTTTATATATAAAGTGGTGGATTGAGCGGTTATTGTTCTAATCTACTCCCCCCTCCCCGACAAACTCGGCATTCCCTGGCCGCTGGTAGTGTGCATGCATTAAGCGTTCAGGGGAGTAACATTGTTAGAGACTTTTAATGCCATAATCTACGTTGACTTTTAAATGCTTTTATTCCTTATACATCCCTTTATACTATCCTACCTGTTGTCTTACTTAGTGAGTTACAACTGACACCAAGTGTCCCAATCATCCTGATCAGAATCACCTGGACTAGATGTTTTCTCACCCTTTATGGGACAGTTGCTGCTCTCTTTGTCATGGCTTTCACCTTTTCGTTTGCCAACAATGCACACACACACACGCACACACACACACACACACACACACAATCGCACTTCCATCACTAATGCCTCATATATCCACACCTTATACCTGCATTTTTGGAGATTATTATGTTAAAGAATCATAGTATTAACCAATTCCCCATCCTTTCATCATTTCTATAAGCCGGGTCTTGAAAGTGTGTGAGAGAAGACCCAGCTGTTCAGAGAGGGCTGTGCTCTTAAGAACAACACTTTTCCATCCCCCGGGCTTATTGTAAAAATCATTAGCCTGACAAGCATTAGGTTTTTGCAATTACAACATTAAGATTTTTATGACAAACTGCTTTTTTAATTCACCTGATGTAAAGAGCGTAGTTCACATTATAATTAGCAGAAGTAATATTATTCAAGTAGAGACTAAATATTTTTTGGAAACGTGTTTCTGATACCAAGATAGCTCACGGACATAATTCTCAACTCCTCCTTCAGCTACATGCTTGAACAATGGCTCAGACCTTTCTTCACACATAATCTACACACAGCACACAGTCCTGCAAAAATCATCTGTTCATGTGAGGATGAATGAAGTCACTGAGCTGGACCGCTGCTAGCTTTAGCTGTTCACTAGGGATTCTGTAAGCAGGAGTAATTGTAGTTCACCTGTTTATAAATTGATAACACACATACTATTTTATCCATTTATTATGCAAGAATTATCATATCTGACTAGAACCTGCTATCTTGAGAGTAGCTAACATACACCATTAGCTTTTCCATAGTAATAAATAAGAATATATTTCAAATAAATAAATAAAAACATGGAGAAAAGTACTACAAAAATTGAATGCGTAAAATCAAAGATATCATGTTGGAGCCAATGTAAACCTATAAAAGTAAAACCTTCAACAAATGTGAAGTACTTTTGGAAGGCTAGGGTATCTTAATACAATCTATAGAAGGAGCCATTTTTTGCCAGATGTGACATGAACTCGTGGCTTCCTATGCTGTGTTTACATACATAGGCTCATTTCACATTTCTTTGATTCTCTTTTTAGAGGTCAAGCCTGCGGGGGCCAAGGACCAGCGGTGCTAGGAACCCTACTGTGAAAAAACAATGATAGAGCACAATGATGGAATGAAAGTGGAATGAAAATTCATGGAACTAACAGAATTTAAACACAAATTTGATTTAAATTGTTCATTGAGAGATTACTAAAAAAAAAAAGTGTGCAGTGCAATACCAGTTCCCTAATGTTGGAATTCTGTGGAAAAAAAATCTGAATTTTGACTTCAAAGTGAGAAAAAATGTCATAATTTTGATGTTAAAGTCAGACTTCTCGCTTTAAAGTTGGAATTCTGAGAAAAATGTCAGAATTCGGAATTTAAATTCAGAATTCTTGAGGAAAAAAGTTATTATTCTATGATTTTCATGGTCTGACCCAACTTAATAACTCAGTTCAACACAACAATAATTTTCATGAACATTTTGTTTATTCATTTGTTCTTTAATCTTTTTTTAATAAAAGTTTATTCCTGCATTCAAAGGAGAAAAGAATAAAGAGAGGAGAGAGGAACGTCTTAAATCATCATGGGGGGGGTAGAGACTAAAAGTCAAACTTGAGGTTTGTACTGTTCTAATGTTTGGTATTCCTGGTAAACCACTGGTGGATTCTTTTCCATAGACGTTTCTTTTTAGCGTGGCTGGACCGCTCTTCTTCTAATTCCACATCTTTGGCTTTCAGTTGGTTCTGTGCTTCTACCAGGGCGTTCTCCAGCAGAGTCACCTTTTCTTTCACCTGCTCCTCCAGACTGCAGTAGGCCTGCTCCTTTGACTTCACCACTTCTAACATGTTGGCGTTCACCTCCAACAGTTGGTCGTGTTGATCACTTTGACTTTTGAATCTCTCCTGCGCCTGCCTGAGATCGGCCCTCAGAACGTCATTTTCAATGTTCTGCTCATGGAACTCCTTTCTGGAAACGTCTAGAGCCAATTTGAGTTGGGCCAGGTCCTTCTCTTGTAATTCCAACAGGTGCGTTGCAAAGAATCTCTTGTTTTTCCTCTTTGCACATGTGATACACCCTGGTGGTGCTTGGTCAGGTACCAGTGTGCAGCCTGGTTCACAGGGACTCACTGGTATGGTGGCTGGTGGATGGTTCACCTGTTCATCATCACCCTTGTTTCCAGGAGATGATGGTTGGTCTCCCTTCATCTTCTGCGTCTTAACCTTCTTCCTACGAGGTGGCTTTAGCGGGTGGAGTGACGCCCCTCTGAATTTGTTAAATAAGGGCATGAGATGACTGGAAATAATAAAAACTATAGAAATAAATCTATTCAGGAGCCCCTAAATGTATTTTTCAACCTATGTGGGGTCGCCTGAAATTTCTGAAAAATGTAATGAGTTTTTTGTAATTATTATTATTATTATTAAAACAACACATTGTTAAACAACTGTATTTCTATACTTTCACTTTGTGAATATAGTTAAACTAAAATGCAGTAAAAAATATTTACGCCATTAGGGGGCGCTGCAAATATGGGAAATTTATATCTCTTAAATGGCACCACCGATTTTTACCAAATTTGGTGGGTATGACCTTGGGTCGCTCCTGGGGCCGTCTCTCAAAGTTAATTGTGATTGGTCAAAGTGGGCGTGGCTTATTACAACACAACTTATAAATAAACAAACTTTTATTTCAGCTGAATTATTATGTTGAGGGCTGTGAAATTTACAGGGTACATATAGAAGAGCACACAGATCACCCATACCAAAATGTGCTCCACTAGGTGGCGCTATAATGGGTGCTAATGCATTTTGGCCTGTAACTTTCACATTTCCAATCATATCTTCCAAAACTTCATATCCACCTGTTCACAGCAAATTGCACGTTGGCCTCTGTCCTGACACATGCCCCAAGCCCGTCGTTTTTTGTGACGTACTTCCATGGGCTCCGCAAAACCTGGGGGCCGAATTAACAGGAAGGCTTGGCCCCCTTTCATAACTGCTTGCAGTTCTGGTTTAATTTGTTTTTGCAGGTAGTGTTTTTCTCCACATTTCTTTAATATTGCTTAGTTTATCACTACGGACAACACAAGATGTGTGTTGGAGCTACAATAGACGTGTGTAAAGCTGTCATTGTGAGCTCTTACTGTGCATCTCAACTGTACGAATTATAGACGAGAGGGAGATTGCACTGCACATCACCAGTGACAGTAACCTTACCAAAGTGGGTAAAAAACAGTAACCATGTCTCACGGACAAGCTTGTTTTTCTTCTATAACGTATGGGTTCCCAAAGTGGGGTACGCAAATTGTCATAAGGGGGATGTGAAAAATATTAAAACAACGTGACAACATTGGAAACTAGAATTTAAATAGAGCAGCAGTCAGGAGCCTCCATGCATTGCCATAAATTACACATTGGCCTATGTAAGACTTTTCTCTAGCGGTGACAGAGAAACAATCTTATCAAAAACATTGCATTCCGCTAGCCGATCGTGCTATCAAGACGTTGATACCCTTTGCCACCATGTACTTATGTGAAAGTGGATTTTCAGCTCTGACAAACATGAAAACAAACTACAGAACAAGACGTTGCGTGGAGAACAAACGAAATAAAGACTCGGACTCTTTCTAATTCAGCCAAACATTGCAGAGTTCTCTGCATCCTCTCAACCTCAGCAATCTTATTAAAGTTTGGACTAACAGGGTTACACTACAATAAAACGGTTGCATTTCCTATAGTTTTTTCTTAATAAACTATTTATTTATAGTTCAATCAAATACTTTGCACAATCTAAACTATTTCTAAATTTTACAGACTCATACATAATCATAAAGGGGGAAATAAATGAAGTTATGTTGTGTGTTTTTTTCTTTCTTATAGCATTGAATACCAATTAACACGAATAAAAAGCAGTGACGCTAACATTCCAGGGACACAGTAGGACTTATGAAAGAGATAAAATTCAGGGGCAAGGTGTAGAAACAGGGAAGATGTTTCTTTAAAAAGACTGATGAATAATGCAAAAATGAGAAATGAACATTTCTGCTGCAGGATTACTACTGGAATAAAAATAAGCAGTGAAACAAGGGAAAAAGAAAATGCAGAAGAGACTGTTTCTGGAATCATCCAAAAACCTTCAATTGAAATTTGTGGTTGACCAACATTCATCTGTCATACTCACTACACTTCACCTGTACTAAGATGTGCAATCAACATTGGTGGATTGTAAAATATGGTGCAAACAACATTAAAATTCCTGAAACTTCTGACAGTATATGTTAGTGTTGTGTTTAAGACCGCACTATCCGAGACCAAGACTTGCCCAAGACCAGAATGCACCGAGACCAAGACAAGACCAAGACTTTCGGGAGCCGAGACCAAGTCAAGACCAAGACCGAGACCAAGACCATAAACATTTTTTTTTCAATTTAAAAAAATATATAAATAAATAAAATTATGGCAAGGTTCAACAGTTAAATAACATTCTCTCTTTAATTTTAGTTTATTTTAAATACATTTGACGGACAAAAAAGGTGCCTGCAAAAAATTAACTAAAATATTAAAACTACTACTACTACTGATAAATTCACAATTATTCTACATATTTGAAAACAAGATTTTTATGTCAGCTGAATGTACAGCAAGTGTTTAAAAGCATTTCTGCCAAGAAATAATGATTCTTGATTCTGATTCTTTGAGTTGTGCAGGTCAACAGGTCACAGAGTTCACAAGATAATTTTTTAGTTTGAAAAAGCCTTTACACAGGTTATTTTTATTAATTCACGTAGTTGATATAGTTTAATTTGATTGCTGTAATGTAACTAGGATATTCAATTAACAAAGGTTTCCAACTGTAACTGAAAAAGTGAAACTTTCTGAAATAAAACTACAAACAAGTTGTCAGCAGTGTAAAAAACATAGAGCTACAGGTAGATGTGAAACTAAATAAAACAAACAAACCCTGGAACAGTCATGTGACAAATCAACCAATTGTTCTGAATTATTATTATTATTCTGGATACAGTGGAAACAGAAACTATAAAAAATAATTATATTGTGAACCTGTTTATATTATATACATAAATGTAATTGGAGTCTAAAAACACAAAAAAAAACACCACTTTAAAGAGAAAATAGACTAATATAAGTCCTCTTTACAGTTATTTAAGTCATTCTGGGCTAGTGCAACTTACAGCGATGACGCGCTGGTGACGACATAAACCAAGATGGCGGCGGCCCGGACTACAGCCGACATTATGTAATAAAGCCTTAAAAGATATGAATATAATGAAAAGAGTGGATGGACAGATGCATAAACATGCAGACTTTCACACAGACACACACGGACTTATTAAACACACACAGACTTATTAAACACACACTGACCTCAGTACACACGGTAAACGGAACAGGCTTCACCGCTCGGCTGGCACTAGGACCCAGAAGCAGAGTATGTGCGTCCCCTATCCAGCTTTCACAGGCTGTAATATCATCAGTTTATCATTTTACCAGTTGTTAAAGCTACTGTCTTTACCAGGGAGATAATATTTATTCATGGTGATTGTTTTCTGGAGTTTTACTGGGATTTTTACCGGTGATTAGTTCATATCTCCCTTGCGCTCCGCGGTCCAAACTGACACCGTAGCCACACACACGTCACTCAGTCACACTAAGGAAGGTTGTGGTCATTATACTGGGTGGCTCAAAGAATGAATAAAGGATTGTTTTATCCCGTTCTTCTCCGTGTTATTATCACATTATAAAAAAGTTTAAAAATAGCAGGAATTAGTGCTGGTCTCGAACGGTCTTGACGGAAAATCCCGAGTCCGAGACAAGACCGAGTCAAAATGCTTCAGAGTCCGAGACAAGACCAAGACCTTTAAAATTTGGTCTCAAGACCAAGACCGGTCTTGTTCACCACAACACTAGTATATGTTAATGCTATTTAAAAGTCAAATGACATGTATGTGGTATTGAGCTTTTATTTTACACATGCACAGTATATAATGATCGAAACTATAGTGCAACTATTCAACCCTGTGACTTTACGTAACCCTGTTACTCTAGTTTCAACCCTGTTACCACATCATTTTAAGAGAAAATGAATTTCTTAGCCGACAAGGATTTTATCTTTTGACCTTAAAAGCGTTTAAGTAACCATGCGAATAATGTATTGGCAATTATTTGAAAATAAATACTGGAATAAGTAAAGTCAAACATGCCAATATTGAAAAGTTGGGAAAGATAGATTTTATTAAAATCAAATAATTTCTGAAATCAAACTGTTATTCATTGAGAATGTTACTTTCTGTGCCTAATGGTAAAGGTATTATTTTTTATTTTTTTTAAATGAATGAATGTACTTTTGAGGTATCTGAATGTTGGTGGGTTGCTCCAAAGAAAAACAAATAACAAATAAAACATATAATTAAAACTTTGCCTTTGATGCCTAAGATGAGCCAGTCAAGTTTTTTGTAGTCTAATACCTATTAATGATGAATGCATAACAAGGAACTAAAAACGAGAAGGTTTATTTTTCAAAAGTTTCAAAGCCAGAATGTCCTCCAATTCTGGAATGACCCTTGTGCAGTTCCCCTAACAACGGTCATTGTTGTGGTGCATGTTTTTCCTCATTCTTTATATATACGTATATATATTGCATGTGGATGATGTATATCAAAATTACATGTTTAATACTTGTGCTACAGTTAGGGATGTAACGTTTAATCGTAAGGCAGTTAAAAATCGACTCATAGGTATCACGATTGACATTGATACTTTGAAAATTGAATCACAGTACTTTTTTTAAACGCAGAGGGCGCTATATATTTATCCCTTCTCTTGTCCAGCAGTGTATGCGGCGGGCGGAATCTGCTATTACTTTCTTTCTGACCGCCTTCTAATCTTAAACATGTTCATAAATGATTCCTTACCCCTTTAGCACCAAAAGAATATCTGTAATATTACGTGAATATCTGTAAAAGTCACGTTTTTCTATTAGCTCTGTGTGCTAGCATAGCATCTCTTCTTCACTGCAAAAATTTCTGCATGCCAACCGACCACTGGGTTACCAGCACCCTCTGCTGGTTCAAACAAATATCTGACATAAATCAGTGAAATTACTTTTTTTTTTTTTTTTAAGTCCAATTGTTAAGGCACAAAATACATTTACAGTTGCACTTTTAAAAGGAGTTGCAGTTTTGTATTGTTAACTATAGAACCAGAATTTAAATGAATAGACTTATTCTTCATTTGTATAAGTCCTTTATTTATTTCATTTAAGAATTATTTTTAACTAAATTGCATTGTTTTTTAATAGTTTATCAAAGGATTCTTTTGACAATGAAAAATAAAAAGAAAATAATACAGTATTTTCTAGTTTTTTACCCAAAAAAAATAAAGGAATATTTTTCAGTCATCATTTGTCTACTGTCCCATTTTGTAAAATAAATCGTGAGAGAATCGTATGTTGAACCCAGTATCGTATCGGGAGTTGAGTGAATGGTTACATCCCTACCTACAGCTGTTAGTTTTATTACGTTACTCAAAATTAAACAAAACAATAAACAAATACACAGTTAACCTATTACCTGCCAGCATCCTTAGCACACACGCGCCCACAAACACACGCACACACAAAACGCACAATGATGCTCGGAAACAAACGTGACAAAAACCCTTTGAGGCAGCAGAGGGGCGTCCCAAACTGTTCCAGGATCTAAATCCTAATCAAACATCATTTGGAGCTTGTTTTATTTGAGCCTCTGGAGAGACTGTCCCTCCCGTATTTTACCATGGCAACCCTGCTCTCATTTCAGAAGTGTCATGCCACATTATCATCTAGCAGGCTCACATATACTCCCACCTGACAACTTCACCATGGACCCTGATGAAAAATAGCCAGCCTTCTTACTCTGGCTGTTCACCTCCCTCCTTCTCTATTTCTGTCTATTTCATTCCCTGCCATATACTCACCTATTCACCACCTCCCCCTCTGTGCTCCTTTCTTCTCGCTGCAGGTTACCGGCAAAGATTAAATGTGTGATATGTACTTTTTCTAATTAGAAATAAGCCCATGCTCAGGCATTGGTAACAGAAATAGATCACGATTAGCCAAAAGATGGATTGGACATGTATGGTGTCTAATGTGCACGAATGTATAATGATTTTTCATCAAGGTCACCTGAAACGGTCATCATTATGATACAAACATGCGTACAATAGGCTGTTGGTGCTATGCTCTGGATTCATTAATCAATGATGGAGAAGAAATAGTCCTGTGCAGGCTGGCTTGGCATTGTTATATATCACACTGAAGATGTGAAGCAGAACACAACATCCCCATCACTGTGTTTGCACACCATTTTCAGTGCGGATCTGTCTGCTTCGGGCCACTAACTTCCTAAAATATGAACTCAAATGATTTGAAATGTAAGTAAAATACAAACGATGACTGAGTTCCATTGTGGATATCCCCACACTAAGCAATATGAAGCTGTGAATGTGAGTTTTTAGAAAACCCACAATGGTCAGTATTTTATTTTACTTCCACCCCAACTTTGTCTTAACTGAAAAGCAACCAAATAAACCAAACATGGAAAACACAGTAAGTTATCTATGGCCTATTATTACATTATTTTGGAGTGCTATGTACACTTACAAGCATTTCAATATGTACAAGATTGCATTATTCAGTTTCCATCTCAATAATAAATATATGTATATATCAAATAAAACAGCCAAACAACATAGTTTTTAGTTTTTTCAAAGAAAAAACCATGTGTTATGTTAATTTCTAATTCCACTGTTGGCTTTGATTGTTAGCACTGGAATAGAATAGAACCCTTTCCTCAAGTACCTCAGATCAAGCTCAAGGCAATCAGAGCGGTATTCCATAAAGTAGGGTTAACAAACTCTGAGTTTATCCATAAACTCTGGGTCAACATACCCCACGATGGGAAACTCTGTGTATCGGATTCCATTACAGCTGGTATGAAGTGGGTTAATCAACCCTGAGTATGTAAACCTTGGGTTACTGACGTGCACGCGCGTGATAAAAATCATCAATGGATCGAAGGTTAGATGAACTACCAATAAGCCGGTGTTTGAGGAATATGAGCCGGTTTTAAATGTGCGTTCAGTAAGAACGCACATTTTGCGTTCATACTGAACGCACCTTCAGTGACTATAGTGGCTTAAATCACCCGTAATTAGTCACACTTTTTGGTCACTTCATCACTTTATTGCTTCAGTGAAGTGACGAGCGGTGAATAATGTAAATAAATTGTTTTTGAGGAGACGTGGCAGCAGCATAGTATGGCTGCATAGAGAGCCCTCTCGTTACACTGGATATGAAGACAGTGACAGCCGCTTGATATCGCATCATTTATATAGATTTTTAATGTAATATTGTCGCCAGAGTCATCTCAACGTCCTAAAAATATGTCATGAAAAAAAGAAAAAGACTGAAACGGGACGCAAACCGACGACCCATCGCTTCCAGGATCGGTGTCAATAATACACTGCGCCATCATAACTTCAAAGTTGCATGATCAACAGGTCAAACTGTATTACAGTATAAAACAACAATTGAGCTACAAAAGTGGATTTATTTTAATGGACATCTCCCCTTTACATTCTCCACAGGTTTGTATCCAGTGAACTTTCCCACATGTCAGCAGATGTTTTAATGCAGATCAACCTCTCAGTGACTTTCACTTAATGCTCTGCATTCACTATGTTATAAAGAAAATTACCGTTTGCACACAAAAAAAAAATGTAAAGCAACACATTAGTAATGATGTGAGCACGTCTGTGGTGTGTGATGTTACTAATGTGTTTCAGAGAAAAGTGTTAAGGTTCATTAAAGTGTTCAGAAGCGGTGTTCAGGTGGGCGGTGCCATGTAGAAACCCAGGGTTTCTTTGATAAAACCTGCCAGCGACCAGGTTTAGTTCACGGACAATGTTGCCATGGTGACATACTCAGAGAAGAACATACCTCGCGTTTAGGAATGAGATACTCAGAGTTTCCCTCATTTGAGCCTGAACATACTCAGAGTTTGAACATAACCCGTTTTATGGAATACCCCTCAGATCAAATCTGACCCATTGAAAAACACAATATTGATATTGGTTATGCTACATCAATGTTTGTGACGAGTGTCCACTTTAGTAAATTCATATAAATACAAAGTAATATAGTAAATCCCAGTCAGATCCTAGTTCATCTTTTGCTCCCCTAATATCTATGATGGGGCTTAGAACGTGTTTTAAAAGTATGTTTTAATATGTTTAATTTGCATGTGTAAGGATTTTAAAGGCTTTAAAAAAAATACAGTATATTTTAGGAAATATATTTCTGATCTTCACCAACCAGTAGGGCTATGTACAGAATGGTTAACTGCACTTCACTGGTAAAAAGCTTTGACATCTATTGTATGTGATGTGGTTCAAAGCAAACAAGCAAAAAATAATAATTTAGGTGACTTTTTTATCACAAGAACTTAGCTATAACATTTACACATTCTTCAGGTTTGATTAAAGGGGTACAATTATGAAATATTCACTTTATAATGGTTTTGCTACAGTGATATACATTCCTTTAGCCTCATTCAGACGGCAGTTGAAAATGTTCTGTTTCTTCCCTCCATTGTTTTTCCACATTTTGTAAAAAGTCAGCTACAAATGGGCGAGTTGGAATTTTCTTCCGTTGTGACGTCACAACGCGGAAACTCCTTCTCCTGACAATCCTGGCTCCTCCTACCCTACATAAGAATGTGAGCTCCTCCCTCTCAGACTACCCCACACGTAAAACAAACATAGTGACGGTTGGTTGATATTACAGTTAATATCTTTATGTTCAGTGTATAGATTATCCAGTGCATATATATTATATATATATATATATATAGAGAGAGAGAGAGAGAGAGCGAGAGCACTCACAATCAATTCCATTTTTATTGGTCGTTCTACCACCTCGTATTGCTTTATGGGATGATCTGACGTGTGACTTAATGCGACGCAGTGGTTTGACAAAACAATGGTCTATCATCTTAAATGGACGAGTTCTGTGGTCAACAGAGGCAAGGAGGAGAAGGAAAACTGTTAATGATTTACTAAACACACATGCTGGAGCAGCACCTGAAGTAGCGTGTGTTCACGCCTACTCATGCATATGCATGACGGCCTGTTTTTAGGAGCAGTCTGAAAGTGACTTTTCAGAGGGCTAAAACTTCAGAAAACAGGCAAGTTGGAGGAAAAAAAAATACTATATGTTGTTGGAGTTCTTAGAAAAAATGGAAATGGGTGAAAAATAGCATGATACTGGACCTTTAAAGTAAACGCTTAGCAAAGGCACAGGTGAAAAATAACAATTAAATATTGGTGATGTAAAAAAAAAGTCTTAATGACTGACTCAGGGACAGGGACTAGGGTTACGCTGTGCACCTTTGGCACCTTTAGAAATCTTTAAATAGATGTAGTTCAAATGTTTACTTGCCTTGGAGTTTATGTTAGTCTATTTTTGGCACCCTGAGGATGAAATTAAAAGTGAGTCAGTGACAACCAACGGGACAATGTTATGCACTGTATGTGCCGTCTGTATTGTTTAAACTACAGCACAAGTAATGAAAAGCAAAACCAATAAAACAACTGCACACAGACATCATATATTAACAGACAGCTGTGCAGGAACAGCACAAAGTATAACTTTTTAAAACACCATCACCATAATGACTTTTCTCTCAACGCTAAAACAAGTGTGAGTATTGTTAACCTTGGTGATCTTTCTTGGGTTAAATGGTTGAAAAATATTGTATAACAAAACAAGCGCACATATTTGTAGCAGCAACAAAAATACTGATTGGCTAAATATAACTTTACCAGGTCCTAAAGTTTTGGCCGAACTGTAATTGCAATATTTTGCTTTGCTTGTGAATATTCAAGGACATTTTGATTTTCAAAGTCTCGAACAAAAGTGGGATATTCACTTCATAGTTCTCAAAAAGATGATGGTAAGAACTTGTATATGATATACAGTAGGGTGGTGTCAAACCTGATGAAACAGCTTTAACAAGTCTGACTGTCAGAACATGTTTATAATACTCTAAATGAGAAGATTTGTCTTCTATCCTGACATCCAATTATTCAGTGGATTGCTTTTTGAGATGATGTAATAATACGATCAAAGCACTGACGGACTGTCCGACAATTAATGTGAGGCCAGTGATTACCTTCAATTAGTCAGCTTCATTCCTGACAATCACTTGTTTGATGTATGTGTCGCATTAACAATATCAGAAGTCCAAGTCACGTAATGCCTGATGTCTATCAATGTCGACCAGTTTTTATTCTCCTATTGATTACTTTGACTAATATCATTTGATGAATCAAATGAAAGACACCAGTACATGAAATCAGACTAATTTGTTTCAGGACTAAGTAACTACATTAACTCTCAAACCACAGGAAAACCTCAACCTTTGTTCTTTCAAATATAGGTTTCATAAAAAATGTTGATGGGGTGCTTGTACTAAAATGTTATCTTCATAATTAAAGATTCATATTTGATAATTACCATTGAAATGTAAGTTGTTAACAAAACCCCAAAAAAGTACCATTACACAAAAGCTGATTTTCTGATCAGAGGCTAGTATCTTTGTTCTCATTGTTCTAAATCTGTTCAAAAACACTCTGTTGCAATACTAAAATGGGACATATTATGAAAAAAACACATTTGCAGTCTTTTTGAACACAAATGAGGTAACTTGAGTGTCCACCGGTACACAAAATACAAAAGAAATCCATCCAGCCGTTTGTTTGTGGTCTGTGTAAGTCTTACAACACAGAGGAAATTGCTCAGTTTCAAATTTTACAAGTTTGTGACATCACAAATGGAATCTAGAAAGAAAATACGCTCCCCTCCGCTGGTAACTCCACCCATGGACTCCACCCCCAACCTGATGAAAACTTTTGCGAAAGTCCGCCATTGTTTGTCTCGCTAACGAAGGAGTGATGGCTACTGGTAAAACAAAATATAGAACTTGCCTGCTGTCGCGCCTCCACAGTGAACATACACTGCAGTGTAGGCACTATTTGTTTATGCGGAGGTGTACTCTGCTCTTGTGGTTTGGCGCATTGGCGCTCCTGTTGTATCACTGATCTGACGTGTTTGTGACACAATGCGACGCAGCGGTTGGAGAAAACAAATAATTATCACATTAAATGCACTATTCCTGTAGTTAGAAGAGCAATGGAGGAGGAGAAAGTGACTGATATATTACATATAGTGTGTGTTCAAGATTCAAAATGTTTTAATGCACAAGGAAGAACATGCCAACTCCCAATATCCATGGAGTGAAACCCACACATTTTAAATAAGATAATCAGAAGTAGTCTTAGTCCAGGATTTTAGTACTGAGCTAAATCTGTTAAATACTAATACTAGAGACTAAACTAAATTTACCACTGCATGTCATTCTTCTTATGTGTCATTTGGTAAGCTGCTTTAAAGGAATTATAGTAGATCCTCAGTACCTATTAAATTATATATTGTTCTTTTTTCATAAAAAGGAACATAGACACAGTTAAAAAAAATGTAACCCTTTATTTGCTGGAGACAGAATCCATGTGGCTACAGCACACAATAATCAATAAGAAAAACATAAAAGACATACAGTTACAGTATGTCAATAAAAACACAATGAAAAACAAAATGAACATATCAGTAAAAACACGATGAATATGATTTCCTTAAAAATGCCTTTGAAATGTATCAATAAATATTATACGTTATCATTATCAATTAACAAGTATTGTTTTTTAAATTGCAAAAATGAGAAAAGACCAAGTATACTCTAATTTTGATAATACACATCCCAACAAACGCATCATCGGAAAATTTAGAGGCACTGAAACTGGAAGATCTGGTCAATATTTAAATTGTAGAAATGCTTTTAGCAATCAAACAACAGAGCTATTGACAATATATCCCCAAACTGCTCAATTGGAAAAAAACTAAACAAAACAAACAAAAACTTATCTTAATTATTTTTGCATTTAGTGATTGCTCAGCAGTTCTTCGTCACACATTCAATGTGTTTTAGTAAGTCATCATATCCATTGTGGGAACCCACTTTTCTATTGCAGTCTGCTTAGTATTACCCAATCCGATTAAATGAGTAGTTGTATTTCAATCACATTGTTTTTTTCACTGCAGCTTAAAATTTGTAATAAAATGTAAACAATTAACTTAAAAAAATTAGTAACAATTACTTTAAAAAAAAAAAAAAAATGACTTTTTCAAAATTGGCTTTGCAAAAAGTCAGAAAGGTCATGGAAAGACTGATGAAATTGGCAGCAACTTTAAAACAACTTGGCTTGCACTGTAATGAGTGTGAATGGGGAGCAGTAAACATGTTTTTCTGGTCTTATTCTCAATCACTATATCTAGTTTGTGTCTTTATTTCTGGTAAATTAACTCCAAATAAATTGTTTGGTATAGTTAATAGTAGTAATTTCATGTAGTGTGAAATCACAGAATGAAACAGGTTCAAACTAGTTATGTGCCTGTGTCTCAGACTGAGGAACCTCACGTACGATTCTTGCTTCATGCTGAGTCTAAATCTGAAACTGATTGTGGAGCCCTTTTCTCTCCCAACTGTGAAATGTCTAATAAAAAAAAGAATAGAAAACACTATAAAAGCTCATCTTGTAATGATCTGGGGTTTTCTGTTTAGGCTCTGGTGGGTTCCTTTTTCAGGTGGGTTTTTATTTAGCTTCTGATCATGGTTTAGTCTTTAGTCTTTAGTATTTTGTCCGTAATAGGGTCTCTTTGTTTTTGCTTTTTTGTCTTTGTTTGTTGACAGGGTGTCACGCCACATGTTGGGCCCCTGGTACGAACCATCTTGTTGGGACCCTACTGTAAGTTACGTATTATATTAGTATTCTTGCTATTGGCTGAGACAGATTATTTGGATTATTGTGCAACACCAACCTTCACTGTTGGCCCCGCCCCTCCTATAAAAGCTGAGAGGAGGGAGGAGGGTTTCCTCCAATCACAGCCCTCAGTGAGCATTAATTGACAGTCTCAATGAGGAACTCCATGCATTCCTGTGGTGAGGTTTTTGACTCTGTGCTTCTATAAAGAGCAGATTCTTGTCTAATTAGAGGGTTCATCAAGGTATGTGTGTATGTACAGACAAATTGTGTGTGTATCCCCATCTGTATCTGCGTGTGCATGAATGTGCAAGTACTTCTCGCTGCTGTGTGTGTCATTATGTTTGTGTGTGAGGTCGTGGTGTCCTGATACTCATGGTGGGAGAAGAGCAGGGACTGTTTGTAAGTAATATAGCGTCTGTGGTGCTAGTGTGTTATGTTTATGCTTGTGGGCTGTGTATTTTGTAGTAGTTCAGCAGGCAGCGGTCTGTTACTGCCAGCACTGACCGGCTTCCTGACTGGGTGTGTGTTATTGCGCCTGGAGTCCCACCCATAATAATGGCATTTTTTGAATTTCCCCCCCTAGTGGCAGGTCAGCAGAAAGCAGGGGTTTCGTCACTCTTTAAAGCTCCCATGTCATGCTATTTTTCACCCATCTCCATTTGTTCTAAGAACCCCAAAAACATAGTATTTGAGGTTTATTTTCCCCAACTCGCCTGTTTTCCAGCGTTTTAGCCTCTAAAAAGTCACTTTCTGAGAAACCCTACACAAACATGCTGATTTGTGGCCTACTTATGCATATTCATGAGTGGGCGTGTCTATAGACGGGACACATACTCCCTCCTACCCACATGGTGACGTAGGGCCAGTGGACGGGCCGCCCTCCTCCCACCCACTCCGTAGCCGAGCTGATGCTGCTTTATAAACACAAGACAGAGCGTGGGGGCGGGGCGTTCACCGGTACATACATAAACTGTAGAAAATACATACGCGCAAATGACGCTGAAATGCTCACCTTCGTGGGCGTGTCTGTTTACATGTCAATCATGGCAGAGAGCTTCCTGGAGGCGCGGCTTCTTCAGTTCAGTGCCGCGTCAAATTCATCATCGACATGGGAACGTGTCATCGAAGTGGAACAAATCACCCTCTAACTAACGATTGAGGGAATCAATGAAAAAAAACACTTTGGGCATGTGTATGAAGCCCAAAAAGCACTTTTATGATGTTTAAAGCACAATAAAGTCCATTTAGCTTAACATGGGCCCTTTAAGGTAAGTCCTAACCACCTCCTAACAACCACTTAATATGTTACAGTGTTTGATCCTCTTACAGCTGAGATTCAAAGGACACAAGTTGCCTATTTTTGTTAACATAAAATATATTTTAATACCATCAGGCAAAACTTTTGGGGGCTCACTGTGAAGCAAGACGAGACTGAAAGAACTTCAATAAACCCGTGACACTTTGATGAAGCCTCAATGCCAGCCCAGTTATCCATGTCAGCGCAGTCATTGTGGTTTTTTCTGTGCCACCACAGGACCTTCTTCAGTGCATTGCATCAAAAGACTTCTAAGTTGTATGACAAAGGAAAACAGAGACCAACCACAGGGCTGTCCTCTACAGCGCCTGTAGACATTTCTCAGCCCAAGGGGCAGTAAAGCATCTTACAGCCTTTCTCTTCCTTCACCTAATCATTCTGATGGGCTGCCTTCACAACAGGCTCCTGCACACACAGCCAGCTGGGATCTCCATTCCTCCAATCATCATGGCATTCTAACAAAGTGTGCCTGTTTTTGTGCATGTAAATAAATAACCATATTCACTTTCAACACTTGTATTGGCCCCATGACAAATTTACTGTAAAATCAAGCGGAGATGCTCCTGGGTCGGCCACAATAAAGCTGGCAAATTGCACTGAGATGCAAACATCCCAATAAAAAATCTCATTTCACCCCAAATAAACCACAGGTTCCATTGATTGCAAAGCACGACTGTTTTCATATCAGGCAAATCAAAAGATATGACAGCCCCCTCCCCTCGCTTACCACCCAAACACAGCATGGGCCCTCACTTAATGGGTCCGATTCATGCATTTCAGCATGCAATGTAAATTAGGGGAGGGGAAGAAGGAGGTGATGCTTTCTCTTCCTCTTATGCTGCTTTCCAGCATCCTTGCAGGTTAGAGCATGATGAGAGCCAATCACTTTAGCATAATATTTGCTTGCATGTGGATCAACAATATCCTGTAGCCTTCCATTCACAGCCATGCTGCTGAGATGTCAACATGGTGACCAGCTGGAGGATGCCATCATTCCATTCCATTACCTCCTACTTTAGGATAAATTGGACAGGGGTTTATGAAAGTGGGGTTGGGAAGAGGGGTGATGGGAATAGTTAGGGAGGGAGCAAGAAAAGCTGTATATGATAGAGAAAACAGGAGGAATCAAAAAATGGAATAGCGATAAAGTGAGGAGAATTGATAGAGAAAGCAAGTTGGACAGGGATGGGTTTTCTGGGGTGGCCAAGAAAAGGCAGGATTTAGAAGGGGCATTCAGCTTTTGGGTTTAGGTTTGTCATGACAGCTTTCAGGATATTCCAGGGCTTAGAAGACGAATTAATGGATTTTTAAAGAAGTAAACAAGAGAGAGACACTCCAGGTACATCCTTCATTGTATTTCCAAATTGCGTTACTCTCTTCTTTGCTATATTTCTCTCCATCCTTTTGCTAACACTTTCTGCCCTCCCTGAAACTACTACTATATTTTTTTTTTTACCTTTTACACCTGTTCTTAATCTGCTCTTTCCCTGCCTTGCCCACCACTCCACTTTGCATCTCTCCCACCATGTCAAATTCTGTCATTTCCTTCCTAAATATACCAGTGCTTTATCTCTTCACCTTTTTTGTCTCTCTTTCCCCTCTCTTTTTTGTTTTCTTTTATACACATTTTTTTCTCCTCAATCTCCTTTGTGCTAGATCATCTTCCCTTTGCTTACTCTTATATTCTACTTATGATCTTCCACACCTTTTTTCTTGCTTTTCTCTTCCCCCTCAGTCATTTCTTCTTCATGCGGTGGGAAAATGAAATTCCCTTCATCAGAGACTGCAATTTTCACAAAACAATGTGAGATCACACAGTGCGCTGAGTACCCCAGCCTTCTTCCTATCCTGGCTCCTCAGGGACCAATGCCTATGTAGATTGAAGGATTAATGGTTTTTCTCTTTGTGTGTGTGTGTGTGTGTGTGTGTGTCTCAAACACACCTAGACACACACCGCAGATGCTGACAGGCCAGATGACTTCAGAAAGAGTAGATTGTGCCATGCTTTTTTACAGCTTCTTTCTGTCTTTAGTATCTGAGTTCTCAAAGGATTGAGCTCATCTGCCCGGGACCTTTTGAACATTAAAGTGTGCCAAAAAAAGAATTTGGTCAGGGTGTTTTCTATAACTATAACTATAGGCTCTCTAGTGAAAATGTTAGTCCGTAACAGTTAAAAATGTCTGAATGTGACAGAGTTGGGGTCAATTATAATTGTAATTGCTTGATGATAATGAATTATTTTCTATCTAAAGTATCTCCTAATTGTAATTGCGTAATGATAATTAATTACAATTATGGCATCATTATGATTTAATTGTAAATTTAAAAATCTCTTACTGTCGTAATCCTAATTAAATTGTAATTTAGTTTAGATAAATTACTTTGTAATTGTAATTTCTATGGAAATTCTAAAAAAATTGTCAACTATTAATTAACTCTAAACTGGGGAACCATGTTACAGTTCTATGTACCGTTCTGCACAAATGTAGTTAACAATTATTAAAATGTTTCATATCAAGCTTTCCCACATTTTACTAGTTTTTTTTTTTTTTTTTTTTAATTGAACTTTTTACTGACACAAAAAAAGGCTTAGATGCCCACACCAAAAATATATATTTTCATTGATTAGGAAACCTAATAAGGTAACCATGTGATAGGAAATTAGATGATAGATATTTGTTTTTAGTGTATTTTACAGCTGATTCAGGACCTGTTTTCATAAGAGATGCTAACAGAAAGCTAACACAAGAGGAAGGTTCACTTTTATTTGGTTATTAATTTCAGGCTTAGTAATTGTGATTCATTTTAATAAATAAATTGTGTAATTGAGAGCGTAATTCACTTTCTGATGATGAAAAAAAAATGTAATTGAATTGTAATTGGAAAAAATGCTGGTCACTGTAATTGTTATTGAATTATATGTGAACAGGGGTAATTGATGACATTAGCATCACCCAAAGATTGACAGCTTTCATAGGAGATTGGAACAGTTTTAATTTATCTAAAACTCTGGATATAAACAGGGTCTAAACATGGATCTGGTTTTCATCTAAAGGCATCAATGCTTTGTATTTCATTTCAATGGGGAAATTGTTTGTTTTTATTTGCGCAGGTAGTGATAACAGCAGTGGATAAAAAAGTCACAGACATAGGAAGGTATAAATGAAAAGAGTTTGATTAGCTCGGTGCTGTTTTGTGACTCTCACCTCTTTTTACAAGCATATGATCCACAAGTATGCATCGCTTACTTTCCCCAGTAACCAAGATCCACTACAGGACCTCTATCTCAACCATTTACCAAAGGCTGCATGGGCTTAGGCTGTGTCAATAAAACAGTGAAACAATTCAGATTAAAAAAGAAGCCAAGATACAGTAAAGCCAACAGTTTCCAACCATACTGAAGTAAAATAGGAATTTATTTCTATCTAAAGTATCTCCTAAAAATGTATTTACTTTTGAAATGAACAACAAAAGAACAGCTTTCCAACATGGCTTATTTCTCTATTTCTTCAGCTCTCCTCCTTTCTTCACTGTAATTAATTAACAGCACACCCCCTTACACACACACACGTAGGAATAAAAATACCACATAAATTTTACTGATGGCTGATTCATTAAGCACTATGAGTTATTAGCTAATTTGTGGCTGTGAATGTTTGAGTCACTGTGGGTGAACTAAGGCGTCGAGGGTCGGCTAAATGGAATGTGTGGAATTTGATGTTTGATGGTCACCTGGTAGATGAGTGTGTGTGTCTAAGGCTATTTTTCTGCGTTTATGGGGACCTGCTTGTTTAGATAGCTTCTAATTTTAAAAACATTTTTTGAAGGTTGGCAAATGTAAACAAAGAAAAGAAATAGGTTGCTCGGTTATTTGAAGATCTATGTCAGACAAACGTTATTTTACTACCATCTACTGTATGTCCTTTTAAGCCAACATGAGCTTTTTCATTTTTAGTTTTGCAGGTTCTTGATTTCAGATCATTCTAATTAATTATGTAGCTTCTATGATTTCATGCAGCTATAACAATCTTACCCCATTTACCAAATGGCTCCCTGTCCCCTCTGTCACACTAACCAAGAATTTACTGTATAAAGAGAATTAAGTGAGCTGCTGATCCAGGCAGGTAAGGAGGCTAGTGATGGTGAAGTGTGGGTCATAATGTCATTGCATTATCTGTGCCAGACGTGGGGTTTGAGACACGTTACACCATCTCTCCATCTTCAGCACTTATCATAAGGATATAGTCAAAAGAAAATGTAGACCTCGTCTCTCTCGGCTTTACACAGTTTTGCGAGTATTATTTGTCTGTATTTACAGAGAGATACTCAGACACTTGCCTCGTATGTGGCCATTCCACCCAATCACAACATAGACATTAGCATCAGGTGTGTTGAAGCATCTGCTGGATTTGCTGCCCTCCAGGACCAGCTTTGCTGTTCTATAGTGTGAGTCAGTCCGAATCTTACAAAGCTATGCAGAGAGCTCATGTAGGTTATTTCTTGTTGCGTAGCCTGTCAAAGTTTTCTGTACATGGTGTGCACAAGACTTTGAAAGTATTTTTTTGCATTAGTTGTTGTTTTTTTTCCTCACCATTAAATACCACCAGTCATTATCACAATTACTTCCAATCTATAAAATGTACTACACTAGTAGGGTTCTGCCCTTGTAGTGGAATGTAAATTCACTTCAAAAATTCACTAAAGTCACCCAGTCAAGCCACCTCTGATGCATCTGGTCTAATGCAGGGCAAAACAGCAGCTTTACTCTGAGTTAATCTAAAAAAAAAAAAAAAATGATATCAGTTTTAGGGCTGCTACAATATATATATATATATATATATATATATATATATATATATATATATATATCTTCTGTTCATTTCAATCAGGTGGCATTTGTTAGCGAATACCATGAGGGAGGAGCGAGGCACACCATGGGCTAACCTTTCAGCTGTGAATTATGGGAATTTACCTTCATGCCTCAGTGCTTTTTCTGCCAGCCTGCCTTTCGTGTCTAAATCAAAGGCTGGGATCTGCAACATCGGCACTTTCCTCCTCATACAAGGGAGTGCACTGCACCAGATGATGGGTGACATTTACAGCAGGTCATAGACTGCTGCTGCAAATACTGAGCAAATAAACACACACCCACAGGTACCCACTACATTGCCTGGAAGGCAAAGCCACGTCATGTCGTTGCTCTAATATCCATTTCTGATGTGAGTGTGAGTGGGTGTGCATGTGATTGATTGGTTCAGACTTCCTTCCTTCCTTAAAGCCTTTGTAAAAAAAAAAAAAAAAAAAAAAAAAACTCAGTACAATCTGAGATCAAGGTTTAGAGATTGTCAAAGTGAAGGTAACACAACGTTTTGAACACATTTTGATAATGTGTGGGGTCAACTTTTATTGCTCCATACACAATATGTTATTTCTCAATGTATTTTTTTCTACCCAATCATTAACTTCTACTTGACAGGACAACTCATGCCAGCCTCCATAGGCGGATTAAATCAGGTTGTTGAAATATTGAGAATAAAGTTGAAATATAATGTTGAGATTAAAGTCAAAAAACACTACAGAAGTGGAAGTTTTGAAAGTGAACTGAAAATGAAATATTGTGATAAAATTGGAAGGTCTGTTTATGAAGTCAAATGGAAGCGGACGAGGGCCAATTCACCATATGACAACAAACAGCAGATTGTCATCTACAAAATGCAGTGTATTCAAAGTTGGGTTTAATAATGAAGAGATTCTTTCTTTTTGAGCTCATAAACACGGCGTTGTAATCTCTTTAAGTACTTTGCCAAAAAACGTAATCTGTTCAGAAGCAAAAACCAGTCAAGTTTGGAAGAGGTGGAGCATTCAGTCCTGTCTTTTGGATTGAGGAGTTGTACGGAAACAGATTAAGGCCAGTTTAATAGCAAACCTTCGACTCTTATCACATTATTGTATTTTGAGTTTATTTTCCAAATGTTGTTTTAAATCTCGTCTTTTATACTTTATTATTAACATTATATTTCAACTTTAATCTCAACATTTTGACTTTATTCTTGATTTGCCCAAAATTATTTTCTACATCAAAATTGGCCCTAATCCTCTTCCGTACTTATACAACTGGTTTTTAGGTGTTGAAAACTAAAACTCTTAGTTATCAGTAACACTGTTTTATTGCTTGAGGTCTTCCTTTTTAAAGATTAAAAAAAAAAAAAAGTGCATAGAACATGTTTATTACTAATCTCCAGATTGTATATAAGCTTTATATTATTATCCTGCAATGTCTGGTTTTTGGCAACAACAGAATTGTTGGTGGGCCCTGTGTGGCTTAGGCATTAAGAAATGTGATGAACTGAACACTGTTCCACACCATTGTCAGTCCTTGTCATTGTAAAATTGCTGCTCATGCAATCTCATTCATGGGACATGATATCAAAAGATGCTGTGGGGAGAGGCAGAGACTCAAAGACCACCTAAAGGATGATATCCACAAAAGATGATTTTAAAAAGAAAGCTACAAGGAAAACTGGAGGAGGTCGGAGAGATTTGAGACATTGTGGGGATGTAAAAAATGTGAAAATAGGTGAGCTTATTCTCTGCATGTCTGTCACGCTGCCATGAAAAAGCAAGGCGACCTGACTTTGCAGCTCTGCCACTCTGTCTGCTCACTTCATCAAGACAAGATTCTCATTTATTATTTGAACAGCTCAACAGGTAGTTTTCATGAGATCTGCCAGTTTCTCTTTAGGGTGGAATCTGATTACCGTTGGCTCACTTTGTGCTAAGGTCGATTTGCTGCTTTACAATTTTCCATTTTCCAATCACTTTTCATCAGGATGCTTGGTTTCTGTTTGGCACTGGTACCTTTTTTGTGAAGGTGGAGAATAATGTTTAGTTACATGATTATGATAAAAGTAGTGACAAGTAATAAGCACAGGAGGCTTTCCCCAAATGGAAAAAAAGGACTATTGGGGTTCCACAACCCACTGATTATCTCAAACTATATTCAACAAGAGTCAAGAGCGCCATAATAACTGCTAAAACCTCCAATAATAACAAATCATACATGCCAATCAATCGTGAATCAACTGCAACAATCAAAGACACTCCTGCAAAAACACCAACGGATGGTCCAGATAACACACTGAATGAATATATCTACTCACTTCATCAAATGATGTAAAGTCTATCATTGTTTCTAGCTGTTGTTAGAAGTCATTTAATACATTCTGACTCATTCTGTCTTCTTATTCGCTCATTTATTTTCTGTACCCACTTATTCCTCTACATGGATTCTGCTGGTGTCTATTCCTAATTATACGAAGGCAAAGCAGAATACACCTTGAACAAAGCATTAGTCTGTTCCAGGGCCAACAGCCAGAGATAGACAAACTGACTTCAAATAACCTTACAAACATGTTTCTGGATTGTGGAAAAAAAAAGCCAGAGAACCAGAAAAAAAACACACAGGCCAAGGGAGAAGAGAACATGCAAGAGAAGTGGGAACTTACCACTACAGTATACTGTGCCTCCAGTGCGTAATTTGTAAATCATCAGGTCCAAGAACACCGGCCGTGTGTTGTTCCGGCAGTAAGAGAGAGACAAAAATGTCAAGGAATGAAACATTTTTTAAACTAAATAGGCCGATAATATCACAAACAACCAATTCACCTAAATGTTTAATGAAATAATGATGAATCAGAGTTAAAGAAGCATGGACAATCGCCCGTTACGGAGCATCCGTCTCTCCCTCTGACTGACAGCTGTCAAAATCTGTCATGTTTCAGCACCATGGACAGCTCAAAATCACCTCTAATTTAGCCACTCATCACAATGGCCAATAGACTTTCAGAACACGAAAACCCACAAATACAAAACACTTACAAACTTCTACACCCATAACTCTTCTAATGAATCAGCAGCACAGCAGAAAATTAGAATATAATGTGTGTTTACCTTATATTTGTCTAAAACAGCCAAAAAAACAGTAATCGAGAACTTTGTATCCTCACTGTAGAGTAGCAGCTCATCTTGGCTTTGATCTGAGGTAGTTCTGGACATTAGTTCTCCTCCCGTGTCTTGTCTGTTAGAGGCCTTAGCATCTTTGCTACAGGTGCTGCTCCTCGCTACGCTAATTGCTGCCGTGCTTCTGATTTCCACAGAAACAACCTTTACTTCAGGCTTAGTTTCATTTATTGACTTAAAAAACTATTAACCATTTTCTAACGTCTTCCAAGCTGACAAGACACAATTTTTGCAGAAAATCACACTTTAGACTTGGACGTGGCCTGACTTTCTCCTCTGTTCCTCACTTGTGCTCACTTTTTACATTCAATTTTGTGTGTACAATGGAATGTCCAGTGATTTCAACTCGATAAAAGATGCAGCTGTCTAAAATGTGATACTTCACAATTTAATAGAAACACCTAAAAGCAAATGACGTGCTAGAAAAAAAAAGAATAAAAAAAGAGGTGCTGATCCAATCACATAAGTGCTGGTCAAAATCTGGGAGGTGTCGGAGCATCCAGCCCAAATTAAGCTCTGTGGGCCTCCCTGTTAAAGTACTCATTAACCCTATATCTAAATTAATATATAATCAATTTCCTGAAATGAAGAATGAAAGGAATTATTAAAGGGGTGGTATATAGAATTTCATGGTGCAATTTGCTCTTTCACATATAGGCCCCAATTTCAGTGACCAAACGCATAGCTTTGCACTTCGTTTCAATCACAGTGCCTGATTTCTCAAGGTTTTGTTTTGCTCCCTGAACTGTTGTAGGTGTGTCCCTAAAATTCAGACATGGTGTAAAGAATTGCTGCACAATCCAGTTGAGGGACAGCACGGCGCAGCATGCTTTATGGTAAGGGATTAGAAAACTAACCTGCTCCATTGAAGAAAGTATTTCACAGTGTAGGCAGGGTCCAGTGCAGATTGCAGACTCAATGCTAGTGTTAACCTGCATAAACAGGTTTTAAACATCTGTGTTTTTGCTATACACAGACGGCTGATAATAGTGGGTGGTGCAGTATGTGCAGTGACATGCCGTGAGCACTAGGATTTGGTAGGCAGGGCGTTGCAAATCGATACCACCAATGTCGACACCAATGACAAATTCATATGTTTCGGCTGGCAAGTGTTAATCTAACAAAATCAAGATTGTAAATAAACACCATTAAAGAAACTTGAATAATTATTCAATAGCAGCCTCCATACTCTTTCAACAAGATACAGTATATCTCATGATACGGTAGCGTCTGTTGTTTGTGTTGGAAACACAGAAGCACAGAGAACATGACAACAACAACATTTTGTACCTTTTCACTGTGGAAAGTACAAACAATTTTCTGACTTTTCCTTTGATGAAGGTCTGGTAGCTCAGGTGTTGGTCTCTAGCACTGTCATCCTGCCTGTAGTGTTATCCCACCCACTCGCTAGAGAACATAGCAGCGGCCGCGCTGTATCAATTCAGCAATGCACTCTGAACGTACGTATAGCATTTAGCATAGCACGGTTATGTCATAAGGCAGCAGAGAGATCTACCTTTTTACGTAAATAGTTTTCATATTGGGGAACTGACTTCGCATGCGCAAACACATCCCATACACTGATACGAGTGCCAAAGGCAGAGCAGCAGTGTACCTTTGGGAGAGGGTGTGGCCTCCTCCTGCTTTACTAATCCAGCGCAGGAGTGAGAGTGACTTGAGCAGTGTACAATAGATCTGCCATACCAGGAAATAGCGGTGTTGAGTCATTTGGGCTATAAAAAGCACAAAATGCTCGCACTTTCAAACTTATAGGCGCTGTAGGCTATCAGAAATTGAAAAATAAATTAGAATTATGTTATAATTAACACAAATAATCAAAATATGAATTCACCCTTGGGTAGGCACTGCCTACCCTGACTGCATGTCACTGAGTATGTGTGGCTGCATCTGCCATAGTGTCCAAGCAAAGCTTCCTCTCTTACCTTAACTTTACTTATTCAAAAGGACATTTCTTAAATTATTTTTTTCAGTTGAACACATACAGTAACAAAGTTTATATTTTACCATACTATGTTTGACAGGCAGGTGACAAATGCAGCAGCCCTTGAGTAATAGCAGCCTGGTTGCAGACATGAATAAGAGGAAACTGTTTCAAAAAGTGATTATTGCTCGAGTTAACATTCCGGGCACCATCATGCTCTGGGCCAACACCGGTCCCTGAGGTAAGCAGCTGAGCCATGCTAAGTCAGAAAGATGCACACAGACCCCATGCCCCAACACTGACACCCCACACTGCACTGAGTAGAACACAGATTTTCATGGCCCACCAGGTCCACGCCCCCGACGCTAAAATCACAGTTGCCGTTTTAGCATGATGGATTCCTATTAAGAGCTCCTTTAATAGAAAAGATAGATGGGTAACATGTCTGTCTTAGTCTCCACAACCTTGAAAGAGCAAAGTTATATTCAGGAAGGAGCTATGTAGTACCTGAAATCTCAAACGCGGAGTAGATGAGGGAGTTTTCAAAGTATGGTGGCTCTATAGGAACAAACTATACTTTCTATAATTAAGCTACTCTGTAGCAATACTGTTCATGACGCTTTGATTTTGCCTCTGTCTCTTTAAGAAACTCCTTGCCTGTCTAACACGCCCATGAACATTCCCCCTTCAGTAGTCATCCCAACATTCATGGGTGCTGTTTACTTCTGTTTTTCTGTGTGCTGTATTTGGCTACTTTCTGTTTTATTCATTTATTTGATCATTTTTCCATTTCCATTGGTCGTAGGCTTACTTCATAAAACTTTATTGTATGTTTACTTTCTTCAAGTCAGAGCAACAGTATCATAACATTATGATTTATGTATGTAGCCCATGTATGAGGAGCAATTGGTTGGTCGCAACCAAAAGTGCATACATTATGATGGCACGCACTTATCATTTGTAAAGCATCAAACAATGCTTTATATTTTATAAAACATACAAATGTAATTCTAACACATCTGTATGTCTACAGTACTACATTTAAAACCCGAAATATTGTATTATAAGAATGGTACAGAGTAAGCTCGCTACATTTGTTTCATCCTTGAGAAGTGTAAAAAGAGGTTTTTCTTGTTTTCTTTGCATCCAAAAATAAATTTACTCGCTAAAGGCATTTTTAAAAAGTAAAGGCAGGTAGTTACAACGATGAGCAGAGTAAACCGATCAACATGCAGTTCTCTCTCTCGGAGGTGCGTCCTGGAAGCGGGAGGAGAAGAGCAAGTTTTATTTTTTAGTACAGACAACATAAGCCAGGGGTTTATTACGAAAGTATTTAAAATAAGTAAATTAAAAGCTAAATCTGCAGAGGTGGGTGCTGTGGACTGAACTAAGGAAGAGAACATAGGAGGGGCCTTGTCCCCAGGCGGAGCCTCGTCCCCTCGAGCAAAACAGCAGGAAAATGGCTGCTGGCAGATTTAAAGATTACTCATAAATACGTGAATCCCTCTGAGCAACACTGGAGTTGGGAATGACACACTAACATGATACAAAGCTTGAAAAGGTGATTTTTACATTATACCTCCCTTTAAGTAAAAAAGAATTGTTACAGTTACTGGGTAACTATATGCTAGAGTAATGGGTGTGCTTCGTCTTTTTTTCATTTAAGTTAGATGCACATCCATTAACCCTTGCCTATTCTGTGTTGTGTTCTATGTTGTGGTGAAATTAAGAAGGACCACGATTAGCTGCTGGTTGTTCGATTAATACAGGCAGAGTGATGAAGTCTCCACTCAGCTCAGTGTTGCGCAGACTGCCATTATATATAAATGATACAATCTTTAGTATCACAAAACAGAAATATATTGAAATAAAAAAACATGAAAATGAATTAAATAAATTATAAAATCACTAATCGTATAATATAAATCTCTTTCACATGCTTAATGCCATCAGTGTGAACAAAATGAACAGCATACCAGACATTATAATGAACTTAATAAACACATACCTGTACAAATGAACAGAAACAGGCCTCAAGCTCCTGTTAGCAGATGCACAACAAAAGAATCTGTAAGCTAACACGTAGAAATGCGCACCTTAAAGGAGACATATCATGCTTTTAAATCCTTCTTTTTTTACATATAAATCATACAGTTATGGTCTATATAAAGCGGAACTGCAATGCTTGGGTCTGAATTCCTCATTATTATAGCTCCACAGACCCCTTTTCTACCCCTTTTCTGATGTGCTTCTGAGAGCAACTCATTTTGGTGAGGTCTCTTTAAATGCAAATGAGACACTTCATACCCCGCCCCCTCTTCAGGTGACACTCGGTTCAACTCCACCCTGCTCGGCCATTTTTGTAGTTTGATAGAACAGATACGATTATCTAGTGGCGCAGAAAATGTTTATTCACACGTTATTTACAAAATGTCAACAACAGAAGACTTGTCCATCCAGCTTTACATGTTTGAGCCAGAGTCGGACCCGGCGGAGCGAGATGAAAATGAAGATGATGAACCTGCAGAACCCTAACAAGTGAGCTAACACAAGCACCGAGCTAACGCTAGCGCCAAGCTAACGTCACAAAATGCATTTTAATACAGTCTTTTCGGAGACAAAAATGGCAAAATGAAATGACTAATGAAAACTTTAGACTTAAATTAAATCACGTAGGCCATATCATCAAGGATCTAAAACGAGCACACAGCGCTAACATATGAAGACGGTGCAACTGCTAATGCTAACAAAACAATGACAGGGACGTCTTATCATCACACTTTTTAGCGTTATTTACAGCTTACCGAAGTGCTCTGTTCGTCGTCTCCAAAGATAGAAGGAATTGAACCCTCAATCAGACAAAGTCTTTCAGCAAATCCTTCTTTATACTGGTGGAGGTTGCTGAAGCAGTCATCCTTGAAGTGCTTCGCGCACACAAAAATGACCTTACCCACAGATGTGGGTACATTACACTAAAAAATAAAACTCAACCAGGCACTTCGAAAAGGTTCTGATGCTGGGAGACGGTGTAATGAAGCGTGTGGGTTACTACATCCAACAACCGAACATTTTGACTTATCCTCTCGTAACTTCTGCATCCTTGAGCTTGAACTACAAAATAAAAGCGAGAAATAAAAATGGCGGATTGCTCGAAGTTTTGGGCCTGGAGTCGATGTACTAATTTGGCAGTTCCGCTGCAAATACTGTGATGTAATAGTTCAAAAAACGTAATAGAGAATAGAAAAATCTAAACAGAATATATCAAAACAGAATATAAAGATATCAACGGAGCACCTGAAGAGACTAATTTGAACTTTTCTGTACTTCTAAACACTCTAAATATACAACAAAATGCATTTAAGGGCTAAAAAAGTGGATTTAGCATGATATGTCCCCTTTAAAACTTACAAAAAGTAAATTTACAAAGTTTAAATTCAACTGACACATTCAATGCATGTTCATAACCTAAAAACTAACATGGATAAAACAAAGTCTACATCATTCTAAATCCAAAATAATTGTTCAAAACTGACGAGTAAAATAAGAACCAACCTCCTCTTAGCTCAGTGTTGCGCAGACTGAGAGGAACCTGGGGATGACAGTCGTAGGCCTGAAGCCTCTTAAAGTGACAGTACAGATATTAATGCTTTAGTTTGAAAACAACATTTATACATACTTACTGGCAATAAAAAAACATCTTCACCATATAAAAACCATATTGATCAGGATTTGGTGATATTTCAAACATAAAACAAATATATATTTTGAACCTGGTTACACTAGCTGCTTCCTATGCCACAGTACAAAACCACTGCTGTGCTCTTTTAAGAAGAAGTCGGGATGACAGATCCTGTGAGTTAAATCATATATCTCAGCTTTCCTTTTATGATAAGTTGTTCTTTCTTTGTGTCTGTTGGGGTTTTTCCCTTTTGTATTCCTGATGAATACTAACATAATCTTAACTGAGTATGGCCCTATTACCCTGTGGGTTACATAGGATGAAGGTCTCTCTTTGCACCCTCTGCACTTATCTCACTCTTATGTCATTAGTGCCCGCCTCGGTCTATTCACACTTCAGGCCACAAGCAGGCCGTCCATTGTCTGCACTCTGTGTCCACTGTCTTCAGTGTTGGCACAATAGCAGAGAGGTGGCATGTTGGAAGGAATGGAACAGCTCAGTTTCAAGCTTATCTCTCAGGGACAGTGACACACACTGCAGACCTGCGACCCCCCAACACCGCCTTCACACACTCCGTCTCTGTCTTGCTGTGCAGCCATTAGGACAAAGTTAATTAAACAGCAAACCATTGCCTCCACAGGAGGGGGTGGAAACAGGCGATTCAGTGGCGTACAGTTATACATTGGTATTTACCTACTATTTAAAATGTTTAGAGCTCAGCCTATAGTCACTCCTCAGTGCACATGCCTCACTTTTTGCCCCATGCTGTTTCAGTGCAGCGCTTAAGGGGAGCCTATGTAATCAGTAGAAGAAGACAGGTTTGCTTTGAATCTCTGGAGAATATCCACATGCCTTAGAGGAAGCATCAACCCAACATTTAGTCTTTTAGAATTAATACAGGAGGTAATGTCCAATGTTTGTCTCCCCACACAAGGTCATCTGGTGAGATGGTGATATTGTGTGAGTGGGGGGGGGGCACCACACCATGTGGCTATACTGCTCTCCTCACCAGTCGTCAGATTCGCAGCCTTGCCTTTACCTGCTGCGATTCCATTACTCCGGCTGCCTGTTCCAGCTCTCCAACGTTTCTGTAGCATATTAAACAGGTTAATAGAACAATGCTCCAGGGAGAGAGCGGCCTGTCAATCTCAGCTAAAAACACAAAAGCAGAAAATTAAAAAGGCCCATGGCTGAACTCCAGTACAGATATAAAGGGGAAAAAATGAAAAGGGAAAAAAAATTGCTGGGATCTTGTGTGAGAAAGGGGATAAAAAATACCATGGATAGTAAATATTTATTCTCCAATTTGGTCTGCAGAACAAACACGCACGCACGCACGCACACACACGCACGCACACACGCACGCACACACAGGCCTCAGCGGTAGCTGAAATAACAATAGGGAAAATTAGCTGTGAACTGATCAAAGAATGTGAAGGCAAACAGCGTGCTGTCTTCCTTTTGTCTCACTATCTCTTTATTGAAGATTGGCTATAAAAAGTCCAATCTACAAAACACACTCCTGCTCTCTAAGGATGCTACGCTTCATACCTGATGGACTTCCCTTTGTTTATCAGGGAATTCACATTGTTGGCTGGATTTAGAAATCCAACGCGAATCCGAAAGAGTGCTCCTGCTGCACAGCCAATGCTTCTGCTCTATCTGGGGAAAACTATCTGCAGCAGCATCTATGAGGCTGCATCAGGAGGTGTGGAGAAGGAAAGTATCCACCAGTGCCGTTTGGTCTCATCCTGGGAGACTCGGGAGAAAAATTCAATCTGGCCGTCTGCTTGTAGAGATATTGGGAGATTGAGTGCGGTCCATAGACGGTGCTGAGGCCGTGCATCACAACATGAGACCCAGCAGAAAAACATGCAGTGGATTCATCCCAGTGCACGAGACAAGATGTCCACACATCACAGTAAAACAGTACTTACCACCCTACAGGGATTTGACGCTTTAGTCCTTACAGCAAATAACAGTAAACGTGATGTCTGACCTCAAAAGCTAATGTCAGAATTGTGTTACAGTGTGCTCTGTATTGTTTTCTGTTTCTCTGCTTGAACAAATATGCAGATAAAGCTGGTTTTTCCCCAGTTAAAACACTGAAATACTAACCCACAAGTGCTATGAATAAGACTATTATTTGTCAGCATGTCATTGAACAGGTTAGTACAATAAATCTAATGTTTGAAAATGATAGAAATGGAAGATTTTAATACACATTGAATACCGAGTTCATAGAAAAATGATATTCTTGGATATGGATATGGATATGACAAAGACAGAAGGGAATTTAGGAATTAGATTGTGTACCCAAAATATTATTTTCTGAGCAAACACAGACATCATATCATTTCTGACTTGATGGCCCAATGTATTAGATCACATGTAGCGTTCTATTTAGCATAATCATCTGTACCTATACTTCCATTATTCTAAGGATTCACTGCAAGCCCAGATAAGTGATTTTTTCCCGTGTCTTTTCCACATCTCTCATAGAACTTGCAGTGAAACCCTAAACTTCAGCCAGTTAACATAGTGTCCAAATTATTTTTCCAGACTATTAAAATGTTTAAACTCATAAATCTATTGTTCACCCCACATCTAAGTTACGTTTCCCAACACGATGAATAACATTCATTGATTGTGAAATCATGGACGACGTTGTCAAAATGTTCTAACATTCCTGGAATTTGGTTTTTATTCTTAACTAGTGTAATATCTTTTCACTCACATTTCTGTTTATTATTGTTGTTATATTTTCATCTTTCAAAGCATTTCTAACATTTTTGTTTTTAATGATCAGTTTGATCTTTGTTCAGTTTACAATTCAGGTAAAGATTCACATTTAAACCAGAATTTCAATGAAAAACAAACGTTCTGCTTTTTATCTTTACCTTTAGGATCCTACTGTTAAATCTAATACAAACTCCATTTAAAACTGTCTGAAGCAGTTTGGTAATATGTATTAATTTGTACCATCTATTTAAGAACAAGAAGCACTTCAATCTACCAACGACAACAAGCAGGGGTTAACCCGGTCACTGAGCCAAGCACAGGTTTCCTTTCATTCTTCCTCCTCTGTAATACTGAAACACTGTAAATCACCATGAATGGTCGTCATCTTGATTGTTCATTATATGAAACTATCTCCACTGGCATCCTCTAATGCAACGGCTCTCCTCTGACCTGAGGAGATGTGGGAGGAAGAAGCTTCTGAAAACATTTCGACGACAAAATATTAGAAGCAGCTATTTGTCCAGTTTCCAAAGAGCATCCAGGCAACAAAAGGAAACTTTTATAGTTGTTCCTGGTTAGTGTTGCCTACTGTATCTGCAGCTCCAGCAGACACTCACCCTTACACCACCTGAGGCTGAAGCTCTGTGCTACTGTATGGCCTGTGAGGATCCAAAAAAACTGGAGAATGTAAGAAAGAGGAGCTGGCACACAGCGCCACCCAGTGGAGAAAAAGGGAATTTCATATTTTGGTACTATGATTTGATACACAGAACTAGTAAAAACGTTTAATAGAAGCAGTTCAGGACATTGAAGCCTGTTACAGCTGACTGAGGGTGAGGCCACCATCTCTCGCTCTATACCTGTGTCGTGCACGAAAAATGCATGTGACTGCACAGACACAAATATACATACTTGATAGCAGGGAGAAGAAAAAACAAAAAACAGGACACCTGGTTAAAATGTGTGATGTGTTTTATTTCATTGCTTAAATTTTTTACAGAAAGTAAAAAGCACTGACTAGATCAGTGGCTTTCAAACCTTTTTTGCTCAAGAGTACGACAACATTTTGCTTAGTAAACTATTTAAAAACAACTATAGAGCATAATGATGGAATGAATGACCAACAACACACATTTTAAAGAATTTCATTTTGTAAATAAGTGGAAAGAAACAGTATTTAGTGCAGTGGTTGGCACCCTTTTTTGGATCGTGACCCCTTTCAAGAATTTCTGGCAACCCCCAAAGACATTATTGATCATGTTTGTGCTCAGATTTATATATATATATATATATACTGCATTTTAGTTTAACTAGATTCATATTTCACAAAGTGAAAGTATAGAAATACAGTTGTTTAAGATTGTGTTGTTTTAATTAAAAAAAGAATACAATTTTTCAGAAATTTCAGGTGACCCCACATGGGCTCCTGACCCAAGTTTGAAAAACTCTGATTTAGTGTCTCCTGAATAGATTTATTTCTATAGTTTTTGGTTTTTTTTATTTCCGATCTCATGCCTGGTGTGGGACTAAAACTAACAATGTGTTTGTACATTTGCCACGTACCCCCATTTAAGAAACACTTAACTAGATGGTTAAGCTAAAATGTCTAAAAATGTGATCATCTCTATGGCTTTCTGTGGTTTCTGTCATCCTCAGGTTTTCTATTAAAAAAAAAGATATATCATGCTAAAGTAAAATGATGAGACTAAAGGTCACTATGTCATTAAACAAAAGTACCAGGAAGATCCCAGAAACAATAGCAAGGATCTAAATAAATAAAACAAGCCCGACAGAACCTGTCAGACATCTGCTCTCTACATATGTGACAGCACATATACAGCTCCATGAGTCAAGAACCAGTCGTTTGCATTTTTAACATCATTTTTCAGATTTTCAGCTACAACTATAAACAAAGGATATCTCATCATTATACATTGTAGATGTTAGCAGCGGTAACATGCCACATGCCATACATGGATGAGGTGATATTTTGGTGTTCTTTGATTTTATTATTTCTGGTCAAAAATAATGAATGTATAAACAGGTGAAAGTTTATGGAGAGTTTAGGGCTCTGAACTTACCAGGCTGACAATTCCATTTTGATGATAATGATGGTGATGATGATTTGCAGGCCAACTTTTTCACACAGGCATACATCACAGATAAAATGAAAACCTTATTATGTATTCAGATGATTCCTCCACACTCTTGTCCCTTGACCTTGTGTTCTTCTGCTTATTTCTCCCACAGTGGCTGTGCCTTCTCTGCGCACTGGGCTGAATCTGACACCCTCACTCGCTACCTATCCTGATTCCTACACCTGGTCTCATCGCACAATCCCCTGTAAAAGCACCCCCACCCACCACCTCTTTATTTTTCACTCCAATCCCTCTTTCACAGTCTTTCTCCCTGGGGCTTGCCAGCCTCACAGATCATCTCCCAGGCTCCCAGTGCCCGGGCCGAGCGCTGTCTGTTTTCATTCTCCTCCTGGAGAACAAGTAATTTGGGAGAGAGAGAGGTGGAACAGATGACCAGTGGCTCCTGACCTTTTCTCCCTCAATTTAACTCCTCTCTGTTGTGCCCACAAATGTAGCAATCAGACTAGGCAGAAGTGACACCCTCATCTGAGCATAGCCGTCCTCCCAAACACAATCACAATGTCACTTTCCATCTATATGCAGGCACAGCAGGCAAGTAGTAGTGCTAAAACAAGGGATACCGAGGGGGCAGAGGCCAAGACCGAGGTCCACTCTCTATCCCCGTTAGCATGCTAGTTACTTAAACCTGTCAGTCATGCAGCTAGTGCCTTATCTAAAATGTGACGTGTTGAACTGATTATTAGTTGTTGATTTTTTTTTTTTTTTTTTCATTTCTGACTGTGTATGTTGCATTTAATGACAGCTAGTAGGTGTGGGACATTATACAGAGTTCAGAATACAATATGACAGATGAAAATGGTCTCACAAGAACGATACAATACGATATTATGGAAAGGGAAAAGGACAAAAAAAGCAGTTGGAATAATAACAAAGCTTTTATTTAATTTAGTTCCTCCATGCTTAGGTATAACATTCTTAACTCAATAAGAATATGAAACATAAAATAGACACTAACGTAAAATTTAAAAAAAAACTATTGTTCCAATTTAAGGTGCAAGAAAAAAATAAACCATGCAAGTCTAAAAAAAATCAAGTCCTGTCATTATCATGATATTCTTCAATATACAGTATATTCCTATCTGTGCTTTGAATTTGCATAAATTGTATTTTAAAACATCTGACTAGAACAGTCTACACAGCCTAGATTTAAGATATGGACATGTTCTTTTACAAGAATCTTGCTTTGGTTGTTTTACCTATTGTTAAAAAGACACGCTCGATTAGGACAGATGTACATTGGATAGAAACGTATGCCCCCACCCTTCCTTGCAATATCGCCATGTCACTACCACTACACCATAGATCTTGGTGCTAACCAAGCTGTAAAGATGCTGTATTGGATTTAGGCTTCTTAGGCATTGTTGTTCTTTACTTTCTTCACTATATGATGGAACCATAGAATATTCAGCATCTTCGATCATCTCTTCCTCACCATGAGTAAACCTATGTCAAAGCAATGATAAGTAGAATTTCCAAATAATGTTTTTTATGGAAGTAGCTTCATGTTTATTGGTGCTTAGTATCTGCTGTAAAATCAGTACGAAATAGACTACAACTCAATGCAGAAGGTTAAAGCCCATGCTTTAAAGCATGAGTTACCATGTGATTAGCGAACTTGAAAGTTGGAAGTGGAATAGCATGGAAGTTTGCTAAGTTAGTGGAACAGTAACAAGTAAGTGTCAGGTTGTCTGCACAGACACCAGGAAACAGCAAAACCAAGTCTGCAGAAAGGGAAGAGGCCCAAAAATTACATAATATTGACATTATGGAAAAGTAATAGAGTTGCCATCAGCTCTACATGGTCTTTTATGACGGGTTTGTTATAACATGTTGACATTTTGTCTAGCTGACTAATAATTTTATTGATGCAAATAGATATTTTATCGTGATTAAGAAGTTTCCAAATTTCAAGACAATTTCCCAAACGTATTTGTTCAATATGATCTCATACAGCGCAGGTTTTTTTTATTCGCACACCGCAACCGGCAGCACGACTTTGTGTCGTTTCAATCAATAATTTTACAAGATTGACTTGGAATCAGACATCATGCTCAGGAAAATCAAGAATTACACTTCCGGTTGAAAGCAGGACAACAGCCGGCGTAAATGTATGCAGTAACAAAACAAAACAAACAAGAGGGGAATGTTTGTCGCATGACGACTTGCATAGAGGGAGATGCTGATAAGTTAGTGACTTCAAGGTACTGCACCATTTAACTGGGATGAGATGCTCCCGTCAGTGTACCTGACTGATAAACTAATGACATCACTATGTGGAGACTTGTTCTTTAACTGTGTTCATATTGTTCTGGTGAAAGCTACTGTTATTATTGCTACCTGGCTATGTTTTGTTGATTGTTTTTAGAAAAAAAAATGTAAACTTTACATAATTACATGATATTGAACTTAAGTTAAAAATGTAATACTATGGTTGTTACTTTGGACCATGACATAACTTTATTTAATTTTTTCTAGTGATTTTTGTTTGGCATTGCAGAATGAGTGGCTTTGATTTGGATTTTACATTAAAATTATAACATAAAGTTTTCCTGTTACGGGGTAACCAAAATGCTTGTTTTTAGCCCCTACCTAAAAGTTATTGCACTTCTGTTTATAAAGGTTGGAAAGATGTGGAATTTATTTTGGCTATGGGGGTTGATGAGTAAAATTTAGTTAATTAATAAAGGGAATCATTTGATCACTTCTTGTTTTGTATCAGTATTCTGACTTGCTTGTATCACATTGGAATTGAGATCAAAAACCTAAAAATAATAATTACTAATATTAATATTCATACCGACCCCATACACACACATCCAATAGTGCCAATTAAACAAAAAGCCAAGTGGGTGCAAAACTGTTGCTGTGTGTCTTCTCACACCTTTGTATCCAAAGCAGCATCGACATCTTGTTGCACTCTGCGTTAAATTATTGTCATGTCCAGGATCAGACTGGATTTTCCCAGATGTATTATCAAATTATATGACTATGGTCCTTGCCATCCACTCAGAGGAAAAGTGCAATGAGGTAATCAGTGTAATTCACCTTATGTGCCAGTGTTGAGGAGGTTTTGACTACATGATGCGATTGTAACAATTGAAAATAAAACGAACATTATAACTAAATACAAGATGCTCTACAGTGCTGTTAGTTCTCACATCTCTTTTTTCAGACTGGTTTGCATGTTATAATCAAAAGTTATTTTTTGTAAACTTATTTTGTGACCTTTATCAAAAGATCATGTATAACACTATACCACAGGTTTAGTCTGATCATTTTCATCAGTGGTCTGTGCATTTGTTGTTTTGTCAGATTAAAAGCATTTTTATATATTATTATTATTATTATTATTATTATTTATTTTCTTAATTTTTCAGCTTGTTCTGGAGTTTTGATTGAGAATGAGAACTGGTCACCGGCTGGTCACTGTGCTGGTCCTCGGACATACCAGTGAATCATCCCGTCAATAAACACCTTTTCCAGGGACAGTTTTCATATTCATGCAGATTTGTTATAGGCCTACATGTAATGTAGCCTTCCAATCCGGTCCAGTTCAGTTTGCGTTCTTTACAACTAAAAGACTGTGTGGGCATCGGCAGCAGATGATAGCCATCTGACACATGGTACATCTCTGGTCACGTTTTCCTACTTGGAATCACTAGAATGTTATGACTCATTCCTAACAAGCATTGTCCTAACACCCAGAAAGACAACCACTCACACTCACTCCTATGAGCAATTTAGAAACTCCAATCTAACGAGGATTTTGTGGGAGAAAACCAATGCAAGCACAGGGAGAACATGTTTTCCTTTCTGTGTTCTGGTTTAAGCTCCAGGACCTTCTTGCTGTGAGGCAGACATGCTAACCACTACGATACTGTGCGCCCCAATTAGAAATGATTTAGGAAACTGTGTTCCTGTGATGGCCTGGTGTTCTTTACAGGGTGTATCATTTCAGAAAGGGTGTTTGGAAATTGTATTTCAATATTTTATGCTAACTCAAATAATCATAAAATCTAAAGGATGATCTGCCTCCAACCTAAATGTTATTGTCTGGTGTGTAACACTTACTTTGTGACATTGGGGCTCCTGGAAGGAAGCAGAGGGGTCCAAGTGTCTCGTGTCCTTTGCTTGTGACACAGGGGTGCCACCAATTTACCCACCCAGCTGCTCTGCATTTCAAAGGAGCCCTGGTGGCAGCGATGTGTTAGAGATTACTATCTCAGGCCTGCTGAGGGAAGATTAGAACCAGCAGAAAAACTGCTCACCACTCCCGCCCACCCGCCCACTACATTTACATTTTTATATAAAATTTTCCTACTCTGCATGACCTCACTGATACCACCCTATTTTTTTTTCTTCTTTCTCCTTCAATGAATTACAGAAAAACTCACCTTTTTACCAGTTCCACAGAAGTTGATCTATAAACCTCTACAGGATTTTTTTTAAAAAGATATAATTTATTTTAAAATAAGCTTTAAAATTTGCTACTTAAGTGTCAAGTCATTTAAAAGTTAATGAAATGATCACAATCATATCGTACGACTGTGCAAATATAAATTATACGTACATACATACATAGATTACAGTAGACCAATCACTTACCAATAAAATGCAGTCAATAATAATAAGAATAATAAATCAAATGGAATATTCAATTTCTGGCAAATTTCTGGTGCTGGTGGCGTGGGCATTGGTGTGTGTGTGGCTGGCGGGGTGGTTATCGTTGCTCTCCCAGTGTCATGGGTTGGGCCTGTGTTTGTCCTTGGCGTGGGCATTGGTGTCTCCTTTGCAGTGTCACTCCTCGTGGGGGCGATGCAGGCTGCTTTGGGCCGGTCTGCCAAGGTGTGCCGCAGGGGGCACCTGCCTTTGACCATTGTCAAGCTCACTGTGTTGGATATCAGGGTAGACGGTAGTTTAGGGCTATCTAGAAGGTTAGTGGTCCCAGGTGCCGCAAGCCACCCCACAGCACCCGGGACTGGCTGGCGCCCACTTGCTGCCTAGCCTCTTTCTCCAGGGCTTACTGTGAATGTCTCTGGGGGGCTTCTTGGCTCTCATCGGTTGCTGCTGGCCTGGCTGGTCTTGCGGGTCAGGGGCGGTGCCGGTATCACGGATTGAGTTTACCTTGTACTGAAGTCATGAGCATGCGGAAAATTAATTTTTGCTAGTTTGCTAGTGACAATCCACTCAACAACTTCAGTAAAGTAATAGTGTCTCATGCAGCGATCTCAATATGAAAAGTAATAATTTATTTTCCAAAAAACATGATTTTAATATACATTGCAATAAATAACAGTTAACCTATTGTAACTTTACAATATAAAGCTGTTGTATTCATATAAATTAGCAATCTGATCATGACAATCATGATTTTTTTTTTTTTTTTTTTTTATCATTGGTTGATTTTTTTATTGATGTTGACTGATGTGATGTTTTAAGCATTTTTTTAAAATCAGTACAGTGATCTCTGTATGTCATTGCACATGGCAATTCCAGCACGGGTACATCTCAGTACGTAGCAGTCGGAGGTAAACTCAGTCCGTGACACCGAGGCTCACACTAGCAAATTTTGCAGGCTCATCTGTCGTGGACACAATGACATGCTTTAGGCTTTAGGATAAGCTTGTATTGGGTCCTAACTTCAGACACGTTGATCCCAACTCTCCGTTCTAGGTGTAAGCACTCACCCTCTCCCTCTGTTCATGGCCACCATCATTATACTTGGGCCAGGTGTTGCTTAACCTTCTTCAATCAACAGTAGCATCACATTAGACTTTCAGAACAACCAAAATAGCTTGGCGTCAATCACACCTTCAAATGTCCTACCCTAACTCCCTCTTCCTTGTTCATATCCCTCTCAGCCAGGTGTAACATTGCCCTCTCTTTTTATATATTTCCCTAATAAAGTTTTTCTTACCCTTCCTTAGGGATGGCTGGTGATGGTCACAAATGAACAATAATTTCAAGAACAAAACATAGTGTTGACCTTTGATAACATGTGCATATGGTACAAATCTATATATGTTTTTCATGAATGATATGTTACCTCAGGAAAACTGTCTTTGAGCTGCACCAGGCTTCGAATGCCCTCCTCAAGACATTGCTGTGTTTAAGATTCTGCCCAAACTCAGAAACCAAATGTTGTTTGTCATCTGGTGCAAAACTTTGTTAAGAATGTGTTTTTGATTGTTAAAAACAAAAAACTAAGCAGGTCTATAACCATGGTTTTGTTGTACTTCACAAATAGATTCAGAATAGACTTTAAAGTTCTGCTGCTGGTGTATAAATCTGTGAATGGGTTTGGAGTCAGTGAGATGTTAGTCAGGTATGAACCCAGCAGGTCTCAAAGATCTATGGACACAGGTCAGATAGTGGAGCCCAGACTTCCTAGCAAACATGGTTTTTAGTTGTTATGCTGCAAGAAAGTGAAACAAACTGAACTGAAGACAGCATGAAGATTTTTAAATCCTCATGAAAAACACACTCCTTTTCTCTACTGCTTCAGAGTCAGATGGAGAATTACAATTTTTTTATTGTTGAATTATTGTTTTTATTGTTGATTTGAACTCTGTTTAATGTTGTAATATTTGACTGATTTTTAAACTGCAATGGTTTCTGTTTCACTTTGAATCATGTATAGCACATTGAATTGTCTTGTGTATGAAATGCACTTTACAAATAATTTACCTTGCCTTCACATTGTTAGGGAGAACATGCAAATGCAAACCAAGCTCAGAGAGACAAAGGTCAACCAGATTTGAATTTAGAAAATGATGTGACAGCAATGCTATTTGTCATTGTGTTTAAAGAACAGTGAGCTAAAAGTTGCAATCATTAGAGATGAACTGCAGTTTGCTATGAATGTAAGTATGGTGGAGTTAAGAGAAGTAAATACAGAAATGTGTTTCTCACCTTCATCCCTCCTTCAGAACCAGCCAAGTGGAATGAAAACGGCAGTTGGTGCATACTTCCTTTAAAGTTTCTCATTTTATTAATGTTTTGGTCTCATTCACCCAGATGCCCCTTTGCCTTTCAGCTAATGGAATATTTAATGAAAGCCTGTGGAACTATTTAAAACAAATAAAGCAGTTAGTTGGCTGTGCTGCTCTATAGATATTTCATCTTTGGGAAAGTGTTTGAGCAAGATTACATGTAAATCATGGACGCGTTAAATCCAACAATTAAGGGGGAAAAAAATTACAAAAAGAAGTCATGTGACAGTGTGTTGTAAATGTAATGAAGTTCCACTTGAAGGTATTTTTAGAAAAGAGAGGTGACGCAGGGCCACTGTGTAGCTCAAGCCTGATGTATGTGCTTTTGTATTCAGAATCAGAACGTTTTTTTATTGCCATTTATGGTTAGACAGTGAATATGTTTTGGTATTTTGTGATTATATATAAACAGAAACATCAATAACATAAAACTGTATAAATAATCTAAATATAAACAGTTATATTTACATTTATATATATTTATTACAGGTTAATATGCTATTAATGATCCCTTATTTTTCATCACCAACAGTCAGATAAGGAAGTTAAAGGAATGTGATAGTTGCATTGGAAAAAAATATTTTGTTTTATTATTATTATTATTATTATTATTATTATTATTATTATTATTATTATTATTAATAATGATAATAATTTAGTGCAGAGGTGTCTCAAAACCTGGAGAGTCCAATCCCTGTAAGTTTTCAATGTCTCTCTGCTCCAACTCTGAATCTGATGAAGTATCATCACACACACCTGTGCAGTAAGCCTCATAATAAACCTCTCATCTCTATCGGAGCAGGAAGATACTAGAAACAGCCTGAGGAATGAAAGACACACCATGAGGGGCATCAACAGTTTTTTTTATTAACTTCTTTTTATAAAAAAACAAAATTGATTTTTTAAATTGTCCTTATGTTATCATATTGTTAAAACATGGAACTTATTAAAGCATAATTAAAAGTTTTTAGAAGAGCTAAATATTTTAAATAAGGTCAAAGTTTAAATATAATCAGAATCTTTAATGTCTTAATACATCAGCATATTAAATTTGTTTTTGTACCATTTCAGTGCAAGAACATACAGTATCACAGGATAATAAAATTGAATGAAAGTTAAAGTACAAGAAAATAACTGCTCCCTAAATTTACAAAATAAAATTGTATTTTAAAAAAGAAATGTTTTAAGCTTCTATTGTGTTCCTAAATTAGTACATCTGGCTCCAGAGGAGTCAACATTCCACCTGGTTATATGTTTACATTCAGTGGAAAACCTGGACATTTCCAAGGATTTGGAAAGGTTTATTATGGGTGGGACAAATGCACCAATTTACAATTTCGGGACATGAAAATGTGGCATGTGTGATTTTTGGCACATTTTGAGACGATTTTTGACTTGTGCGTCTATTTTGGGATTGGGCCGAGTCTCGGCTAAATCGTATGTCGTGCATTGTGTAGTATACATGGTGTCACAAAAAGATTCTGATCGACAATCGTTTGGTCACAAGAAAATCAAACGGACCGGCTTACCTCAAACTCTCATCGCATCGCCGCCTTTTCTTTTTTAAAGCTCTTTTGGCTGAGATTCGCAAGTGTCTTTCCACTTCTGGGTTCCTCTTCTTCTTCTGTTTTAATGGCGACGCTTCTGTAAACAAGACTCCAACGTGTGGTGTATTACGTACAGTGTGAGCAGTCGGGTCACGTCAGCATGTTGGTTCATATTGTGTGAAAACATGAATCCCGAGCTGCGCACATTCGGACAACAGCAATGACTGATAGTGAATGAGAGCGCACGCTCCTCAGTCTGCAGTGATTTCAGTGGTGGGAGTGTGTACAGTATGTTTCTCAGTATTTCCACCAGTCATCATTTATGGTGGAAGATCTCCTTCAGAAAAATGGTGCATAGACTTAAATACGTAAGAAGAAAAAAAAATACGTAAGAAGGGGTGTGGGGAAATGGAAAGTGAGAACTGGGTGTTGCCGACAGTATGTGGGATAAAATGAATGTGATATGCAGAGCTGTAGAAAGTCCACTTTTAGAATAAAGCTAAATGTGTTTAGTAAAAGGGCATGTAGCGCCACAGCTATGCCAAACACTGTATGAAAATACAGATCAGTAAAATAACCAAAAAAAAAAAAAAAACAATATGCAGAATTTGAAACAACAAGTTTGGCGTGTTTTATTTTGGATTTTAGGAAAAGAACTACTGGCACAATCAATATGGATCCAAATGCACTCAGTGATCCATCCGTAACACACAGACAGACAGACAGACAGACAGACAGACAGATAGACAGACAGACAGACAGACAGTGAAAAGGCAGCTGTGTGTTTGTTCTTGGATTAAGGCTGAAGAAAGACGAGTGAGCGACAGGGAGGGGGGAAGAGAGAGAGCCTTATTTTACATTTTGAGCATGTTGTCAGTGGCAGACAGCTGACCTTCAGGGCAGACACGCTTGGCTGGATAACAACAGCGAAATGAGGCACCCGTTCCAAAGGACTACATGAAACGAACCACGTGCTTTAAAGTTGCTCAATTAGATTATCCTTTTCATTTTCTTCTTCGTGTGCAATCAGGAGACAGATACAACTAGCCAGCAGCCGGCCAACATCATACACACGTACATATGCTGCTGACTCAAACACACAATTATCAAATCAAATGCAGAACAGAAACAGTGACACAATGATGTTAAATAAATAAACAAATCAAAGTATTTTGCTAACCAAACATCTGAAATGTTGGGCTTTCATCTTTTCACAGGCTGTATTATACAATGGTATATGAATAGTAAAGTAAAGTATCTGTGGAAATGCTATTTAATTATTAACGAGCAAATTTATTCTTATATAGTGTTAACAATTTTACAGCACCTTATTGAATAGATAAAAATCACCTCAAATTTAGAGGGGTCATCAGAGGTGGAAAACAATGGTGCACATATCTTTATTACAAATTATAGACAGCATTCCAGTGTACATTTGACCAACACAGGAAACATAATGTTTTTTAATTCAGAATTAATTATTCGGAATATAAGTACTCTGCTTAGTGTTTACATGGCAATAGTAATTCAGAATTGAGGTTGACATGGAAACACGTTTATTCGCCTTTATTCAATTTCGCTTTAAGTCTGGGGGTTGGGAAGGGTTCTGATAGGACGGGACAAACGTGACGTATTCACATCTACCGGGAAAAAAAAACACACAAAACATAAAAGAAGACCACATAATAACAACTATTTTCAGTTTTATTTAAATTGCAGTTATGAAGCATAAGATAACATTTTACTTTCGTCAGCTGAGGAGGAAAAAGGTTTGGGAGTTTGGGTTGGAAAAAAGAATTGGGGGTGGGGCAGACGGTGGGCCAAAAAAGGCGTTGAAACATGATCCCGTTCGCTTCATTCTGTGCAGATCAGCCCGTCGCAGATGACGTGAAATGACCTTGGGTAGATCTGATTCAGAAATAAAGTTGCAGGTGGTGTTGGGGAAGAGGAAGAGGAGGGGGAACGGAGCGTCATTTTACACAAACATCCTGGAGAATAGATGAACCGACCTTGAACGGTTGGCTTGTGAGGGGAGCCAATGATGATAAACCATTTGTTTTGAATCAGGCTAAGCACGATTTCCGTTAGCCTTGAGTCCTGGTCTCAAGCGATTGTGTTGGGAGACCAGCTGATCAATTCCATAATTGAGTTTTTTGGATAGAGATAGAGAGAGGCTCTGTTAGATTTAGAGTTTAGATTCTTGGTCCGAGCCTGAGCCCGGCTCTCATTTTCCCGCTCAGTTGTCGGGCCGAGACGGGCTCGGGCTTCATTTTTCACTTTTTTTTTTTTTTTAATTTCAAATTACATTAATATTATTTTTTAATAAACATGAAAACACTTCTATATTTGTTGTGCTATCATTTCTAAAGTGATTTTTACTAGTAGTGGGACAGGATATTGACAGCGTTGTGTTGCGTTTAGTTGTTCAGCGTTCACATTCACTGAATATTATTTGCTGATTTTGCTCATTCCTCACTTGCTGTTGGAGAACAGGGAACAAATATGACTGCGTGCTTCAGCCAGGTCTGTGCTCCACGCACGGGCCACCCGGTGGGTGTAAGCAGGGAAAAGAGGGAACAATTCTGTTCCCACGTTAGTATGAGTGTATGATGGTGTAAGACGTTTCTTTGTGTGTTTGTGTGTCTGGCCGGGTCGGGTTTTATGCCCACGGGCCTGGGTCGGTTCGGGCTGGATTTTTTGGGCCCGATCTAACCTCTAATTAGATTCTGACAAAAAGACAGCAAAAGACGAAGCAAGCAGGGCAGATAGGAGAGGGAGGGAGCCTTCATCGACAGCAAGAATGAATTCCTAATGCAAATTTAACTCAGAATTAAACTTAAATCCGAATTAGGTGGCTGGTTTATTCCAATTTTAATTCAAAATTAAATAATTCCTCTATCTTGTTAACACTTAATTCCGCTTTAAGTTAATTCCAGTCATTCTGTGCATGCTCGATTTGCCGCAATGGCGCGCTGGTAACGTGAATAAAAGTGAAATCATGTTATTGTCAAGCTGCTGCTTCAAAACTACAATCAAAATAAAAGTCAAAACAGTACTTATTATGTGGTCATCCATGTAATATCCAAAAAGAAAAGGTTTTTTGTTTGTTTTTCCCGATCGTGATATGTCACGTTCGCTCCCTCTCCATTCAGAATCCTTCCCAACCCTAGACCTAAAGCGGAATTGAATAAAGCCGAATAAACCGGTTTTCCATGAAGCAGAACTCTTTAATTCCGAATAATTTAATTTGGAATAACTAATTCCGAATTTAAAAACATCATGTAACCGTGGCCAAAGCCAGCAGTTACTACAACGGCTGCTCTATCTCCACTATACAGGATGTTGAATGGAAGGAGAACTTTCGGACGATTAGTGAAGCTCTGTGTCCTGGTGCAGGGCTTCATGTGTGTATGTGTGTAATGTGTCTGTGAATATCCACATGTTGATGCTTTTTTCCATCCACTCTTTTCATTAAATCCATATCTTCTAAGGCTCTTATTAAATAAAAAGTCTATTAAATAAAAGGATTATGTCGTCACCAGCATATCATCACGACAGGACGAGCATGCACAAAATCACCGGAATTATTTTAAAGCAGAATGAACGTTTACAAGATCAAGAAATAATTAAATTCATAATTAAAATCGGAATAAACCAGCCACTTACTTCGGATTTAAGTTTATATCGGAATGGCCGTTTTCATTCTGAATTAGGTATTTACAAGATGACGTGTAATCGTGCGCTTTAAATGCATTTGCTGGTTGAGAATCACTTTTTTTTCTGCTCAACATCAATTGCATATGAGCACAGTTTGATGACATGCATGTATCTATGCAGAGTTGAGTGCAGTCAATGTGGCGCTGGTGCTCGTGAGGAAGGGTGGGTGTCGGGGGTGTGGGCTTGTGGGGTTTCTTTCAGGGGATTTGTAGTAATTATATGACAAAACGCTGGCGAGCCTCTTCGGGTGCTGAGCAGAGGCTCACAGGTCAGGGGACTGAGCACTGTGGGCTGGGTAATTTGTAAATGTCATTCAGGTGGAGTCCTCTGTTGGCCAACAGGGGGGAGGGGGGGCATGATGTGAAAGCAGGAGGTGGCGGGGGACTGGACCAGTCTTTTCTTATGGAGATTTCTTTCTAACTGATGTATGTTTCTTCAATGCTTTTCAGCCCCTGTTGCTCCCCCACACATACATGACATGATGTTGGACATATGCTTTTGAAGAGACTGCGTTTTATGCCATCATGTGATCGGGATGATATGATATGATTTTATGAACTAACATTTTTGTAAACATGGATTATTTAGATGTCATTTTTTAAAAGATATTCCACAATAGTTTGATATTGTTTTAACTCTGAAATATATGCCTCGATGCATTGCATTTAATTACAAAATACAATAGTCAGGTTGGTTTCTTAAAGGATTGTCACTTTCAATCAGTCCGACATTGCAGCCTTGTGTGATGGCCGATTCTGATATCAATCAGATACAATATTTTGTTGTGTGGAATATTAGAAAAGTCTTGATCAAGTGATATTAGTCAAAAAGAGAACAGTAGGCAGCAACAGTAGGTACGAGGAAAAACTGACCAATTTATTATTAACCAGTGGATTCAATGCATTTTAACCTTATACATAAGAATATTATAAAATTGAATACATTGAATAAAAGATATTAATCTAGAAGACCCTGAAAAATACAATCAATAAATCCAATAAAAATAATATATCAGGGATTTAGTTGCAAGCCGATATAATCTGACTGATTTTGATACTTTGCAAAGTCTCAGAGTTTTAAAAAGATGAAAATGATTAGTTTTTATATGCATGAGTAAAATGTTGTCCACTGTATTAAAAAACATAAGATAAATATATGCATGTCATGCTCATGCAGTAACCACTCTCCATGCTGCTACTATCTATAAGTTCAGTAACCAAGAACAGGCATGTTGTTTCAGAGTAGAGCCATGTGTTGTCTGCATATAAAGGAAAGTATGCAGTAAAAATATGATAAATAAATTAATAGAAATTCAAGCTGTGTGAACTGATGATTTAAATTTAAAAGAGCATGAATCTACTTTATATAGATTTTAGCACATAGTCACATTAAGGAATAACACTAGACTTGTCTGGTATAGGTGTTTCAGATCACAATGTTTTAGTTAATCTTAATAAATTATTTTTCTGTTTTTCAGTGAGTTTCTATTTCATTTTAAACCGATACATTTACTATTCATCTTAAATGCAAACCACAGTTGTGCATGTATTTGCTGAATGTATGTGCACCCATCTTGCATTCCAACAGCATTATAAGGAAGCCAATCCTTTACCAAGACTGTGGAATGACAAATAAATAGTGTGACATAAATTTCCTGGAGCAGTTGTGGCATTCAGTGTTGACTTTTATAGCCTGAGAGTGAGAGGAGAGGCACTATCAGACTATTGGACTTTATTACAGTGGTTATAATAGGGCTGACTGGAGAGTTTTATATGTTTCTGTCTCACTGAGCACAATTGCAGCTCTCCATTCTTCAGCCCTGAGATTGTTGCTGCGGCAGGTTGTCTTTGATAGCCTATTGTGCCCACTCTAAAAACCCTTCACCTCTGTTGCACTGCCACCATTGCTGATTTTCAGACAAACTCAACACACTCACTTGTGTCCCTGTCCAAATAAAGACCTCTATCTTCTATTCAAGCTCAGCCAACACCCAGTGTCCTGCTGGCTCTGTGGTCTTCAATCTGAGGCTGGATGAATCTGTAATTAAAGGCTACATTTCAATGACTGAAGACATCCACAGTCCCAAAATCTTTCCAATGCACGCACAAAAAACACACACAGCAGAATGCTTATTCCTGCCCATACCTCTACCCGACACCCACCACACTCACCTTCAGGAATTGAAATTGCATGAAATTTTAGGATCATTTCTTTTGCAAAACCATTTTTAACCATTTTATGAAGCCTTTTGAATATGAAGCACTTTGCATTGAACTATAAAACCTTTGAAATACACATTGGATGTCCTGGTGCTCCATTGCAGGCCTGAGAGAGTCCCATTCCACTTTTATACTGGGGGCATATAGATCCATTTCAATGTGGACCAACATGAGACACGTGACTGACGCGCACCCCATACTCGGTGCAGAAACCATGTTGTTTACATATTTGACGCTTGAAAAATTGAAAAATGGCAGAGAGTGAACCGCTGTTAAGGCTTGAAAATATTTTGAAGTATGTAGAAAGCTTGTAAACGGATTTATTTAAGGAAACTCACTTGAAGTATAGGTGAACGATAGCGGGACCCATGCAGCATTCCCGAAAACGAGTAGTTATCCGATATGCACGCCTGCCCCGATGTTCAATGGCCAGACATTTATACATACAGTATCTGATAGAAAAACCCAGTGAAAGAAAACCTAAAAGCATAAGTCTCTAACGGGCATATAGAGTAGATAAATTAGGGCTATACGCACAACAGACTTTAAAGGGGCAGTGAACATATTGATAAAATGGAAATATTTTTGGATAATTGGTAATAAAACATTTAAGAACATTTAAAAATGATCCATATTCAAAAGACTGATGAACAGCTTGCCACAAATCAAATACAACAATCCACAAGATAGCAGCCTTAAGTACATAATGTGTGCAATCTTGCTTCTGAGTTTAATGTAGTGTACTGGGTAAAAATCACCTGCTTCCTCTATAAGACACACATTTTTTTTATCACTTTTCAACCTGCTTGCCTCTTTTCAGGGTGGAAAGGGTCTGCTTGTATCTATCTCCAGCTGTCATCGGGCACTTAGCGGGGGGCACACCCTGGACAAGGCGCCAGTCCATCACATGTGACTCAGTGATATACATATAAATCCCAAATAAGATTCGGCTGCTTTCTCCTAGCTTTTGTCGTAGCCATAACACAAGCTGTTGGGGGCAGAATTTTCAACACGTGACGTCACAGATCATGAGGTTCTGTACAGCTGCCGTAAACCAGCAGAGACGATAAAAATAGATCAACCACACAAGCTTATGCATTATATAACTTTATAAAGCCATAAACAAAGGACGTTTAAGTTTGTTTTGCAAAACACAATACAGTTTCAGTTAGTTTTCTCTTTTAAAAAGCACTTGTTCTATTTCAATTTCAATTAACAAACATGCTTGGTTACTTTTAGTTTAGTTTAGTTTTTTGTTCAATTTAGTTAATTACAACAACTGTTACATGCACTCAGTTGTTGTTTACTAGTAGACTGTAGTAGCGAAACAAAAAGTGTCAGTTGTACTGGGGCTGCGTTCACACTGCAGGCAAATGTGACCCAGATCTGATTTTTTAGAGGTCAAGTGACCCGATCTGATTTTTTAAAAACAGATTTAGGCCTCTTTCATATGTGGTCCTGAATAAGATGCAGATCTGATTTTTTTTCAATGCGACTTCAATGTGAACGATTTAATGCACATTTGATACGTCACATTATAGCAACAGCTGTAGGCAGCAGTGAGTGCTGCGCTACACAAAAAAAGAAAAAAAGAGCGCAGATGCGCGCTGTCCTCTCATCATGGAAGAGACAGGGACAGAATTGAGACAGGCTTGAAGAATCCACTGTTGAATCAATCTTTTTTCTGCACAAGAACATGGATGATCCTTATATTTGATACGTGGATTATGTAAATAGATCCAATGTCTCATGCGTGCACTGCACCTGTGTTTAAAGTGCGATTGTTTCTCCGTGCGCTGATCTGATGTTGACATTAACAGCAGGCTTACCACTAAAACTAAGTGTAAATATGTCATTTGTATGAAGAAAAAAATAGGTTTTAACTGTTTGTGTTTAAAAGCAAATCGTCACCACAAAAAGCCAAAAACATGTATATGTCTGGCTCTCTTATTCTTTCTCCTCATCCTCCACTGCACAAAAACTTTGAGACAAATGCAACAATGCACATAGGAGTCAGATTGGAGCCACATACCGTTCACACTGGAGTCTGATACAGGTCACATTTAAAATGGTAATGTGAACGGACAAACCAAAAAATCAGATATGAGCAAAAAATGTATCTCCATTAGCGGGCTTCACCTAACCAAACATTCGCTGTCAGAAAGAAACTGTCCTTCAATGGTTGATAACAACAACCAGTGTTGGGAACGTTACTTTAAAAAAGTAATTAGTTATAGTTACTCACTACTTGTTCCAAAAAGTAACTGCGTTAGTAACTAAATTACTCTATAATAAAAGTAACTCATTACCAAGGAAAGTAACTATTTGCGTTACTATTAAAAAAAAAAAAGTTGCTCTATGTCAAAGAATTCACATTTTTTAGATGTGTGTGTCGTTGTGAGGCGCTTCATTAAATTTTAGTTGCTTATAACGGATGTGGACAAAGTCTTCACTCCTGGATATAATGAACACTTCACATACACGTTCTTGTTTTTGACCACAATTAATTTAAAGTAGTGTTTGTATCGACACCTTAAAAATGACAACTTTTCATCAGACTTCTCCACGCTCACCATCTCTGCTGCTTCATCAAATCTGCTGTGTGTGCGTGTGTGTGTGTGTGCGTGTGTGTGTGTGTGTGCGTGCGTGCGTGAGCGCGCATTTAACCCACCTCCTCACTACAGCTGAGTCAGAAGCCGGGGATGCTTTCGGATAACAATTTATTCAATCAATGCATGTAACGCACCGCATTTAACGTTCAGTAATGGTAACGGCGTTGTAACGGCGTTGTAACGGCGTTGTAACGGCATTGTAACGGTGTTGTAACGGCATTGTAACGGTGTTGTAACGGCGTTGTAACGGCATTGTAATGGCGTAAAAAGTAATTAATTAAATTATCCCGTGACTGAAAAACAAATGCCGTTGTTTAACGCCGTTATTTTAAACACTGTGACAACAACTAATTTAAGCCAAGTGATTTCAGCCTGCTATGTGTAGCATTTGACCAATCGCTAGAATGGAGAAACCTGGCAGAACAACCTTTTTTTACAATGGAGCTGTTCAGCTGATGATCTTGAACAAATATAATGAAGAGCAACAATGCTAGTGCAGCGCTCACCAGGAGGGATTGGTTAGGAGGCTGAGCTTTTATAGTCCTCAGATCTGATCCACTTCATAACTTGGTCCTGACCGTGTTAGGTTTTGCTTAAGTTTAAAATTATGAATAATTAAAATTCATAATTCAGACCAAAAATAACACTGTTGTGACAGAAAAGGCAGGAATAAAAGAACACAGGCAGGAAGCTGCTGACACTGTTAATGCGTAAAAGTATGAGATTTATGATATTAATCCATTGGATGATAAACAGACAAAGCTCTGATCAGATAAACTTTATTATAGCACACACGTATTTCTATTCAAGTAGACTTCTATTTATCACACACACTGGGATGAGAGTGCATTGTTTCACTGTAGTATGTTCCTACTGATGCTCTCAGCCTCAGCTTATGAATGAATGAATGAATGAATGAATGAATGAATGAATGAATGAATGAATGAATGACTTCACCCGTGCGTGCATATGGAGACACAGGCTTCATCACCTGACTGTAGATCAGTCCATCAGAAACCTACAAATCTGTATCTTTCCGAAAGGATGTCATCAGTAAATGAAAGGATTACATTAATCAGTTAATAATCTTCTTTCCTAAACGCAGCTGTAGGATCTGCACCAACCAGGATCTTCTAACAATGGGCAGGTCGTTTTCTAAGAGAAGTGATTGTAAGGAGCCAGAACAAAACCTGGTGCCGACCAGGTTAGTCGTTCAGCCGAACATGACCCATATGATGTTTTGTCTGTGTCTACAGACCTCATGTTTCTACTTTTAAAATCTTCTCTCTTGCCAACAGGTCATCTGGCTTGAAGATATTAAAACACAATCCCTACAAGCAGCAAGCAACTCTGAAATAGTCAGGCAAGCTATGGAATCAAGAAAAAAAGCAAATAAGTTAGTTCCTAAAAGTCTTAGAGTGTGTAACGATTATGACCACTTGATTTAACTTGGTTTTAATTAGATTAGTTATGGTTGGAAGGTGAAAGCATGGATAACACTTACTTTCTCACATGGTAATCTTGTATCTGATTGCAAGGATGGGAAAACAAACAGTGCGAGGCAGGGAAGAAGATATCAGTGTGTTGAGTTTTAGGCATACTTAGGTTCACTGGTTTGTTCCAGTTTTGTCCACACTCTACAGTGACTGAGGCCCAATATGGTAACCTAATGCCACCTGGGAGACAGCCCATTTAAATGCCCATGGTTCCTTTATCACCAGCATAAGTGGTGCAGGAAAATTGCTGTGAATTAATCCTGAAGGCGCTGTGAGTACAAGCAGCTGAGACTTTTGTTGGGACAGGCATTTTCACTGCAGCGTTGCCTATTGTAGGGCTAGAGGGAGATGCACATATTGCTAATGCGACTTAAAAAGGAGTAGTTCAACATGAGAGAAAAGTGATAAGGAATGGGTTGAGGGCAGATGACTTTTTTAGCACCCTTATTATCACATTCTGTCCCCGATTTGGCAAGTAAACAGTGTTCTGCTGACATATATCACTGGGAAGTACAATGCAGGTGGCATTTGTGCGTATGTGTGTGTGTGTGTGTGTGTGTGTGTGTGTGTGTGTGTGTGTGTGTGTGTGTGTGTGTGTGTGTGTGTGTGTGTGTGTGTGTGTGTGTGTGTGTGTGTGTGTGTGTGTGTTATGTATATTGTTGCAATATAGCAAGAGCCTGATTTGAATCTGCTGCGTCCACACACTGGTACTTGGCACCTACAGGCTTGCATATACCAGCCGTTTATTCGGTAATACCCGAGGAGGCAAGAAATGTTTGTTCACAGCCTGGCAGCTCCTCATGAGAACAAGATGGAGGAGGAATCAGTAAATCATTGTCTACTTGGAGATCAAAGAGAATCTGTTGCTTCCTTTTCAATTGGGAACATTAAGTTTTAAGTCTCTGTGACTGAAACAATCACTTCATCAGAATCACTAATGCAAAAGCTCCAGCTTTAGAAAACCATGGTCCACTTACTGCCACCCTGGAGGATTTTGCTCTGGACGGCCTCAATAAAGAATCATAGGTTACTGATATTGCGGAAGTGCCTACCGAACAGTTGCCCACTCCCACATTTTATAAAAGGAAATTGACCACCGCAAAATATACTAAAAATATTTACCAAACCTAACCAAGTTTTACTTGGTGGTGAGCAAATGTCCATTTTTTATGGTTTGGATGAGCAACTGTCCGGTGGACAAATGTCTCAGCAATGTTGTGGGAGCTATGTCAAATCTGGACACCCAGGAAAAAATGTGGTTATCATTACACAAAAAATAATAATACTGCAAAACACATAGTCAGGAAGTCAAATGTAGCTGATTCTCTTTCACAACTTCCTTTACCTGAGGCAAATAACAATGAGTATGTGGAAATGTATGTAGACAGATGATGTAAGTGACAATGCATGAGGTGCAGGCTATAGGCTTTGAGGACATAAAACAGAAAACAACAGAGGATGACACACTGAAGCCCCTGAGCACAATTGTGGAGACCAAATCCAGTTCAAGAGGAGTTGCAGCCTTACAACAGATGTGCAGGAGAGTTGTGCACATATGATGAACTTGTGCTGAGAGGACGCAGAATAATGCTGCCAAAATCAATGGTAAAACAAGCACTTAGGATTGGATATGAGACTCACCAAGGTTTGGTCTGTACAAAACCATATCGAAGGAGCAAATTCTACTGACCATACATGGACCTGTTATTGAAAGACTGATCAGAAACTGCACCACCTGTGTGCTCAACCAGCCACTACATGAAAATCAACCCCTTCAGCCACTAGAATTACCAGCAAGACCATGGACTAAGATAGATATTGATCTGGTAAGTTGTATTCATACCTCCTTACCTAAAGCTGTAGTTATTTCAGACATTTCCTCAACCATTGTGGTTACAGAATTGTCTAAAATATTTGCTAGATTTGGATAACGCCTTGAAGTTGTTACTGATAATGGCAGTAGGGCCGGACTTCCAGATAGGCAACACAGGCGGCCGCCTAGGGCACCATCTGCTGGAGGGGTGCCAAATTGCACCCCCCATTTTTATTAATTTTTTATAATAATTTTAAAAAGTAAAATAAACGTGAAACACACCCTTTATAATCACTGTACATGTTTCCTCTTAATTGAATATTAAAATTAAAAATCTGTAACTATACCTGCTAATCTTCTGCCCATATTGCACCAAAGGACCTAAAGCCGGGCCTGAATTGCAGGCAGTTTGTAGGACAGCTTTTTAAAGTAATTTCTTATCATGTGTAATTAAGCACATCAGAACATATCCGTACTATCCAAAGAGCAACGGGAAAATCAAGAGGTTTCATAGATACCTGAAAGAGGCCTTTAGAGCAACCAAGTGTGATGAAAAAGGTGCCAAGACCTGGAGATTCCAACTATGGTCAGGGGACCACCTAACTTGACAGTCAGGCATCCCATTTGCTGATTCCTCACCTGGCCTGAAAATCTATGCATCAATAATAACCAAACATGAGAGGCTGAGGGTACTGTATCTTTTCAGGGTGTTAAATAGTGAAATAAAAAACATCCACTAGTAACATTCAATGTCTCTTCATTGTGAAAAGCTAGGGAGAAAAAGATGCTAGAGCTGTGGGGAAAAATGGCATGGTGACACAAACCCTACAGATGATATGGTGGGCGCACACACCATCACCCACTGAGTGGAGTGCACTTTGAGCACCAGTCCACAGCACACAACCAAGCTATCATCAGACCAGTCAGCTCAATAAACAGACAATCATTCCCTCCCCCATGGCTCTTGATTACACACACACACACACGTATGCACGCTCGCACACACACGCACACACACACACACACACACACACACACTGAGAGCCATCAGCACCAGCATTGCCCTTCCCTAATGCTGATGACACAGTTCCCACTGGTGTGCAGACAGTGCTCTGGAACTGTCTAAATATGGATCCTTATGGCTGAAACAGTCCATTGCACAGCAGTTTGCCTCCAGCCACATAGGTTTGTTTATGGGAAAAACCATATCAAAGTGAATTACTCTTAAAAGCTAGCTAAATCAAATAGTGGGGCATCAGGAGGGAACAAGAAAACCTCAGGTTTCCCATTTTAAAGCCATTTGCCATTGAATGTTATTCTAAAGTTGTTAATAAAGGTTGCTTTCCTGATGAGTTTGAGGAAAATAGAGACATCTAGAGTTTGGCACCCTGGGGTGATACCTCACAATGTTCTAACAATAACACTATACTCTAACAGTAATACAATTATTGTATTTGACAACATATAATATTCACACTACATTACAACTATGGTAGATTGTTTTCAGGTGTGCCATGCAAAACAACAGAATGCAAAAAATACAAAGTGTTGAAACATGTTGCAATTATATACAAATAACAGGTATTAATGCCCTGTTTTTGTTGTTGTTTTATTGATTCTCTGTAATGTGTCGATATTTTTTTTTTTTCAACCATTTCTTATTTCTTTAGGTAGAACAAGCAGCACATTGGTACGAATGGCACAAACAGGACATGTGAGTGACCTTGATAATTATGAATCTATGATTCCTGGATACGACATGTGAAACTGTTTCAGGCACAAACCCAATTTGACTAATACCTCAGTCAAACAATATATTCCGGTTGCTTCAGATCTTTTTTTTTTTTTTTTTTTAAATCAAAAAAGCCTCTTTATACTGTTTCTAAGTGATGTAACTCTTTGTTGAGTAAATTCCTCTACTTCTTCTTTCTTGAAAGCCAAATGCAGTAGTGCTTCTTCTTTGAAAGTATCTTTTTTCTTGTAACTTATGCTTAATCATGTGGATATGTTTGGATTTTTCTTTCAGTTATTGCTCTTTGAATTTTACTTGAAATTTGCCATTGGGCGTGTATATTTAGACTGAGCTGATTGTCCCTGTTTTGCACCAGGCACCATCTTGTTTTGCTGAATGTAAGATGACAATGGAAGATGAGGCAGACCAGCATACTGTTGTCTTCCTGCATGTATATAATCATCCATGTATGTAATGTTACTTCACATTTAGTTTAGCGCTAAACTAATAGGGACAAATTATGTCATTCTGACCAATTAACATGTAGATTAATTTCACAAAACTGTAGTTGAGGCATCACTGATTTCCAGTTACACTTAGTACCTGATTTACCATCTGATTACGTGTGTAGAAATGTGTACAAACTCTACAATGGTTCAAAACCACAATGAGGTTGATCTGCTAACCCCACACAATCAGTATTCCATTCGTCAAACACGCAAAATAACACAAGTAATTTATTGAGCACGTTTGACTCGAATGAATAAGCAATCTGGCATTCTACTATTGGAGCTAGGAAATGCAAATAGATCAATGTTTACATGTTTTATAAAGCAAGAACCCTATCACCATTTTCTGTCATTTCTTTATTCCTGTATACCGGTCATTCTCAAACCTTTTCTATTGGTAAATATTGGCTCCTCCCCCTTCCAATAAAATATCATCAAAATGGGTGAAACCTTTTAATGAAAAGGGTAAAGATTGTGACTGTTCCTCTTAAAGACTAATAAATATAACATAAAATGTCCAAACACATTTTCAAAATTCCCGACAATTTGAGAACCACTTTGTACCCACTGGTCCTGACCAAAGTAATGGATGCAGAGTGGAAGTTAAAGTACAGGTTGGAGGTCGTTAGTCCATCATAGGAAAAATTGCTGAGTTGGACAGACACTGACAAACACAACTCATATGATTAATTTCAGGTTTTTCCCAGTGTGAGCCTCAGTTCTGTTGAGTCCCGTTATGGATTCTTTGTTTGATGGACATAGTACCGTGAAGTGACATTGACAGAGTTCAATGTGTGCACTGTTTGGTGCCTACTCTGTTCCATTCTTTGTTGATGAAATTAAATACAACCTTATCTTTTAAAGCCCTCTCACCTGCTGCCTCCAAACATGAGGAGAAAAAGGATGCCATTAGCTCATGATACACACTTCTCCCCTACTGGGGGAAATTACTGTCAGTGGGAGAGCCAGGCACACCACAAGCCACGAGCAATGAATGAGGCCTCAAACAAATTATGGCACCATTAATCATACAACGTTTGACTGTGCCACCCATGTGGTGGCACAGTGACTGAGTGGATCAGAAGTCATCTCTGAGTGAACATAGTGAAGTGTGTGGAACGGAGTTTGACAACATTTGAACCAAAGATAGTCCTTAAACTGATATCTGGAGTTTCTGAGTGGACGTCTCGATGTCCTGCCCTCAACAGCTCCACGCCTCTACTTTTCTTAATGTGCATCATGGAACATAACATGGTCGCATTGATATAGGTTTATGGGTCAGGTAAGAACCAAAATCATATTTACCTGTTTGCTGTTGTGACGCACGACCTTGTTTCCGTGCACAGTTCCCTTTGATTGACAGTCTGAAAAACAGGAAGTCAAAGCCTATTGGCTGGGCGCACTCGGCTATCGTTTCCATTTGTATAGAGGTTAATAGGACGATGGTGGGACTTATATACATTAATGTATATGAATGACTACTGGCAGTAGACCATAGTAAAAGACTAGTTAGGTATTTTTTTGCATTTCAAAAGAATGATACATAAACATAGATTTCTCAGAAACTCCACATATCAGCTTTAGGCCATGGAAGATCACATACAATTTTGGAGTGGATTAAGACCAATATACTGATTCTGGACCGATTTCAATAATCGAAAAATCCCTATTTCTCATAATTGTAAAATTTCAAAAATGCATATCTCAGTTTGTAATTGACCGATCTTTATGAAATATGAGTTTCATCTGGATCGGAGCTGGATTGCACATTTCATCCAGATTTTTTGAGAAATAAAATAGGGATATCCATACATTTTGATCCACTGTATGGTTATATTGATGGGAATATATATGTTTTTTTACAAGCCTTTAAAGTTTAATCATGGTAGCATAATCAAGATCACTGATCCTGATAACTACCAATATTATATCTGGCAAAAAGGAGACGTATTGCTTGGCCGAGGTTTGCACTCTGAGTGCTCTTCATTAAGTTTACTTTATTTGTTATTTGTTAAATTATTCTACTATAATATTTAGTCACCCCTACTTTGAAATTAGGCACAATCCTTTGTTTACGTTTTAGTTTTTAGTTGGGTTTTTTTAAGGTGAAAATGTATAGATAAAAAAAAGTAGAAGGAAATTATTGTTCATGTAATAAACACTGCACATTGGTGTTCTGTTAGCTTTCTTTACAAAAACTCATAATAATTTCTTCTCTATAACTGTTGCCTATAAAAAGCAGTGACCCTTTCTAAACATACTGCTTGTAAATAAAGCAGTAATCTGAGTCTGCAAACCCATGTCCTTTTATTCTAAAGTTTACAAACTCCATTTGTTTTCCAACTAGAAATACTTCCATTAAGAATTCCTTCTCTGTCTGCTAACAGACCCTTCCTTTATTTATATGACCTGGTCATAATGCAGTGGCTGATCAGTTGTTGAATTGCACAGCAGTGCAACACAATAAAGCCATTACTGCAATAAATTGTGACAATTGAGCAGAAGAAAAGGGCCAAAGTTGAAAACATTAAAGCAGCCCTGATGTCCATTACACTTGGACTGTAGCTGCTCTGCTCGTCGTCATTTTAGATAAAAGTGGAATTATCTGTGAACTCTCGGGATGTTTTTTTCAGGGAGAAGATTGAGGTTGTAGTACAGGTGTCTCAGACCTCAGACAACATTTTGATAGGAAGGACAGACACAATTTTGTATCATTTCTCAAGAGCCTTGCTCTGCTTTCTTGAAGGTCCTTATGGATTTTCAATCAGTGCTAACAGCAGGATTTGGTGACTCCCCTCAGGAAAAGAGTTCCACAATGATATTTGACTCTGGGTTCAAAAGGTCTTTAAGTCATTCAGTCTTAGGCCGTCCTTTTTCTCTCCCTCATCACAGCTGAATGTACCATTTCAGACAGAGTGGAAGCTTTTGTGCTATACAGCCACCAAAATGACTTCTCATTACTTTAAAGATTCTTGCTAGAGTAGAGTCTCTTTAATGACACAAAGCTTTAAAATTGGTGTGAATTATTTTCTTCTTCTTCTTCTTCTTCTTCTTCTTCTTCTTCTTCTTCTTCTTCTTCTTCTTCTTCTTCTTCTTCTTCTTCTTCTTCTTCTTCTTCTTCTTCTTCTTCTTTAAAGAAAAAGACCGGTGGACAATTTTCAACTTTTTAAAATCTCCCCCTGAAATATCAAACCAGTGCACTGTGGAACAGCAAGAGGAGCATTTACTGTAGCTGGCCAAATTGTAGAAATGTGTGACATAGATGAGGACATCTCAATATTGTAGTTAGAAAAAACATTGTTTTCAAAGGTTTTACTTAAAAAAACATTCTTTGCTGTGAGATGTTTGCGAACTTGCAGCCAAATTGTTAAATGAAGGTTAAATAGAAATAAATTGTTGTTAGATGCTAAAGCACATTGGACTAAAATGATTTCATTAAATATTTGTATATATAACTTTCTATCCAGGGGTTGTATCCCCCATTTAGCATGTTGTTTATAGGAGATCGATAAGAGAATGAATCATCATAGAATTTTGTGCATGTATTCATACCCACAACAAACACAATTTATACACAATATAAATTCTGGAAAGCACAGTGTGTACAAATGAATGCAAAAAACTAACTGATGGAAAAGCCTGGTGTGAGTATTGGTTAATGTGCGTTATTCAGACTTATTGTTAATTTATCTTCTCTTCTCTGGGTTCTGCAGTTTGATGTGATGGAAACAAACAAGGCTGCATATGTTTTTTTTCTTCACGTGTTAAAGATAATAATGAGGATGGACAGCCTTTGTTAGATTGGTATTTTTTTTTGTCCATACATGGGAGGAGGAGCGCCTTACACCAGCATGTCTGATAGTTTGCATGTATCAACAACAGCAGGGAGAGAGTGAACCGAAGAAGTGGGATCTGAATACTGGAATACTGTTTTCATTCTGGGTGTGAGAAACTGTAATTTCTCATGTTTTCGTTGGAGAGTGCTGAGACAGGCAGGAGGCTGGTGGTTCAGTTCCACATAAATGAGTCTCTCACTGCTACACCAATAATGCTACATCGTGTGATCCCCTGAACAGCATCATGTGTATTCTAACAGTCTTTATGTTTCAGAGAGGAAAGAATATTTCTGCTGAATGTTGGGACCTTCACGGCTGCAGAGTCCCTGCTCGGGAAGTCAAACAGATATAACAATGCAAACACCCATTCAAGCTATCATGAATATTTTACATCAGACAGTCTGTACTACTCTGTCTTTTGCAAACGCTGGCTCGTGATTAAAAGCTGACTGAAAATTAAGAGACATTTTCTCAAAGTGCTGTTTGAAATCAGAGAGCGACAGAAAAATGTATTTTATTTGTGTAAAAAATGTGTAGAACAAAGGTAATGCTTGTGATAAAAAATACGACCTGTTACTTACACCCAATGGCCTGCCTTTAATCAAAACTCTAAAAGAGCAATTAGCATAACAACTCCGAATTTACAGAAATACATTTATATCTTCATAAAGCTGTGAAGAACAAACTTGAAATAAAAAAGTACATCAATCAGAGATAAGATGTACGTTTAGCTTGCTATCAGGATTCATGGCATGAAAACCATCTGCACCAGACTGTACACAAATAGTCCAGTTATTAGAAAAACGTCAAATGTATTAAATATGACCTTTTTATTAGCTTACATTAAACTAGTCATATACAGAAAAAAACAACCCAGAAACCTGTACGTGGAAGCTATTCTGACAGAAATATGCTCACAAACAAGACACGTTAAATCTTTTCTTCTTTTTCTTTTTTTAATCTCATTGTGGTCAAAACCTTCCTGTTAAAAACTGATGTGAAAATGTCAAACATGGGGCCTGTGGGCCTTATCTGGCCTGTTGGAGAGCCATTAAGCCAAACATGTAGTATATAGTATCTAAAAACTGTGATGTTGAAGGCATATTTGAAGTCATTACAATATAATCTATTTTTCAAATTTCAATATTACAATGTACAGAAACATTTTCTCGATCATAGCACCTTTTCAATGATAAAATAAACGTGCACGTGTGTGTAAAGCCATGTACATGCATTGCTCATTATGAAACAACATTTACATTATGCATTTAATAATGAGTTTTAAACAAATGTGGGGGGTGGTGTTGAAAATCTATGGGGATATGCCCATGTGATCAGAAAACAATCCACGCCATCAATAATCTGATATTATCAGGTCACAGACTATATTTGCTAAAACATAATGTTTAAATAAATAAATGTTGTTATTTTAATATGGTGAAATACATCTGGTCTAAACAAGCGACCATTAAAGTGTGGCCCTTGAACTAAAATAAGTGTCATTAATATCTTTAAAGTAAATTAAAATAAAAAAAAAAAAAAAACGCTCTTTAATGTGAAGAAGATTTCAGCAGTGTGAGCGCAGCGTCCTCTACTGGTACATCTGGAGAACTTCAGTGGCTTCTTAATGCTGGACAAAACCCATTTCTATACCGTGAAACATTGTTTGAAATGTCCATCCATCTTCTCTTTAGCCCGGTCACGGTCACAGGTCACTATTTTACTAATCCAGCAGGACAGGGTACAAATGGACCAGCACCAAATAATAATAATAATAATAATAATAATAATAAAACTTTTTTTTTTCCCCAACGCAACCACCAAATTCCTTTAACTTCCTTATTTGACTGTTGGTGATGAAAAACAATGCTGATCGTACATAAGAGATCATTAATAGCATATTAACCTGTACTAAATCAATGTAAACAAAACTGTAATTATTATTATTATTATTATTATTATTATTATTATTATTATTATTATTATTATTATTATTATTATTATTACCTATGAGCCTATTTACTGATCTCAATTCTTCCTAAATATGCATGGAGAAAATAAAATGTTATTCAAATTTACTTGAAAGATCACAGTTGTTCTCATATCTATTTTTCTTTTCTTTTGAAGTTGTAGTACATTTATGGGTTTGATCTTCTTTTTCATCAGTTTTTTTTTTTTTTAAAGAAAAAGTACAAGATGGTGTTGTGTAAGTGAAAAATTGAATGAACCCACCTTCATTGGATGCATTTATACATTATGAGACCACCCGTTGTGTTTCAGTAAGGCTGTATGTGAGGCATGCCTCGACCCCTTCTGCTCTCAGCTCCAGTTTAGAGATTTGCTGAGGGACCTGGCCATTGGAGCATATTACACCAGCACATTCTGCCTGCCTCAGAGTTTCTGTGTAGTGATTGACAGCTCCAGCCTACAATGCATACGCTTAACACTGCACAGCCTCCCCTTCCCACCCCACTGCATCCCAGTCTGGGCTTGCCCACCATCACTGCTGCTGCTGCTGCTGCTGCTTCTGCAGCGAGAGGGAATTTACATTTTAATAGGCAGAGCTGCTCAGCGTCTCTGAATGAGGTTACGTGTTCAAGCGAACAGCCAGAAAACACACCCAGCTGCACAAGGCTCCATGAACCCTCCAGACAATTCCTCAGCTGAGAAAAATGATATTTTTAGCCGGCGGGCTTCTACTTATAGAAATGTACACATAAATATATACACACATGCATATTTACCAAACAGACTGCCTCTGAAATGAAATTGGGTTTGGTTCCACCTGAGATCATGGCTGATAATGTCAGAGCGGCCGGCTGTGTTTGACCTGCATGGCTTTCACTGATGTGAGGAGCAGCACAGAGATGGAGAATGAGAGCAGAGCACTGGTGGAAACTAAAGGCCTGTCAGTGGGCCTGTGTGAGCACAGAGCATGACGGTTCCATCACAGCTGTCATTAGGCACCAAACAAAAGGCACATCAGGAGCAGGGAGAGGGGGGTGTCAGTCCTGCTCTGTCAGAAGGCCGCTTGATGAAGTGTTTGGCCCACAGCAGGGGAAGGGAGGTCAGGCTGAGTGCAGCCCTGGAGGACTGCACACACACATCCGCTTACTCATTTAACCTGTCTTCATCTGCAAGTAATCCTCAAAGACAGATATATATATATATATCATATTTCAGTCAGTACAATCACATGAGGCAGTTTGTGCAAAAAAGGAGCTTCTTGAATTTTACACATAAAAAATCGGGAAACGTATTTGTTTTCTACAAATAGTTTATATCTCACACCTACATGTTTGTGACATAATTCTTAAATTGACATAAAATCTGATAAAGGGGCAAATATATGCACAAACATTGTTAAAGGCTGATTTGGAACCAAATATGTTTAACCCTCGTGCACTTCTTTACATTAGAATACACTTATACACCTTATGTACACAAACGGTCCATCTCATAAAAGTGCAATAAAATGTATATACATTTTTTTTTTTACTTCCACTACATCATATCTTTTCAATTACTTCAGACCTATTCATAGATGTAAAATGTATTTTTACTTTCTAACTGTTTTTATGTTTGTATGGACTTTTTGTCATGAGAACCCCTGATTTTTTTAAACAGCAAAAACACCTTTGTTATTGATCACATTATATTTTTTTCTCAAATCTTTAAAAAAAAGTGCGCACAAATCATCCCTTTTTTTGGCTTTGACTCCTGAAAGATAAAATAACCAACATTGGCACACAGGGATATTGATCAATAATTGTGTTTTGTCACTGAATAAATAGACTTCCAATCTGTACTGATATGTTTTTTCTAAGATTAGGCTGATTTAATGGTTTATACCGATCAAGGTAATGGCTAATTTACAGTTCAATATACATAAATCATATTTTAATCTGTTTCCCTCTCTGTTCAGTGTCCCTGTTTTATGATGTACATATCTAAAGTCGACCTTCTGACCAAGAACACAGCCACAATCTATAGAAATGAATCCAGTAGCCAGAAGATAGACCTATAGGAAAAGCACTTATTAGTCCTCTGTCAATAGTTTTCTAGACATATATATACATACTGTATATAACATAAAAAACATTTAATTAAAAGCTATTGTTTTTACACTATTATATATTCAACAACTCATAACTCCTATATCTATAGGACTTTCTTTGTGCCATGAAGTAAACCATGTTATTGGTGGTGGTGTGTTAGTTTAGCAGTCTTTGTCTAAGGAGGGGTTACAACCCCCTCCTGTCTATTGTCACCAGCCTTTGATTTTTCACAGCATCTGTGTTATTCTGCAAGTGTGAGGCAACACAATGCATTACAGCTTCGGGCGTGCAATCCAGACTGGGACCCTTCCCTGCTCTAATTAATAACTATTGAACATGCCAGCAACAATCAACACTAATTAAAATGTGTGCTTGTTGACAAGGGTACAGGCCTTATCAAAAGCCAGTGTTTGTGTGCGTTGGCGAGGGCTTCTGTTTCAGTAATAGGTTACCAAAGCGCTCCAAACCAGTTTGTCTTTTAAAGCTCTGCTGCTCTGTGTCACTGTCTACTGGCAGGAGGAAGAACAGCAGCACTAGGATGGAGGAAGCCTCCTGTACAAATGCTGCTGTGTACGCACAAAAACCTGGCGTAGGCTACACCCTTTTCTACGACAAAGTTCAGATGTATCAAGAATTAGATGAGCGTGGAAATTTGTGCTGCCCCATGTCCACTCCGCAGGTGGCGTACAGATAGGGCTAAGCGACATAGACCAAAGCTCATATCTCAATATTTATTCCTCAAAATGGCGATATACGTTATAAATCACAATATTTTTAATTCAAATAAAGTCCGACCAGAAAGACAATGTGGGTTAAATTTGTTGATACAAAATGCCAAAAAGGCACTTTTATTAACAGACAGCGGCACATTATGTGCCACTTTTGGCTTTTTCTCCTATAAGGGACAGCACGTGTGAGTGAGTGGCTTTTTTTAGAGGACGGTCTGGGTTAAGGCACACTCAGCAATCCATCTAACTGTATTTTTCATGCTGTTCTGAGAAGTAGCAAAAGCAGCGACTCCTAAAACCAGTATTTTTATTTTTAAAATTAGCTATAAAATAAAAATAAATCAATATAAGTGATATTGTAATTTTCTTTATCGTCAAAATACAAAACTCGATATACCTTAAATCTCAATATATTGCCCAGCACTACATACAGACTTTTCTATAGCTTTTGATGCTTTTGTTGAGGGATGATTTATGATGGGTTTGCGCATGTACAAACATCACTATGTGCACTGATAGACAATGTGGGGCATCTACAAACCCCACGCAATCAGGATTGTGTCTGTCAAGCACATAACAGCACAATCCATTATGCGTGTTTGCTTCCGCTGCAGAGATGACTGCAGTGATTGTTACAAGGAGAAGACACAGAAGAATCAAAAGGCAAAAAAAAAAGAACTGGTGTTTGATGCTTGAGTTAACACTTTTTGAATGACTAAATCAAAATAATTGAAATATATATTGCTGATCCAATGCAGTTTTGGAGACATTGGGGACTGCAAACACAGGCCAATCTCATTCACAGAAATGTCTCATCAGCAATATCAGAGTTATGTATTTATTTTGGTTTTCATACTGTAAACAGAAAACTTGAATAAAACTAATATTTTGTTGCCAATGTTTTACCGCCTGCAGAGCAAGTACCACTGGTCAACACATTAATAAAACAAAATAAACAACCGCCCAATATTTTAGTCTACTATATTATATTACATCTCTTTATACATATCACCTTTATTAAGTTTCCTGTGTTTAATTGCAATTATTATTTTTTTGCTTGTCTACTCCTTGAAAAATTGCGTCGCACAAACAGCTGTCTGCCTTAGATTTGTTACACTCACTCTCCATGAAGTACCTCCACACAACCATTGTATCTAATTTGTCACTTTTACTTTATTTTGAATCAAAAATTATATTCATTTCAAAATCTTGTTTGTTGACTACTAATCTGCATTGACCATAGATACAATTCATTGGTTGAGGCTTCAATTACGTCAGTGATATAAGAATTTTTCCTGATTATTTACCTATATTGTCATCATGCACTTCCTGCAACAATTGTAAGCAGAAAAAAAATTTCAATTTATTACTCAGGTAAATATACTGTAAGTCACCCACCAAAAAAAAGCTTTATGACCCATGTTTGGGTCCTAAACCCACAGATTAAGAAGCAGGAAAACCAATCAAGTACCAAATATACTGGTAAATATCTAGCAATGGTTGGTTAAATATAACCAACCCAACATAATGGAATCAATTTTGATTAGGATTTTTTTAATGTTTGAAACTGATCCAGAATCAGTGTATTGATCTTGAACCCCTCCAAAGTTTAATAGAATTTTCCATGGTGTAAGGTCTGTCTTTGGTCAAAATCTGTTAAGTGCTTTTGACATAATCCTGTTTATAGACAAATAAACAAACAAATAAATAAACACCGATGAAAATACATTTTTGGAGGAACTATTCCAAGCAAGTGTAGCTTCTTTGGGATGATTAGAACCGTAACTCCTGCATTGGGCTCCAATTAAATAATATCATGTAGTCTGGTTTGAAAGGTGGTTCAGTTTCACTGCCTAGTCATGAATTGACGTGTTACACGTATGAAATAAAGTTAGGATGACACACTGCTGATGGTTTTGATTGAACTTTTGAAGTTGTGATCCCTGTCCTTGGCGAGTTCCAGGTTTTATTGTCCTCAGATAAAACTTTAACATGAGCCACTATTGACAGTGTGAATGTAAGGACAAATTAGCCAGGGGAAAAGAATATGCGGAATGGGAGGGGTCACACATGGCCTGTGTGCACTGTTTGATATCACATGTGCCCCAGGGAAGCTTCACATATATTGATACATTGATTTTAAAGGTGACCTAGAAAGCTCCCATCAGTCCTACTGAGCCATGTTCACTGGCCTACATTCCTTACACAGACTTCACATTGAGCTTCCATTCCCTAACTTATTCATGTGCAATATGTTGACCATGCAATAGATGTCGAAGATGTGGTTGTTTGAGTGCAGTGGCTGATGTAATGACTTTAAAGGGCCCATGTTAAGCTAAATGGACTTTTCTGTGCTTTAAACATCATTAAAGTGCTATATGGGCTTCATACACATGCCCGAAGGGTTTTTTTTTATTGATTCCCTCAATCGTTAGTTAGAGGGTGATTTGCTCCTTTCTTACTGCAGGGTGAGCCCAAACACCTCGCTCCAATTTAATGACACGTTCCCACTTTGATGACGAATTTGACGTGGCACTGAGGTGGAGAAGCCGCACCTCCAGGAAGTTTTCTGCCGTGATTGACATGTAAACAGACACGCCCATGAAGGTGAGCGTTTCATCGTCCTTCGCGCAGTGCTATGTATTGTATATGTATTTTCTACAGTCTATGTATGAACCGGCAAACGCCCCGCCCCCACGCTCTGTCTCGTGTTTATAAAGCAGCATGAACTTGGCTACGGAGTGGGTGGGAGGAGAGTGGGCCAACCTTTGGGTCACTGTGCGGGTAGGAGGAAGTCAGTGTCCATCTATAGACACGCCCACTCATGAATATGCATAAGTAGGCCACAAATCAGCCTGTTTGTGTAGAGTTGTTCAGAAAGTTACTTTTCAGAGGCTAAAACTCTGGTAAATAGGCGAGTTTGGGAAAATAAAATCTCAAATATTATGTTTTTGGGGTTCTTAGAACAAATGAAAAATGGCATGATATGGGACCTTTAATACAGGGTTGAAAGGATTTTGCATTTAAAAAGTCAAATTCACTCAGCAGAATGTTCTTAAAACTGTTTTACTCTATGGGAAGCAAGGTCCAAATCACTTCAAACAAACAATTCACACTCAAAGACTTTAAACTACTGCTGTAAAAAATAACACACCATATGTCCAATTGCCATCTGCTTAATTACACATGTTGCAGTACCTGCATATAAACAACTCCTAATTACTTGAATTTGGGGCTGATGAGTTTTTAATGAGCAGAACAATTTTTGTCACGCATCTATGAATTTACTCCATTGAAACCATCATCATTTGTCACAATTGAATAAGGGACATTGTTAAACAAATATTTTTTAGTAAATGCACTCATTCACTCCCGTAGCTGTACAACCATGTTGAAAATCATTAATTCACTAATATTGATGGCTGCATTATATTAGTTGTTCCTCCCCAGTCCAGTTTAAGATATTGTACTGTATCTCACTCTCTCATGTACTCACCTTCACAGCGTATGCAGGTTTCTTCTGAGGGGGGGCAAAGGGAGGTCGAGCCCAACTAAGAGGCTTTTCATCCTCCAACAGTGTCATAAAATTTTGTCCTAACCAGCCAAAGCAAACAGAACAAAGATAAGGTTGCCTGGAGCTATTAATTAACACAGCAACCAGCAGAAATGCACAGTGTATTCTCAGACATTTCTATCAGAATCAGAAAAAAAGCCTCTTCAGCAGTTTGAGCCACAAGAGTGAGTTTGTGGAGTCAAACTGCTCTGATGGGCCCACACTTTAAACGTACTTCACTGAGCATTGGTTGACCATGACTCAGTCCACATCTTGTCACACTAGGCATGGTAAAAAAATATCTGAGTGTTTAATCTATATGGCAGTGGTAGTAATCTTGTGTTATGAGTCAGTGGAAATTATACTCACTTATCACTAAACAATAGATCCCAAAAAGTACAAAAGCAGGGGCGTAGAACCCATGGAATCACAATACTTCAGCTTTTACAGAAAGATGAGGTGCATGATGAACATTGATAATTTATTCATACTTCAAATAGGAGATTATTTTTATTATCATCACTATTATGTCAATATGAATATTTTATTTGCGAGCTAAATTATTGACAATAGGTTTGATTAATAACCCACACTAAACCGATATTTCTTGAGTGCTGCACTGTCCTTGTAGACAATCAGAGAACATAGAAACCTTGCCTGGTTTGATAAGTCACATTCAGATGACAACAACACTGGACCAATATCTAATAAAGTCTTCCAGGATCATATCAAATCAACAGAGTAAAGAGGGAAGGCAGTTCTGGAGCAAAAGGTGCCACAAACCCCAAGTTGTCAAATCCAGAGAGGTATTTCATCAAACCCAGCTCAGGGTAAAGTCCAGTTTTAACCTGAGAGTCGGGCCCCGTTAAGCCAGGTTCTAACTGGAACGGCCGTTTCATCAATGAGAAAACACCTTAGTTACCATAATAGCACAGTCTTAGGGTCAAACCTGCTCCCGACCAGGTTTAAGTAGCAGGTTTGGCTTAAGCTGCATACGCAGTCTCATGAAACCATGTCATCATTTTGAAAGAAGTCATTTAGTGATGCTTTAAAACACTCAATATTTACAAATGGAAAAAGAAGTCAAATAAACTTCTGTTATATATATATATATATATATATATATCCATTTGTAAATATTTATTGAGTGTTTTAAAGCATCACTAAATGACTTCTTTCAAAATGATGACATGGTTTCATGGTTTTCCATATTTCTTTAACACAGTATTTTATGTATGATTTTAAATTGATAATAGAATCACTGCCTTATTACGTGTTTAATAAGACAAAGATTACTATAAGTGATAGTGCCACGCCAAGAGCTCAGAGCAGCAGCCTGATCCTGGATGTCTGTATTTAGATGCAACCAGAGCTGCTCTTCTTCTCTTCTTCATGCCGTCAACGAAACAGCCAAGTTGGAACTGTCGCCCCCTGTGGTCACAGATTTTTTCGGCTCACAGATTTTGTTTCTCAAATTTCGGTAAAAACAAAAGAGGTTTACATCAACTTTTTTAACTTTCACTGATTTTTAGAGCAACCCAAAGCAGCACAAGCTGTCATTTTGACTGAAAAAGCTGCTAAATGATCCTGAATGCTTCATTGCTATAGAACTCAATGGGGTGAAAGGTGCGATTGGCGTCATCAATGACATCATTTCAACATGGGTACACACAGGGTAAAGTAGTACCAGTTTTAAAAGTTAATAAAAACTAATATGGTTTTGTTAGGCATAGATCTTCTAATAAGGACATTTCAAAGGTTTTAGGCCACATTAGCAAAACAATGAAGGATAGGGTTAAGAACATGTTAAGAAAGAGCTTTTCAAGAGGCTCAAGGACACGGACTTTACAGGTTAAAAACAACAACAGCAAATACAGTGATTAAAACAATGAAATATAAATCAGAAAAAAGAAAGAACATCATTAAAGAAAAGGTAGGAAACAGGCATCACTGAGTGAGTGGTTAAATGTTAAAAGCTTAAGTCTTAAGTCTAATCAAATGATTGAACAATGCAACCAGATGTCTTAGTCAATTCACTCACCACTTTCAAATCCAAACTCAAAATCCATTTGTTTAAACTTGCCTTCTCCCTCTGATCGATATTTTTCCACTGAACTTTCATTATTGTCCACCTTATTTTGTTTTTGTATTTTTTGTCTTCAACTATTTTTAAACCTGTACCTTGAAAAGCGCCTTATAAATAAAATGTATTATTATAATTATTAGTCAATAAACAAGAGGGTTAGCAAAATACAATATTTTAAATCCAAAACCCATGTGATATGAATATGGCAATAAGAAAAAGGTTCAGAGTGTGTGCTGAGGCTAAACACTATACACACAGCCGTGAGATGGAAACAGTAACTTTTTGTTGTCATTAACGTTGCTCATGGTGAATGTTTGCTTTTATCTATCACTGTAAAGTCCTGACCTCATCATTTCATGTGCTTTAAAAAGATCTTTGTTCATTTCTGGCACAATCTCAAGAAGTCAATGAGGTAATTCTTGAGCTCAACAACCTTCAGTACATCGAAGGACTCTATCGTCAGCCCCCTATTGACTGTACACCCATGGTGCATGTGTCATTGTCTTTTGTCACTGTCTATGTAATGTTTTAATTTCTGTGAACTGCAGCTCACACACTCTTAACAACCTCTTACACTGGAAATTGGCCTTTCAAGGGTGGCCCTCTGTCTCTTTTCCAAATGTTTGCGTGATCATTCTGACCTAATTTCAGACATAATTGAAAAACCAACATGTTGTGTGCAGAGCACATTGCTTTTACTGAGCCTGCAGGAGCGAAGCTGCACTTCTTCCAAAGATCAGTTCTTTGTACAAACCATTGTCAATCCAGTACAGTGTTAATTGTCCGAACACCTCACTTCGATCCAGGGCTGCCAGTTTGTCTGCTCCCACACAAACACATTGGTCACTAATCAAGAATGACCTCCTTGTGGAATTTCTCAATCAATATTTAGTGAAAAGATGAATACCATAAGCCTGTGGCCTTGACTTCTTTATGTTATTGTTGAAATTAAATCTGTTTGCTTCAAAAGCCAACAAGCTGCAAACAGGCTGGAGGAAGTTGTTTCCTATAAAGCCACACTTAATTACACGTATAATAACCACAACATAGGGCATTCAAATGCAGACTAAAGGCAGGGTCGAGGGCCTGAAATACCATCACCTGGATCAATGAAGTTTGATTGGCTTTGCCACCTCCTGTTTGAATCACTGCTCGGATAATTTAATGTAAGGCACAATAGTTATGTGTTATGTGAAATGTTTTGTCTATTTTTGAAAAGTATGTCATGTAAATGCATTACTTGTGTGACTCAATGTTAGCTTATTTTATGACTGGACCAATATAAAATTAGGAGCTTACAGGAAATGCTTCAATCAATTTAGATTCTTTCATTTAAACGATTTTGATGGTGCAGAAAATATTTGTTATCTCCCTTGTCTTTTTTGCTGTCTCCCACTGAGTGAAACTGGCAGTTAATACCTGCTAAATGTGCTTAATAAATGGGCAAAATAATTCTCCCAAAACAGTTGAATTTATAGTAAATAATGTTGTGTACCAGTTACGTGCAGTCAGGGTAGGCAAGGTAGGCAGTGCCTACCCAAGGGTGAAATGATATTTTGATTATTTGTTTTAATTATATGATTATAAATTATTTATTTTTCCATTTCCAATAGCCTACAGTACCTATAAGTTTGAAAGTGTCAGCATTTTGTGCATTTCATAGCCCAAATTACTAAACATCGCTATTTTCTGATACGGCTGCACAGTCTCACTCCGCTGTAAGGCAGGAGAAGGCCACGCCCCCTCCCAAAGCATATTGCTGCTCTGTTCCCATCGTGTGTTTTTATGTGTTTGCGCATGCGCAGTCAGTTCCCCAAGATGACAACCATTTACATTCAAAGGCAGCATAGAGAGCTGCCTTTGGACGTAACCGCGCTATGCTAAATGCTATATGTAAGTTCACAGTGCATTAGTGAATTGATCCCACGTGACTGCTGCTGCTACGTTCTTTAGCTAATGGGTGGGATAACACTACAGACAGGATGACAGCGCTAGAGACGATAAAGAAACTTTCTTTCGGGGAAAAACGACAGCTTTTAAAAGATGGGAGACCAACACCTGAGCTACCAGAGCTTCAGCAAAGGTAAGGTCAGAAAATTATTTGTATTTTCTACAGTGAATGGTACAAAAGGAAGGATTGGCTTTGTGGATGCGCCTCACTGAGCCTGTTCTGTCATTTTCTCCGTGTTTCTGTGTTTTCAATACAAACAACGGATGCGCTGCCGTGTCATGAGATATATCTTGTTGAGAGAGTATGGAGGCTATATTAAATAATTGTTTGTTTCTTGAATTTTGTTTTACGATGTTGATTTTGTCAGATGGCTAAATGCTTGTTCATGTGGATCTTGTTGGGTTTCTTTCTTTCTTACTATGAATTTTAGATTTTGATAAGCTAAGTGCATTGAGAGGAGTTTGTTGTAAATTGCTTTATACAAATAAAGTTGAATTGAATTGATGAGCTGAGTGTAATGGCATTACTAGAGCACAGTATAAGTATAAGTATTAGTATAATAGAACGTGGTAGCTCTTTTACAGCTTAAAAAGCAGAGGTCCAGTTAAACTGTTGCATTCTAATTACTGGTGACAACCTGAGCTGCATGAGGAAGCAGTTGGTAAACGAGTAAGAAGATGTGCATTGTGACTCAAGCTGTCAAACACGCTGCAGCATATCAGTAAACTCTGTTAATCACAGGTTAGCAGATGGGAACGTTAATTGCAGCGAAGGAATTAACAAGACCCAGAGGATGCTTCTATTTATCGACACCCCCGCTGGTACTGATAAAAGCTGGAAGGATGGTGGGTCTGTGTGCGGTGCGTGTATGTGTGCGTGTGTTTGTGTATATGTGTCTGGAGGACACAGGTGATGAGGAGGATTAATGATACTTTACTATTTGGTTTGTGCACATAGCAATAGCACAACTCCCTGAAACAGAACTTGATACATTTTGTAAAAAATGTATTCACCAACGTTGTGCCACATTTTCCTCACTGTTACTGCTTTGGATTTTTGACAGAATGACTGCGATGATTATACCTTTTTTTTCACAGAGCGAGGACCCTCTCATGTCACAAGGCTGTGCAATATGCACAACTAAAAAATAAAACTGAAACATGTAAGAAATAAATAAATGTCTGATAAAATTATGATTAGGTGTAGGTGTACAGTTGGGATGTAGGACTTGCAGAGCCTCTTTTTTACACAGTGGATGTAGTAGGCTGTTGCTGAAGGAGGTACAAAGTAGAGTTGGGCATCGTTTGGATTTTAACGATTCTGATTCCACTTCTCAGTTTCAATTCCTGTTCTAAACGATTCTCGATTCCGATTCTTTGAGTTGTGCAGGTCGGTCACAGATTTCACAGGATAATTTTTTCATTTGAAAAAGCCTTTACACAGGCCATTTTTATTAATTCACTTAGTTGATGTAGTTTAATTTGGTTGCTGTAATGTAACTAGGGTATTCAATTACAAAGGTGCCCAACTGTACCTGAAAATTGCTCAAATAAAACTACAAACAAGTTGGCGATAACACGCTGGTGACGACATAATCCAAGTTGGCGGCGGCCTGGACTCCAGCCGAGATTATTTAATAAGAGCCTTAAAAGACATGGATGTATTGAAAACAGTGGATGGACAGAAGCATAAACATGCAGAGTTTCTCACAGACACACATGATTTATTAAACACACACGGACCTTGGTAAACACGGTAAACGGAACAAGCTTCACCGGGCGGCTGGCACTAGGACCCAGAGGTGGAGTTCTGCATGTACAGGCTGTAATATCACCCAGTTTATCATTGTACCTGTTGTTAGAGCTATTATCTTTACCAGGGAGCAAATATTTATTCCTGGCGATTCGTTTACTAAGTTTTCCTGGGCTTTTTACCATTGATTAGCTCCTATCTCTCTTCCGTAGCCAGACACACACACACACACACACACACACACACACACACACACACACACACACACACACACCCACACACACACACACACACACACACACACACACACACACCCACGCACACACACACACACACACACACACACACACACACACACACACACACAGCGTAAACAAACAGAGCAAGCCGCAGAAACAAACTAGTGTGGGCATTTAGGAATTGAAAAAAAGAATAAAAATGCAAACGTCTTCGTAATGTTAGGAACCGGTTCTCGGTGGCCAACTCGAGTACAAAGACACTTCACGGTGTCATGGAGGGGGAGAGAGGAGTTTTCCATGATTAGCAGAGTGTTGGTGTTGTACAACCTTTTCTGAGTGTTATTGAGGTAAACATCCAGGAACTTGTAGTTATCACCACCTCAATGTCTAATCCCTGTTTGTTTGTGGAAGACGGGGTATACTTTCCTCTTGAAGTTCATCATCTCCTTCATCATGCAGATGTTGGTGCTGGTTCAGTTCACACCAGCTGACCAAGTCCCTGATGATCATCGTATGTTCCAGATTATTCCCCTCAGATGCATCCAACAAAGGCTCAGTCATTGGACAACATCTGGAATTGGCAACATGTTATATATAAAGCTGGAGGTGTACATTGTGGAAAACAACTGAGAAAGCACCGTACCCTGAGGGGCAACTGGGCTTCAGAGCCCCATGTGAGACACTAGCTGGGTTTCCAATACAGATTTTTGCAGAATAAAAGCAATATTTATAAAGTATAACTGCGCTTTGAACGTGTTTCCATTGAAGGCTGTTTTGGGCAGGAGCCTTGCAACTCTCGTAAAATCTCATCCTGCGAGACTTCGCCGCAGGAAGATGAATGCTCCAATCTAATAACACTGAATATTCCTCTGTTGTTTTACATCTAATGTAGCAGTAATCATTTTAAATATAATACTAATAAATGTCCAGGTCTCCTCTTTTGTTTACACGTACCGCATCATGTGCTCTCAGAGAGACGTGGTCATGTGACCAGGTACCTCACATCATTGCACTTTTGCGACACATTTCAATATTGAATTGTCTGAAATTCCTCTTCATAAAAGCATGAAAAACCTTTTAGAGATATTTGATCGTTTTTCTCAAAATGTAGGTGTTTCCATTACCACTTCTTATTGTGCTATTTAGATTTTGCACATTTCCAATAGTGACAGAAACACAGCTACTGATTGATGGAGTCTCACCTATTTTGGTCTGTTGTTGAGATTGTCTGTCGCCCATGCAGCCAAGTGTTGGTCCTTGTCCACACTTTCTGCACTTGAGAAATTAAAAGTTTAGCATTGAAAAGTGCAGCAGGTCACTTTGTCTTCCCCCTAATTGCCAGGACGGTATTCCAGTTTGTCTACCAGGTATGCAAATTCTCCCTTGGCAGGTGGTACTAATTGCTACCTGCTCCAAGTCCTTGGTACAGAGCTGCTGCTTAACCCTGATGTGTCCATGCTGGCACCATCTCCCAGACACTTCAATTCTTTGTTTTTTCTCACCACACCTATTTGTTTCCTTACCTGTCTGTTCATACTGACTGAAATTTGTTGAGGGTGACATGAACGGCAGGAGAAAGTTCAATATAAGCCACATCTCTGTGAGGCACATTAAGCAAAATGCAAAAATGCAAAAATCAGCAAAAGATAAACTACAAATATATCAGTGTAAAAATCCATGTCTGCACATATGCTCACATGGTTTGTGTAACTTTAAGATACAAAAATAAATTTTAAAAAAAGTAAAGTCCACTAAAAGACTAAAAAACATTGAAATTCTAAGCTCTGCCAGCCAATCAGTGCCATTATTTACTTATGTACTCACATTTCACAGTTCACACATTTAAAGTCAATAACATTGATACCAAGTAAGCATTAGTGATGTCATTTCTACTGTATAAAAATCAAACGGTACTTAAGATACTATAGCACAACCATTGAATAATGCAACAAGACCACTCTTTAGATCAGTTTACCAAATTTCATTTAAATTTGTTCATAACTTTTAAAAAAATCCTTGCTCAAAAACATCTTCCAGATACTGTATCTACAGGACCATCAATATAATTCCTAAAATCAAACTTGTTTTTCCTTTTGACAGTGTCCATTAGCTCACCATATTGAATTTAAATCTGATCAGAACCTTTTGAGATACCCTGCTAACAAACATCCACATTGACAGACAGAAGGACGGACAGATGGACAAACAGACCGGTAGACAAACGCAGGTGAAAACATTATCACGTTACAAAAGCAGTCACTGCATGGTCTCTGTTAACAAGTTTTTATTGCCTTTTTTGTAAATAACTGTGCTCGGCTCATTTAGTACTATTAGTGACAGTTGTGAATTTTATAATTTTATTGTCTTGATAAAGCTGCCCAGGGGCAGATCTAGAAAAAATTGAATGGGGTGGCAAGAGGGAGGCAGGATTTTTTTAGAGGTGGCAACATATAGCAGACGTACATAAAGCATACTGAATTATAGGGCCGGGTATCGCCAGGTACCTCACGATGCGATATATCGTGATAACTGTGACTGAAAAAATTCAGAAATTATTTACTGCACTCAATCCATTTCACAGGAATTACAAATCATTGCCATTACATTTCACTTGAATGACAGCCAAGTGTAAACAGCACAGTATAAGAAGTCTGAATGCAGTTTTATGACATGGTTAAAATGAGCCTGTGCAATATTTGCAGTTAAGAAGAGCCACTGCAACAGTGACTCTTCTTAACACACACTGACCACAACTAGTCACATGTCCTTGTGTTATGTTTAAGGAAAGACTGATGCACAAATATTGCTTCACCAAAATATTGTTAATGTTTGTGTAAATAAACTTTGAATCATTAAAAACAAAATGAATGTAAAAAATAGTCATTTCAGTGCTAGTATTATCAACTTCACTGTTCACATGGACACATATCAGTGCTGCTTAACAAGCACAGTGATTATATCCTCTTCATTTCTGTGAGATTCACAAAGTATCTTCACCATGTTTTCCTTGATAGACATTGATTTATAGACGCACAGAAGTGAATAGACATGAACCTCCTATAGCCCAGCAGTCTGCAACCTTTACTCTCAAAGGAGCCATTTTGTCTAATCTCACCTGGATTAAAGTCCTTTTGGAACCGAAAAAAATACCTTCTCATTTAAAACAATAGTGTGTGTAAAATGATATACAGTTACAATTATATAGAATAATGTTAGATGAACAACATTTTTTTGAGTTAATGTAAGTGCTACAAAAAATAACTTGAATTAGATAACACATGATCATGTCGGTCAACACATGCATATAAAGCTGACATGTTGGCAGTTACTGTAAATAAAACTTTTCACACACATTAAAATCTCTATTTTCTTCTAGAATAGCCTTTTTGTTAGGTTAGTTTTATTATAAGGGATTTAAAACTTAAGGTTAGTCACAGGTGCAGAAAAGCTGATGGTCTGTAGATGTTGCAGGTGAAATAGGAAGGTGCTGAGTTACTGCACAATATGATTTATTTTTAAATTAATAAACGGTTTATCATAATTATATTTGAAGTTAATGTCATTAGTCATCAATACCCACTGTAAGAAATAACAATTCCATATTTTAATATAGTTTTGAAAACTATAGGGAGCCATCACAAAAAAAAGTCAAAGAGCCACAGGTTGCAGACCCCTGTTCTAGCCATAAAAAAGTGTCTAGTAGTTTTATCTAAATTACTACGGTGAAATATGTTTTTAATTTTACAAAAATATCGCTTTAAATCAGTTGTTTTCACTGTAACAAACTGTAAGCAGATGGGGAAAAAGTGTCACTGGCATGTTATTACTATTATTATTTTAACATTGACATGTTAATGGTGCCACACTGTTATATAACTAAGTATAAAAACATATATTAAGGGGCATATGATGAATTTGTGTAAAACAAAAATAACTACACTGTTAATTTGTTATTTTGATTTGGTTTTAAAACGTAATAACCAAAGAACGAAGGGTACACGGATTATGATGCTACATATACATATGCTCCCCAAACATGTGCACATTCAGCACACACTGCACAGACTCACGTCAGTGCACATTGCCTCACACACACTCAAACCTACACAAGCTGCAGCACACAAAACACACTCTAACAGCACAAACACTCATCGATGTCTGAAGGCAGTGTAACGTCACAGTAGGAGAGGAGAGAGAGTCCGGGTCTGTTACTCCGTTTCGGAACTACTTTGTTTCTGATACAAATGTGTGCTCACAGCTCACAACAAATGCGTAAGTGTTGGCAGCTCTTTCCTCCCGTGCCAATGTAAATAATGCACTTCCGTGCCGCTCTCGCGATACTTGCGCAAGACGTCTTCTTTGTTGGTGTTTTAGAACGTTGGCTCCACAGTCAGGAAGTGTCAGAGGGGCATTACCGGTCGGTGGACCGTGGCCACATAGTTCCGTGCCCGCATGTACAAATTAGGGTGGCAGCATTGTTGTGGGGTGCCACCCTATGCCACCTCGGTACATCTGCCCCTGAAGCTGCCTTATCTTCCCAACATGAAGTCTCCAGATCATTGTTTGTCTTCCATGAGGTGCAGAGATCTTTCCATAGAGGCTCGTGATCTGTGGATCGAGAAATGCCCTTATTTTCTTACTCCTTCTGCAGAGAGGGATATAAAAGGTTGAAGAAACAATCACCAGCATCTCCCAGAATTCTATACGGTTCTTGTGTGGAGGAAATAAACCAAGAAAATTGATAGTGTTCCTTTTAGTGACACACAAATGGTTTTAATTGTTGCCCTCAAGTGAAAAGAACAGGAGTATAAAGACAGGTTTTCAGCTATCCTTAAAGCGGACACATGAAAATCATGACATCATCTGAGATGAAGCAAACATTTGCCACCGTCATTAGGCCACATTTTAAATACTTTTATATTTTCAAAAAGTGACTATTTCAAATATACAGTTTTATAATAATAATGCATTAGGTTTTATATAGTGCTTTTTCATAGACGCTCAAAGCACTTTACATAGATGTGCATTATTCTTTCACTCCACACACAGTGGTGGTAAGCTACTATTGTAGCCATAGCTGCCCTGGGGCAGACTGACAGAAGCAAGGCTGCCATAGTGCGCCATCGGCCCCTCTGACCAACACCAACACTCACTCACACACCACATTCATACTAGGCAATCTGGTGCCTTGTCCAAGGACACAACAATAATGACTTGGCTAGAGCGTTATTGGAAGACTCACTATACCGAAAGGTGATTTTAAAGGTTTTGTAAAATGCATTTTTGCAGAATTTATTTGAATCAAACAATTAAAAGACACATTTGCCAAAATCTATGCTAGTCTCATATTGTATATATAATGTTTTTTTTTTAATATTTATTAATATAGTATTTTTTCATTATTATAATTACTTCTTATTCATGGTGTTGCAGATGTTTTCAAGATATGGGTATGGATGTATAGCTGGTCATGGACCTGTATTCAGTGGGTCGCCGTTTAATCAACTGTTAATTTATTTTGAATTAGATTTTTAAAATGCTTTTGATTTTCACTTCAGTGGATGCCTGGACAGATGGATGAAGATTTCATATATCATCTGTCATGTGTCTTCCCGGCACCAAACTTAGTATTATGATGAAACAGATTAATCGTCATTTGTGGTGTCAGTGTGACATGTCTCCATGTAAACAGCATCAACAAGGCACCCAGAGCATTGAAATCAATCTGCATGGCTCTTCGCATTCAATAGCATCCTAATTGATGCACTAATCCAGTCACTAAGTACTGCAGTGTTCTGGAGCCAGCTCAAAGCAAACACTGCTCACAAGTCATCAATGAGCTGCACAAATAGGAGAGTTCAGCAGGACTGACACAACATCTATCAACTATAGATCAAGCATAAGGTGTGTGTACACTCTGCAGCTGTAGACCTTTGGCCTCCAACTCTGCTTTAGCATTCACAAACAGATGGGAACGTCAGCATTGGATAAAGCGCTTCATTATCTTTCAACTTTTTCTCAACTTTTCAAAGTAGATTGTTTTCTTTCTCCTGAAATGGCTCTGTAGGATTGTAGGCACATGGCAAACATTTGTGCAATTTCATTGTTAGCATGTAATTATTTTTAATGTAAGTTTTTCAACCAGCGTACATGTTCAGAACATTAGGAAATATTTTTTTCATTTAAAGCTCAGGAAAAGAAAGCCTTTGCATCACTTCTACAGGTGGGGCAGGCCATCAGTGGACCAAGATAACAGAAAAAACAAAATGAATGACAACAAGAGTGTACTTTTAGATTAAAGATTCCCTAAAAACAACAACTTTGATGGACTTTAGGTGAACATTGATGTTTGTCTCCTTCTTTTTCGTACACTCTTTTATAAATGGTGTTGTACATGCACACAAAGTTGTTAATGTGTTTAGGTGAAGTTGGTTATTTGATAGTCATTCGACCAATTCAAGAGCTCTCATGTGTAACTAATTTAAGTTTATTGTTTATACCCAATAGTTCACACAAAGGGTGGGAATCTTTATGCCCCTCACGATTTAATTCAATTACAATTATGAGGACTGTGATTTGATTATGAATTGATTACTGATGCAACTATAGATACTGTACATCGTTAAATCTATGCATCTAGATCATGGGTCACAAACCTTTCAAAAACTGCAGGCTACTTCAAAGGTACTGAATAATCTAAAGGCCTACCAGTTTGATACACACTTCTAAAATACTATAATTTCACGGTGTCACTTTACTTAGAGGGAAAGATGATAAGGCAAAGTAAGGCAAGGCAAATTTATTTGTATAGCGCATTTCATACACAAGACAACTCAATGTGCTTTACATGATAAAACATTCAATTGTTTAAAATCAATAAGATGATTAGCATTAACTTTAAAAGTAAGGAGATATTAAAGTTTCACCATGCAACATTTTATTTCTCTAAATGGGCTCTATGCACGCAGGAACATGATGTAATTTCCGCTGAAATGTCAGGAAGGCTGTTTACTTCCGGTGATCACTGAATGCTACTCCTGTGCTATGCTAGCTACCTCACCGCTCAGTCAATATTTGCCTTTTATTATCACGTCTTTTAGTTGTTGTTGTATTGTTTTACTATTTGCGTCTCCCCTTCAATTTAATTCAATTCAACTTTATTTGTATAGTGCAATTTACAACAAAGTCAATCAAAATATAAAATTCATAAGAAAGAGAAAACCCAACAAGATCCACATGAACAAGCATTTATCGACAGTGGGAAGAAACATTTCCCTTTTAACAGGAAGAAATCTCCAGCAGAACCAGGTTCAGAGGTGGCAGCCATCTGCGTCGACTGGTTGGGGTTAGTGGACAGAAGGACCAACAGAACAGGATAGAGAGAGAGAACATCAGAGTGTTCCAGACTAGTTGAGCCGTGAATCACAGATCAGGAACTGCCATCATCAGCTTCACGACACCTGAAAAAGAGCAGAGAGAGAAGGACGAGAAGATGACATGATACAGTATTATCAAGTCAGCCTGCCTTGGCCTTGGGCCTCACTCCCAGTGGCCTAGTCAATACTTATTATTGGTAAGCTAACAGCGACTCCAAGGTCTGTAAATGCGACCGTTCACAGACGAGCCCATGTCCGCTCTAGTGGTTAGGTTGTTATGATTCAGTCCTGTTTATGCGGCCTGTAAATCATAACCAGCACCACCATCAGAATTTGAATCTCTTCCCGTTTATTGAATTAGAAAATCCGAGACGTGCCCATGTTCGCTCTAGCGATCAGATTACGTTATTACGTGTAATACGACATGTAAGCAAAGCTTTGTCTTCAAAAACGAAAGGACAGCAGTTTAATTCACCACTGCTGTGTGCCACTCTGCTCCTCCTATTATGTGTCGCACGTAACTTTACATTCAAGTTGAAAAAAATATATGATACGGAAGTGCATAATTCACCCTATAATCATGTCTAGCCAGCTGTTAAATTTACTGATTAGTGTCTTTAAATAGGTTTATATTTTTTTATTTTCCAGGCTAGTTGTGAGCAGCTGTAAACTATGGGACGTTGTGACCGTCAGAAGTGGGTCACCAGTTGACATTAATGAGAAATATATATATAACGCTCCTTATATCCTCAAAATCCTATTCTTTCAGATCACTTCTTATTATCCTTTGTGTGGTAACCCGAGGGTAAGGATGCACGCACACTTGTTTTCCTTTAGTGTCCTTTAATCACCTTATTAGTAACACGCTGCATACTACTGACATTCCGGGAGTGTTTCTACAGGAAGTGCCCGACAGGAAACACACGTACTGAACACACAGGTTCCGGGGTGCACGATATGTAAATCAGTGAAACTATTCCGGTCTGTAACACTTTGAATTTAGAATATCAGCCTGCTTAAACTCTAAGAGAAAAGTACACTATAGTAGACAACTGTCTGAAAAAGCTGTAGCTAGATTTAAAGATTTAGCTCCATCATTGCTTACTTCTGATCCATATATCTTAACAGAGAGTAGCTATCAATGTCCTACGATAGAGAAAATAGATTTTATCAACAGTGCAATGTTGTCACTGCACACAGCTCTGGATGTTGTTGCCCTGCTTAAAAAGAAGACGATATTTCATAAAAAGGTCGCACCCTGGTATTAATCTGAACTGCGTCTTCTAAAACAGGCATTACAAAAATTAGACAGGAAGTGGCTCTCCTCAAACAAGTTAGAAGTTCATACTGCCTGGAGAGAAAGTTTGTTAGCTTATAAAAAAGCTCTCCACAAAGCTAGAAACTCCGATCATTCAACTTTAATAGAGGAAAACAAGAACAATCCTCGGTTATTATTCAACACCGTAGCCAGTCACACCAAAAGCCAGAGCTCTGTCGAACCCTCTATACCTGTCAACCTGAGCAGAGATGACTTCATCAACTTCTTTACTGATAAAATTCTAACAATTAGAAACAAAGCTAATGTCCCCCTTGCAGGAGTGCTCAATAATTTCTTAAACAAAGCAGCTCCTGAAATATCCCCAACATGTAGCTTTTATTTACATAGTTTCACTCCAATTGGTCTATCTGAACTGACCTCAATAGTTAGTGCTTCTAAACTAACAACCTGTCTTTTAGATCTAATCCCAACTCCACTATTTAAAGATGTTCTTCCATTAATTAGCACTAATATGGTGAACTGGATTAACACATCTCTAGTAACAGGTTATGTACCACAGGCCTTTAAAACCACTGTAATCAAACCTCTCCTTAAAAAACCAACCCTCGATCTAAGTGACTTGTCCAATTATAGACCAATATCCAATTTCCTTTTAGTTTCCAAAATTCTTGAAAAAGTCATCGCAGGTCAACTATGTGATCACCTATATAGGAACAATTTATTCGAGAGCTTTCAGTCTGGCTTTAGAGTCCATCACAGAACAGAGACTGCTTTCGTAAAAGTAACCAATGATCTCCTCTTAGCCTCAGACAGAGGGTTGGTCTCAGTTCTGGTGCTCTTAGATCTCAGTGCAGCCTTCGACAGAACCCACTTTGTTAATGTTAATAATAATAATTGCTTCACAGCGCACGCCAGAGTTAATCTTGAAGTTCCACAAGGTTCAGTTATATATGCTTCCACTAGGTATAGTATAATACCAACCCCCCAGCCTGTGAGCCAGATAGCAAAATAATAGGTGACATGTAGGAGGTGGCAGCGCACCTTTGGATGAGAGATCATCCATGCTCAGCAGAGCTCAGAGGGAGATGACAGAAAATGGCGCTACGTACAAGAGTTGACGTTCCCAGCAGCGCACAGCAGTGCACACTCGACCAGAGCATGTGTGGAACTCATGGATAGTGTGGCGATGGTGAGATAAAACGATAAAAAGAACGGGGAACGCAGTGACACTCTGTATGTCTGGGAGGAAGAGGAAGTTGCGTGTATGCAGACTGACGGGAGAGAAACTTGGAGGAACGCCAAAATACAGTAAGAAATCTATTCAACTCTGACACAGATAGCAAAATATTAATAATTTTGCCATCAAAAGCCCAGTCTCAGTGTTTTTTTTTTTGTTTTGTTTGTTTGTTTTATGTTGAGTTGTCACTAAAGCAAAAAATGGCTTTAAAGTCACTGACAGGGTCTTTTTTAGAAAAAGCCTGTTTTCTCACCTTTTTTCTCTGAAACTGAAGATTTGTGTAAAACTTGCTCTATTCAACGGCTGATTGCAAAAGAACGAAATGAAAGTAGAGGCTTCAATCTTTCGGAATCCGGTGTCAGATTTCAGATAGTCACAGTAGAAAATATTCTGTGGGTCTTTAAAAATCAGTCAAAATGCTCAAAAATGGCTGACACTGAGGAGGGTAGAAAATCTGAAAATGGTTGGCACTGAATGAGTTAAAACTCCAGGTCTGTCTTAAAGACATCACATCCTGGATGAGCCGTAACTTTCTCCTTCTTAACCAGGATAAAACCGAAGTGATTTTATTTGATCCAAAACGCCTTAAAGAGAAATTATTAAAGCAAATAGTGTCTCTGGATGGCATTACTCTGTCACCCAGCACCACAGTAAAAAACTTAGGCATTATTTTTGATTTCTCCAGTATTGGCTTCCCTTCATTGGCTTCCTGTAAAATCTAGAATAGAGTTTAAAATCCTCCTGTTAGCATACAAAGCTCTACATGATCAAGCTCCTGTTTCTCTTAAACATCTGTTAGTGCCCTATCATCCAGGCAGATCACTCCGCTCTCAGTCTGCTGGTCTCCTGGAAGTTCCTAAAGTATCTAGAAGTAGAACAGGAGGCAGATCATTCAGCTACCAAGCTCCTCGCCTTTGGAACCAGCTCCCAGTCTTAATACAGGAGGCTGCTACTCTCTCCACCTTTAAAAGTAAACTCAGAACCTATTTATTTGCTAAAGTGTATACCATATAATAGCGTGAACCTAAACACTAGGAAAAAAGCCCTAAACCAAAAAATAAGAACTAAGAATTAAGATTATATAGTAGAACACGAACATTATATTCAAACACAATCCACCATCTACACATAGCTCTAATGGGCTGCAATGGGATGATGTCCAGTCAGACACAGTTGTGCAAGTTGCAGACAACCCCCACTTCTGTCCCTTGTTGCATAACCCATCATACTGCTCACACTGCTTCACACCATTTACACTGATGTCCACCCCATATACTGTATCATTACATCAGAGCATGGAGGATGCTGCAATACATTTAATGTTAACCTAACCACTAGGAACAAGTGTATCATAATTTATCAGGTTTTTCCCTGCAGTCTGTGCCTTCTCCTCGCCATCCACTCCCTTTTCAGGTGTCTTGATGCTGGAGCTAGCGGTTCCTGATCGATGGCTCATGGCTCAACTAGTTTGGGACACTTGGATGGACTATCCTTCGATCCTATTCTGTTGGCCCTTCTGTTCACTAACCCAACCAGTTGAAGCGGATGGCTGCCACCTCTGAACCTGGTTCCGCTGGAGATTTCTTCCTATAAAAAAGAGGGAGTTTCTTCTTCCCACTGTCGCTAAATGCTTGTTCATGTGGATTTTGTTGGGTTCTTTCTTTCTTACAATGGACTTTATATTTTGTTCAGCGCTTTGAGATGACTTTGTTGTATTTTGCATTATATAAATAAAGTTCAATTGAATTGAATTGAAATTCTCACAACATCACTATATTTGTGTGGCTTTACAATAATTTGGTCGCAAGTTAATATGAGCTCATAGTGTCTGTTTCGCTGAATACAATACATATGTGTGCTGTGATTAAACCTGTGATGGGATAGCTGAACTTATAAGGTGTTGGACACTCGTGGGACACATAATAGGAGGTCAATGAAAGTGCGTAACATAAATCTCTATGTGTAAGACATCTTCTGCATAATGTTCAAGTGTGTTTTATGTCATTTCACTTGTTTAACTTTTACCACCGACACATTCAAGGCGATGTACAAACAATGAAATCACATCTCATAATCATGTTTAGTCAGATGTACATGTTATTCACTCTACAGTGACAGTAAATAGGCTTGTATTTTATTCTTGTCTATACACTACCTGTGACCAGATGTAACCTGTGGTATGTTGTGACTGTCGGAAGTTTTTTTTTTTTCTTTTGACAGTCGGAAGTAGTTTGTCAGTATAACCAAAACAAAGTCATAGTTCTGAACTTTGAAGACACCACGCTGAAGTTTGGCTCCACAGATTGTTTGAAAAAGGTTCTTAGAGTCATTTGTGAACAATAAGAATCATGGAGATATCTTCTCCGTGTGCAAATTCAGTTAAATGAGCTCACAAGTTAACATAGAAAAGACCTCCAGTATGTACGCTATTTAGAGATTAGAATAGAATTAGAATAGCAACTTAAACTATAACACCGGTACTTCCGCATTCGTAACACCGTGACCAGAAATATCATTCCATCCTTGCGCCAAACGTGGAATTGATGCGTGCAAATAACCCATTTAAGCAACTGTTTCATTTTGAAAACTTTTCTGAAACATTTAATAGGAAATCATCAAATTCCTATTTTACAAGCCACTTGTAAACAGTTAGGTATGATTTTATAAGAATCTTAAAAAAATAAATAAATCTGCGACACTTGCGCACATCACAAACTTTCATAGAAAACCATTTAAATATGGTGAATTTATTACAGAAATTTAGCAATTGCAGCAGTATTGAACTCTACTAAGGCACACATCTGTCATCTGTATTTATATTTGTGAGTTTGAAGCCTGACAAGGGAATCAGATTTGAAATGGAATTCATTGTTGAATATAGTGCTGTGGTTAAAACAGGCGTCAGGGCAGCTCACATGGTCCATGCGGGCTACCTGGTGCCGTTATTTTTATGTTTCTCACCATGACCACTGATTAATTGTTATTTTGAAAAAAATATATAACATTTGGATTTAGACACAGGGGACAAATTCAATTATTTTTCCTTTATTTTAAAACCAGGTATTATGTACTGTTCAGTTAGAACTGCATGGCAAAGTGCCAAATAGCTTGTAACATAAATAATACAATTAACCCTATTTATATCATTAATACAGTTTACTATGTATTAAAGTAAAACAGCATCTCAACCATAGAGTGCTTCTAAAATATGCGTTAACCTTCCTTCTTCAGTATTTTGTTTAACTTACTATTTAAACATTTAAATAAATGATTATTGGAAATGTATGCATTGATTATTGATTACTATGTCAGAATGACAATGCATTGATCATCAATTCAACCCCCCCCCATTCACATGTCAGTGTTTATTGCAGACCTGTTCTAATTATATCGAGGCATCATGTCTGTTTATCTTCCTTGATACATTTTGTCTAGTTTTTTTTTGTAAACAATAAGTGTTTTTATTATGTTCATTAGTATTTAATGCTGTGGAATGAAGGCAAATTATGACAGGTTTACTTCTATATTCATCAGTTGAATTACTCAAATCCCTTTGCTATGCTACTACCAACAAAAAACAGCTGTGTATTACAGGAAGTAAAATTTAAACTACAAATATGTTTGGTGTATTTGTACATTATGCTGCATTTCCCCCACATTTGTTTATTTATGTTTTTTTCTGTCTTTTCAAACATTTCTAATATTTTCAGTTTCTGTTTTACAATCTTCCAGTGCAGATATCATGGTTTCAAGTTCCACCAGTGTCCACCCCACTCAGCTTTTTAGTCTTTTTTGAGGAAAAAAAACTTTATAAATTAAAAATATCTCTGTGATTCTTCAGTGGAAAAGAAGAAGGTTAAAAAAAGCCAGGTTGTAATTGGACTCAGCGAGGCCACTTTAGCTACATTTACTAGTTATGCTACAGCTGGTAGCATTTTATAATTGTTTGGGGAAAAAAAGTCTTTAGACTCAATTTTTCCAATGTGGACCCCTACTTTGTTAAACTCCATGTTCAAACAAGGTGGAACAGTTTTTACAGGTGGAAGCTCTGAGAGTTCTCCCACTATATTAAGAAGTTTAAGCAAGGGTAGCTTTTGTTTCTATACTGTACCTGAAAAAGAATGTCTCTTGGAGTCGGTGTATTAGCCGTCAAATCCACAGTTATCTTTAAGCAAGTTGCTGCAGATGAGTGCTCACCTCGTGACAGGGGCGGGTATATAGACACAGTGACGTGAGCTGTCTCAATCCTGTCAAAATGTCATTTACAAATGCTAGAGAGGAGTTTCTATATACCTTAGATGGCAACGTCATTTCAGAAGAGCAGTTTGTATTTCTCTGTGATGTGGTAAAATGTAAAAAGTTTGGATTTACCTTATAGTTTATAACCTAAAGCTAATTTATTGCATATAGTTTGATGCGGTCATATTTTTTAAAACATGATATATTTAAAAAAAACTTTAATTTCCCCTGAACTGCATGATGTAGCGACAACGAGAAAGTGGGTGTTTCCACAGGAACTCCATCAACGGAGAGCAGAGCTATTTCCGTGTGTCGCAAAATCTGCCCTTATTTATATTCCCTATTGTCAGCCTGGTGGAGCATGCACGTCATGTGACTACAGTCTTTACTTTTGTGTTCATATGTAATAGTTAAACTCTCTCATTGTCTGGTGTTTATGAGCAATAATGGTTAACATATGATACACCCAATTTAGATCTTCACATAATTGTTTTTGTACAGCAAAAGATACCTTTAGGTTTTTCGCTTTAGGTTTTGAAGCCTGCAAATTCATTTTGTCAAGCATAAATTTAGAGTTTTTTCTTGGCAGCAAACAGCAGATGTGTAGAAAATGTTTGTGGTGAAATGGACATTAAAGTACATACTTAAGACATTGCCAGTGACTTGATCCACCACTTCTGTCTGACACTTTGCAGCCAGAGGAGTGAGAACAGACTATTGGTGGCTTGATATTGAACAGGAGAGCAGGGTGGTGCAGGGTGGTGCAGAGGGTGGTGCAGGGTGGTGGGGTCAGTAAGCAGGTGATGGGAATCGATCGCTCAAATGTGTTGTTGCCCACCAGCAACGAGTTGAAAGAGGAGGCTTGTGCAGGGAAATGTCCTGCAGAGTAATTACAGGAGCACCTTTCCTAACGCGTCCACCTGCGTTCATCATCAGTGCTTGTGATACACAGGATCCAAAGGTTTGCTGAGCTCAGGCCCTCAAACACCCACAGAAAGGACAGCAAGTGACTGAGCTCAGGCTATGTTACGCTACTGCCCCTCTGTGGAAAGGCAGGGCATCGTCCTGCTTTTCAAAGTATTTGAACTAAGCAGGATTTTTAGAAAAACTCACTGCAAAAAAACAAAACAAACAATTCAGATGTTGACATTTTTAAGAATAAGGAAATATTTCACACCTCATGCAATTTTTTGCATCCTATTATGTACTATAACATTCTGAAAAATAATTACGAGGGAAAAAAGCCAATGACTTAACAACTTGTGGTAACACTTTACTTAAAGTTTTATACATAAAGGCTGACATTACGCATCATTATTATAACATGACACCTGTCATTAGCATGAATAAGGTGTCATGAAGGCTGTCATTAAGTGTCATTCATTACTTTAACCCTATCATTACCTTAACCTCCAACCCTATTCCCTAACCCTAACTAACCCAAATAGATCCCTCCACCTAACCCAAAAAATGCCAATATAGCTCCAAATGTGTCATAATTTAGAGAAAGGTGTTGCCTCTGGTGGTCATTCATATACATTAATGTATATAAGTCCCTCCTTCGTCCTATAGACCCCTATACAAATGGAAACGATTGCCGAGTGAGCCCAGCCAATAGTCTTTGACTTCCTGTTTTTGAGATTGTCAATCAAAGTTAATGTGGAACTGTGCACGGAAACAAGGCCGCGCATCACAACAGCAAACAGGTGAATATGATTTTGGCTCTTACCTGACCCATAGACATATATCAATGCGACCTTGTTATGTTTCACAATGTGCATGCAGAAAATTAGAGGCGTGGCTTCTGGTAGTTTGCAGAGGCAGGGGGGGAAGTGAAGCTGTTTAGGGAAACTCTGGATATCAGCTTTAATGACAGCCTTCATGACACCTTATTCATTAAATTGTGATTTATGTTTGAATATTTTTGCTAAACTGAAACAAACAAATAAACAAACAAGCAAACAATAATGACAGCGTAATGTCACCCTTATGTATAAAACTTCAAGCAAAGTGCAGCTACCCAACTTGTTAACCTAAATGACATCATCAGTTACACAAAGCTAACTCTGTCAGACTTTATCTTTATTTGTCAGTCCACTCTTCCTAACAGAATAATATTTCTTGTCCACTTCAAATTGCAGAAGTAATTTGAGCTGGTATTTGTTGAAACTTTTACCATATCTGTTGTTGTTACCTTTTTATCAACAGTCTGAAGTTGTTATCCCCACTTAGTGCGTATCTGCTTTAACCCAGTGAATGAAATTAAAACTAGGCTACAAACCCTCTATTACAATGGGTTGATTCTGCCTTTGACTTTCAGTAAATTGTCATCAAGTGAGATATCCTGATTTCCTAATCTAGATTAAAGATTGTGGTTGTGATTTGACAAATCTATTTGACATCTTTTATCTCAAACGTAATTCAAGCTATATTTTCTATTCATCTTCTTAGTCATTTATCCTGGCCAGAGTTATTGGATACTGTTAAGTGGAGTACTGCACAGTGGTGTCAGCACTACAGATAAACAGAGACAGAAGCATCAACTGGTTCTCTTCAGGCACCATGGCATATTTACCGGAGTGCCATTACCAGAACACACAATGAACTCGGAAGTGGAAGTAACATCATGACGTCAAGACAGTTCATCCAACATGAGGCAGCAACCTCACCACAAAGAGCTAGATCACCACATCTTACAACAACAATAATATTTAACACACTTACTCCCTCTTGGCTCATTGGATTTTATAATTAAACCTGGATTGTGTACAAACAAAACTTTCATGTTTCTTATTACATCTTACAGAGCTTTTTTTTTTTACAGAGTCTACCCATAGCATCAATTTGCCACTCATTTTTTGTTGTTGTTTTTTCTAATCTTGGTATGTCCTTATCACGTTTGCTGGTAGTAACAGTAAAAAAAAACCTCATTCCCAGATGTGATTATTACATTCCTTTTACAATAACAGTGTTTTTCGCTATGTTTTGATAGCGTCAAAGGCTGCTGGTCTTTTGGTTTGTGACTTTTTCTATTCTATTCTATTCTATTTACGCTTATGCTAGATAGGTGAAAATGTCTCATCATAGTCTGGACCAAATCTCACATCTTGATTAATTTATCTCAAAAGGCCGATATGAATAAATTTAGGGTTTCTTTTTCCCTTCCAATACAATACCGATATTTCACCTTTTGGACGATATTGATGCGATACAAAATCAGTAAGAATCAAAAAATATTTTATTACTTATTTGGTGATGGTGTAACGGTCAAAGAAACTTGTTTCTAATTGGAAGGTCACGGGTTGGAATCTAACCTAAGCCATCACTGTGGGATGTGGAGCAATCCCTTAACCCTAACTGCTTGTGTTGTACATTGTTTTGAATACATTATAATCTTGTAACATTATTTTGTAGTGTAGAATGAAAAAGGCTTAATCAACTGATATTACTCAAACACAGAACAGTCAGCAACAGAAAAACTGACCCTTACCTTAGAAATGCTGGAGCAGAGTCTAGAATGGACTGCTTATATTGGAGATGTAAAATGCAGGCCGATATAATCCAATACTCATTGTTTGCTGATATCAAATGTGTCCAATATTATAAATATTGCATTGTGACACACGTGAAATAAATCTTGAGGTGTGGACTTGAGGTACATGACTTGGTCTCGAGTCACAAATTTGATGACTTTAGACTCGACTTGATAAAATCCTGAAGGATAAACAAACATGACTCTTGACTTAACTCGGACTTGAGCTAATTGACTCGGGAAGACTTCATCCTACCCTTCAATGACAAAAGATATACAGTATGGAATACATCCTGTGGGGCGGCACTCTGCCAAGCAGGACGTTGATTGACAGGTCCACCTTTAAACACACTTACAGCCAATCAGGAAGCTGCTAAAAACATCAAGCTGGACTGAGACGTGTGCGCACTAGCAGAGAAAATGATTCCAAGAGCAATATCCTTTGGATTTTAGGATTAAACCGTGATTAATAATTAATTTGGAGAAAAAAAATATCTAATTCTACTTCCCGTATGATTATTGTTTGTTTGATTAACAGAGAAACTTCGAAATATTTTAAATGTAAAAATATGCAGGATTGATTTGTTCATAAAACCATGTCAGATTATATCATATCACTATTATTTGACAAACATGTACTCTGTTGAAGTATTTCATTGTTTATAACAGATGAATTAACTATACTCATGACTTGTTAAGGCTTTTGACTTGGACTTGAATGGTCTTCACTTGGAACTTGACTCAGGACTTTAGTGACATGACTTAACACTTGTTCCCATCTTTGAGTAAAGTCTTACCAAAAAGATGATTCTGGTTCAAATTCCCTGTGGCAAAGTGCCACACAGGCAAATTTATGAATATATAACTGCACAAAATCATGTGCCACTTTTGGATTTCACCGTCAAAACTGTATTTGAACTTTCTGTTGCTTATTCGTTAGTTATCTTTAAATTTAATTAAATTTTGTTTAATTTATTGTCAAATGTTGAGAATATCGAATTTGTTCAAAAGACTGTTATGGAGAGTTGTGTCGATCACAAACGAACCAAATATCAACGATAGGAACCGATCGCAGTTGAGCAATTGTTATAATTTGATTTTTTAAGTGCAGTATTTCACACAGATGTAAACACAAGCTCCTAATTTGTTACTGCACCAAGTTAAACAGTCACGAGGTGCGGCAGAGTACACATACGGTGCTGATCTCATGTGTGAATATCACATGGCGTTTTTTGTGTATGTTTAGTTGAACATTTTATATAAGAGATAAATCCAAAATTGTCAAAGCAAAGGGCTTTGGTGCCACCTTGTGGAATATTGGCATTAAACGCAGATCAGTTATTAAAATTCAGTCCACACATGTCAAATGAAGTTATCAATATTTCAGAATTACTCAAACTCAGATATCATACTAATAAATTATATATTGATATCTGAGTTTAAATGATACTGATCCATATCTTACTTATCATTCTGCCCAGCAATTCCTAGATAAAATTAGTTATCCAGGCTGGCTTTAAACTAAGTTGATCTGACTCCTTTTAACATCCAACACTCCTCTTTTATCCAGACTTGGGACTGGCAAAGTGAAACTGTAGAGTTCATTTTCTCCCCTCATTTATTTATTTATTTATTATTCATTGCTTAAGTTTTGTATCTTTAGCCTTCAATAAGTCACAGTATAATGCTTGCAAACATTTGTTGTGAGAACATTATGGTAACCAGCCCCAGTTGTTTTTTCATGCTGGCTAACAGAAAGAGTGGGTCATCTTCACCTTGGTCAAAGCTTTCTGTGGCAGGTTCAGTAACTGATGGAACCGACTTATAAGTAAGCAAGTCGCAGATGTGCTGCACAACAGTAGGCAGTTGTTCACAGATTGTTGTAAATATTTTAACTATTTCAAACAATGTAAAGCATGGGCAACTTTTATCACAATAAGAGAGCCACAAAAATGGGATAAAATCAGATCCAAGTGCCACACTTACATTAATGTTGAAGTCAGAACACCACACCCATTAGCAGATTGAGACACAGGAATATAATTTAAAACGTTTAATCCAGGGCCAAGGTTCTGGTACTAGATATCGTTAATTTATATAGCATTTTTCAAAAAATAGGGTTACAAAGTAGACAGAAAAGAGACAATGAGGAAATAAAGCAAGAAAATAGAAGATGATAAAGAAATTATATAAAAGTAAAATTAAAACCAGCAAATAAAGAGAAATAAAATTATACTGTAAAAAACAAAAGTCCTGCCTGTGACACTGTTTGCTGGGGTTTCCCTCAATGTATTGGAGCTATTGATGGAACTCACATTAGCATTCTAGCTCCAAACAAAAATCCAACACACTACTACAACCGCAAAGGGTTTTACTCTCTCATTCTGCAAGGTGTGGTCGACCATCGCCTGTTTCTGGGACATCAATGTGGGTTGGGCTGGCAGAGTCCACGATGCGAGGGTGTTTGCTAGCTCATCTTTGTATACAGGTGGTGAAAGTGGTACACTGCTCCCTCGTATCACAGAGAGGTTTGGAAATGTGGACATACCACCGCTAATACTGGGAGATGCAGCATATCCACTGCTGCCATGGCTGATGAAGCCATTTCATTGACAACCAGCACACGACCCCTGCACAGCGAACATTCAACTACCGTCTCAGCAGAGCTCGAATGACTGTGAAGAGGACTTTTGGACGTCTCAAGGGAAGATGGCGATGTCTGCTGAAGAGATATGACTGCTCCATGGACAACATAAACACAGTGATTGCGGCCTGTTGTACGCTGCACAACTTCTGTGAATACAACAGTGAGCAGTATGATGGCACAGATGTACAACAGGATAACAATGATGTGCAGGGCAGCACTAATGAGGTTGCAACTACAACCACTGCTCATGCCAAGAGATGCTTTGAGTGCATATTTTCAAAGTCTGTAATTTGACCAAAGGAAATAATGTTCACTGATGTTGATAATAAACAATTACAATAAAGACAAGTATTTTTTGTAGATGAGTCATGATATAATTGAAAGTCATGGTTGTCTTATATTAAGTTTCTAATTATCACTCTTAAATTTTAAGACAAATCATATTTCATAAAAATCCACTACTATTAGATATAAATTCAGATTGATACAACTGTAAGTCAGTTGAAAAGATAAAGCCTTGAATGAGCTAAAACTGAAAGCCTATTTGATTTAGGTCATTTCCTCCTCTTCCTCTGTACACAACATATTCATATACTTATTTCTTAAAACTGTTATTATAGCTAATTTCACTGGTTAATTATTGCCACACGCAATGCTGCATGTGCAACAGTACAATTAATTTCTAAGTTACTGTTAATTAATCTTTAAGTTGTTTACTGATGCTCATTAAAAATTGTGTCAGGTTTTCCTGCTCTTCTCCAATACTAGATTTGTAAAATAAAAAAAACAAAACAATTTTGGCCCATTTCCCTAAACAAATGATTACATATAAATGAGTCGATTCCACCAACAGTTTGCAAAGCTATTTTTATTATACACAACATGCAAAAAAAAAGCGTTGCGCGGTACCAACGTCATCCGTCGAAACGTTGGGTGACGTTTCGACGGATGCGCTGCCGTGTCATGAAATATATTTTGTTGGGAGAGTATGGAGGCTATATTGAATAATTGTTTATGTTTCTTTAATAGTGTTTACGATGTTGATTTTGTTAGATGGCTAAATGCTTGTTCATGTGGATCTTGTTTGGTTTTTTCTTTCTTATTATTAATTTTATATTTTGATAAGCGCATTGAGATGACTTTGTTGTAAATTACGCTATACAAATAAAGTTGATTTGAATTGAATTAACACTTGCCAGCAGAAACATATGAAATTGTCATTGGTGGTCTCGATTTGCAACGTGCCTACCCAACCCTCGTGGTTACGGCACGTCACTGGACACAGCTGAGCAGATAGCAGGAGCATAGGTGGCACAGATTACCCAGGGAGGAAAATGGCCATCAGAATACGAGCCCAGAGGAAGCAACAGACTTGACAAATGTCAGTATTTAGAATAATGACCAATCTGAATATTAATACAGGAAAGAACAAAGGGTTTGTGTGTTTTTAGAGTAATTTTGTCTGTTTTTGTTTAGTATATTTTTTGTCATCTTTTCGTATAATTTCCTCTTTTTTGATGTGTTATTTGAGTCATTTTGGGGGTATGGTACAAATCTAGATTTCCTCTTATCGCGCTAACTTCCGGGATTAAATCAGTGTGTGCTGTCCTGCAAAGCTTGCTAATGTTTTACGGAGCTAAATCACCATGGAAACGTATGCTGAACAACTAGCCTGCTCGCAAGCAGGTTTTCTTCTGGCTCGGATCTGAGCGAGTGCTAAATTCCTGCCTCCTGACCAATCAGTCACTGTGTGGATCTGATCTGACAGCTGACAAGAGAGAGAGAATATTTAGACATCGATGCAATCCATTCATTTACCAATGACATTCTTTAGGAAACATAGAGATTTATATCTGATGGACTGATAAAGCAAAATCAATAAAATAAGTCAGCTGATAAAGCCTGCGTGCATCGGGCACTTTCACACCGATAAATGAATTCATTAATTCATGTATTCTGTGGTGATGCAAAGACCCTCAGTCCTGTAGATAATATAACATATAAATATATTCCACCTTATGATGTAGGCTGATCTGTATGAATGCAGCATCAGAGCCACGGACAAGTTAAAAAGAGAAGAGGAAGTGAAACTGATTCTTCATTTATAATCTCACTAAATATTGCACTCATCAGTTCCTGCATTAATTACTTTCTGCTTTTTCTGCAGCAACAGCATTGTTTTTGATCTGAATTATGTTTTTTAATTCTTCATATTTTTAAAGAATTATCCCTCATTTGTGACTTTCTACAGTTCATCCGTTTCTCTGGCTGACACTGTAATATCCGCCTCCGTCACTAGAGCGCGCCGGTTAACCAGACTGAAATCAACACGCTTACCTCAACTTATTTGTAAAACAGCTTCTGTCTGACAGTGAATGTTTGGTTAAGCCCGCTAACGGAGATTAATCCAGGATATAATTATCTAGAGTCGTAACATAGTCCCTTTATGTACTTTCATCATCATTCTGTGTGTTTTTGTCTTTGTTTCATGTATTTTCTCTAATTTTATGTATTTTCTTAAGCTTTTGTGTACTTTTTCTTTTTGTATACTGTTCGCTCACATTCACATTATGTGTTGAAGTATTTTTTGTGTTTTTGTAGTCATTTTGACTGTTTTAACATTTTAACACGACTGTATCATGTTTTTCTGCAGCCAGTGCCTTCTCCTCGTCTTTCTCTATCTTTTCTGTTTCAGGTGTCATGAAACAGTTCCTGATCTGTGGTTCACGGCTCAACTAGTCTGAGACACTCTGATGTTCTATCACTCTATCCTGTTCTGTTGGTCCTTCTGTCCACTAACCCCAACCAGTCAAAGCAGATGGCTGCCACCTCTGAACCTGGTTCTTCCTGTTAAAAGGGAGTTGTTTCTTCCCACTGTTGCTAAATGCTTGTTCATGTGGATTATTATTTTTTTTCCTTTCCTATTATGAATTTTATATGTTGATAGCACTATGAGATGACCTTTGTTGTAATTTGCACTATATAAATAAAGATTGATTTAAAAAATAAATAAATAAATAAATAGAGATTGATTTTCTGCATATTTGTTTTCTTTTTGTATATCTTTCTCTCATTTTGTGCGTATTTACTTTGGGGGCCGTTCAAATTTAGACCGAGAACTACATGTGGCCCTTGTGCCACCAGTTGCCCGTGCCTGGTGTAAAACAGTCCACTGATGTCCCATGAGCAGGGATTCCCCCCCCACCCCCAATATTTATTTATATCAGGGACATGTACAACGACAATAAACTCAAAGAGTAAAGATGTTTTGTAGCATGACTACTCATTTCCATCTGCAGTTCCCAAAGTAAACCATAAAAGAGGCGTTGTTTGAAAGAACAAAGGAGATGAAACAGAAATAGACAGATACAGTTAAAAGCATTCTTGGACACATGCATCATCATCGTAGTCATTATGGTTTAATAAGAGCATTAATGCAATAGCAATCACTTCTTATTAGGAGTCAGTTCCCTGTACTTTACCATAATCCACTAGCTTTCACTGATTTTATATTGATTTTGCATTAAGACTTGTAGCCTCTGTTAGGCATGCTCCGAGAGAACAAATATTAATAAATCTTCATCATGGTGATTTACCAAATGATTCATGTTTCTCTGGTGGGCCTTTGGTTTGACACATGCCTCGATACCAGACATGGACAACTGGCAGCAAAAAAAGGTTTACAGAAAATTACAAACAGCAAAAATACACAAAATAACCCCAAAAACACAAAAAGAAAAGCTAATAATAACAAATGATTACAAATTGCCCTATCAGTCAATAGCAGAGGAGAAAAGGAGTGCCTTTTTAAGACCTTCAAAAACATCTTCAGACCTCATCATTGCCACTTCCATTAGCAGCAACTAGAGCTGGGCAAAAACAATTATTTAATCGATTTATCAAATTTGTAGATAAAAACGATTTTTATTTTTCAAATTCGAGTTTAAAAAAATAAAACATTTTATATTATTTATTTATTTTTTGTCCCACTACAGTTTTTTTGGACTTTTTTGCATTCCGTCCTTGTGGGTTACTGTAGCGGGATGTAAGCCAGCCCCCTCTTTGTTTACATTTGTTTAGCCTTTGAGTAGGCTATATGTGTGCCACAGGCATGTTTAGTGTTTTATTCGCACTATGTTTAAATGCTAAGAAAATAGTTTATTAATTTTTTTTATTTGTAATGTTATATGTTATAAAATATATTGTTATCTGATTTCTTAATCAGAAAATGTAAGCTACTGTGAAGTTGCTGTTGCACTTTTGCTTAAAACTGTGTTAAAGCTTGAAATTGTTGAATGACAGAGCCTCATTTACTTTTTATTTTAGGATTGTTCTATGCATTTTAACACTTGAGGACAATCACAGAAATAAGTTGTACTTTTGACAATATATCTGATGTCTGCAGTCATTTCTAAGTGCATTGAAAAAAAAAAGAAAAAAAAATGAAAATCGAATATAAACTCAAATTTTCCTTTAAAAAATCTGAGATTTTTTTTTTGTTTTTTAGGCAGAATCGCCCAGCCCTAGCAGCAACACATCTTTAACTTAACAAGTTGAATTTTGCAATTATATCTTTGGGGCACAAATATACAACAGGACTGAGATAAGGAGTAAAGTGGACGTGTTGTAAATTAGCATGTGCTAAGTTAACACACTTAAAACAATACATCTGGGTAATTCATGTAATTGTGATGTCCACATCAAATAAACATAAATCAAAAGAATTACTATAGCTAGGTGCATTTTACTAAATTAAAATTAGAATACACCTTAGGTCACCTTAGCTACTCACATAGGGGTGGCAATAAGTACATAGCTGCATGTCTGAGATGTTTTGATTATTATAGTAAACGTTACTGTAGTCGTTTTTTATTTATTGATTATTTTAATGTGACCTTATAACAGTAGGGCTGTCACTATTCCTATGAAATGGATTGTTATCCAGAAATATTCCTGAATGTAAATACCAATACTCCTACACTATATCAGCTTGTTCAGATGTGCCAAGATTATTATTCATTTATTTTTTAGTGTCTTGTTTCCCCAAGAACAAATCCATGTCAATGAATGCTAGACAAAGATACATTATTTAAAATATTAGGTCAGATTGTTCATTCATTGGAAAACATTTGAATAGAACTCATTCTTCCTTTCTCTCCTTTTCACCCCTTTTTTTCTCAAGGTTTTCAACCTGCTGCTGCTGCTACAAACCTAAAACAAAACTGAATAAATGGTTAAAAGCTGAGTTGGCCTCACGTCTCACTTGTGCTCCATCCATGTCCTTTCAAGCTGGGCAAGCATTGTAAAAAATAAGCTTGACAATTATGTCCCTTTTTCCCATTTATGCAACTCGAGTACATCATTTCATGAGTCAAAGCATAATTTCAGATATCTAAAGGAGTTGTAAACTAGCACTAGCTATACAGGTACTCTTATATGCATCACATCAGCTGCAAACTTATTTTGTATCTATGATGAATCGAATTGGCCATGTCAAATTAATGAATAAAATAAAACAAACAAAATAGATTATTTCATTGAGAATTATTGAACTAGTCTTCAGTACGAGGAGGTGTTTATCAGTCAAAGGAGTTGATCTATGGAATGGTCTACCTATACAACTTAAGGGCTCCAAAACTATTCATGCATTTAAGAAAATGTACAAGTTAAATATTATAGAGAAGTATAGAACACTTGAATGAAACATTAGAAAAGAAGTTGATCGAGCATGCTTAATATAATTTTGATTGTTGAAGTTTAAGTTTTGTGCTTACATGTTACCATCGTTGGTATGAGAGAAACTGTATAATTATGTCATCTTTGGACATACAGTAGTGTTTCAGTTGTAAAAGGGGTTAGGCAAAATAAGTCTAGACTTCAGCCTAAACCCCTTTCGGTCAGGCATCATTTAGCGGTTGATATTCTTAATGTATACATATTTTTTTTTTTTCCTGTCGTGTAATGTGTGGGATCTTTGAATGACCTTAGATCTGGATGTTCACAATGACCGAAGAAATAAACTAACTAACTAACTAACTAACTAAAAAAACTACTCAAGTAAAAGTACAGATATTTTAATTAAAAAAAATACTCTGGAAAAGTAAAAACTGTTGAAGTTGCTCCCTTACTTGAGTAAAAATAAAAAAGTACATGCTACTAAATGTACTTACAGTAAAAAAAAAAAGAAAAAAGTAAAACAAATGTCCCTTCAATAATAAGACAAGCAAATTCCATATCTATTTTTTTTTTTTAAAGAACTTGTAGAATACTGGTCCATGGAAACAAGTTCAATCTGTTATCTTTGAACACCTGGAGAATTTAGCGCTCATAATAAATACAATGTGTAAATAAAATGTGTTCCAAAAAAAAAAGTGCAAATGCTCAATAAAACCCAAAGCTTTGAATTAAACATTTTTAAGAACTAAATTAAATCTATTACCCTTTATAAACACCTTGATAATTTAGCACTCATAGATAACATTTAAAAAAAAAAAAAAAAAATGTTTTAAGGAAAAAAATTGCAAATGCTCATTTAAACCCAGAGCTTTGAGTTTAACATTTTTTAAAACCTGAAAACGATACAAAACAATAAAACTAAGGGACCTGCCTGTCAGAAAAAAAGCTCAAACTACCAAAATTGTGCGTCTTTTTACATCGTGACATCATCTTCAAAGTAGTGAGAGACCAATACAATCGGCCAGCCGATATTATCGGCTGATAATTGTGTTTTTTACATGTATCGGCATCGGCCGATGCGGGCTGTGCATTCACGGATCCATATTATTTACAGAGAACAGAAATATTTTTTACTTGTTCTACTTCACCTTTGTTAATTTCAATACATGTTCCTTTTTTAAATTGAGATGTGTATCATTTGTTATTATCATTGTATAATTTTTATGATGTAAATTGAGGGAGCAAAAGTAGTATCGGCTCAAGAAAATCGGCAGCCCGTATTGGTCATCGGCTTAGGCTGGTGAGAAAAAAAAAAATCAGTATCAGCATCAGCCCTAAAAAATCCATATCGGTCTATCCCTACTTCAAAGGTCATAAAAGTAACGAGCTCATCTCTCTATAAAAGCAAAGTGTGTGTGTGTGTGTGTGTGTGTGCGCGTGTGTGTCTGTGTGTGTGTGTTCCTCCAATATCTCTGCAGATCAGGATCAGACTGACCTGAGAGTTTCAACATGGCTGCTGCTTGGTTTAAGGGTGTGTGACTTTGGATTTGTTTGGACTGCATTGATTCCGTTCATAAATTATTTCATAAATGCTTTACAAATTCTATGAGTATTGTCCACCGGAGCCACCACAGTCACATGCACACCAGAGCCAATCACTGGAGAGCTCACCCCCACGCCCCACCCATTTTGGATGAGAACATTGGTCCTACCTCTACAGTGATGATGTCATCAGTCCTACCACCACAGTGATGATGTCATATATGAAAACACAATAGTTTTCACTCTACACTTTTCACAACAAACCTAAATGTTCCTGATCTCTCACCTCCCAACACAACTTCATTTGTCCATTTATGAAAAAGCTACTTAACCTTCCACTTTTTTACAGCAACACATACTTCCTACGGACACTGCACTAGTTTTTCAAATGTAAGGAGTAGAAAAGACAGATTTGTTTAAAAAAGTATGGTGTAAAAGCAAAAAGTCACCAAAAAATAAAAACTTAAGTAATGAACAGATACCAGGAAGAAAAAAGCTACTTAAGTACAGTAACGAAGTATTTGTACTTTTAACCTTTGTCACATCTGTCTACTCTATTTCCGGTCCTGGCCCACGTGTGGAAGGGGAATGTTGCTGCAGTCCTATTGTAGCTCCGCGGCCTGTCCAGCAGAGGGCGCTGCTGCCCTGACCCACAGCAGCCGGTCCTCAGTAGCAGCGTTAGCTAACAGCGAGTCTGCGGCTCGTTCCACACACACCGGCGGTAGTCCGAGTGCTGCTCAGGAAAACAGTGAGTAAACTGCTTCTTTGTTGCTTGTCTATCTCAGGATAACAGTGACAGGGCGGGGATGGTCAGAATCCGGATATCTTAGTCTGGACACTTGGTTTGGATGAGGTTCTGTGGATCATGGTGTGGTGCCTGATCAGTCTCTTATGATCCAAGAGCTGAGGCTGTGGCTGGAGACAATTAGGCTAGTTAGCTAGCTAGACCGCTCCTATGGAAGTTCACACTAACCGTGGTTAGGGACTGTGTGTCGAATCCTCCTGGTCAGGTTTGCGTTTGGAAATAATGAACGGGTAGGGCTTAATAGTCCTGTATGTAGCACGGTGAGCTAACGTGAGGCTCCACTTACCTCAGCTTTAGTCCACTGACCTGTGAGGGCGGAGCGGCTTTGTGTGCGGGAGGCTCGGCGGTCCAGCCCTGAGCTGATCGGCCTCACATGTCCCTGGCCCGCACAGCTGGTGGCTCCGGTTCGGTGTCACCGGGGTGGCTACAGGGACAGCTTTGTCCTGTGTGGGAGAGCTGGGTTTAGGTGTGTTAACGTGGACACCTGACAGGTCACTGTAAAGATCAATGAGTCCCAACCAGCAGCAGGGTGTACTTAAAACATTCATCAGTTTATATTTTTATTTTTTCCTGGTTGTCTCATAATTATGTCGTTAATAAATGGCACAAGCAGGAAACATAAACAATGTTGTGTGTAACTGTGACGTAAGAATGAAATAGTGGGAAAATTGTTAAAAAGTGTTGATTTGACAGAACCATTCAGAGGGGACATTAAACAAACGTTGGGGGCTACAGGTCACTTCAGTGTGTTGACAGTAAGCTGACAGTTGTTTGTGGTCCAGCAGGTGAGGGACCCCACCTGGTGGGGGTCAGGAGCAGGTTCTCTTTTCCAGACTAGATATACACATTTGATCCTTGTCCTTGAATCTGCATAAAGACTTGTAGGTGCCCTGGTGTAATGTTAGAATGATCTAAGACATCTGTGGCTCAAGTACCCCCTTTCTCTTATTTCTGAATCCAAGCACCCCCTTTGTCCAACTACATTGTTGAAAAACAATTATAGAGCATAATGATGGAATGAATAAGTGATGACACATTTTACAGAAACTCATTTAGTAAATAAGTAGAATGAAACAGTGCCTCCTGAATAGATTTATTTATATAGTTTTTAGGGATGTCCCGATACAACTTTTTCATTTATGAGACCGATATTGTAACCTTGCGTATCGGCCGATACCGATATTGATCTGATATCAGCATAAATCATACATACTTTTGTTACTTTTTAAAAATTATTTATTTTGTAGTGTGGAATTTTAGAAAAGGCTTGATCAAGTAAGTCAGCAACAGTAGGTATGAGAAAAACTGACCCATTTATTATTAACAATTGGTTACATACATTTTAACCTTCAACATAATATCTACAGTATTCTACAATTGAATAAAATAAATGAAAAATGTCCATCATTAGAATTGTGCATCTGTGTGTGACAGAGATGAGAAATAACATTCCGTTCTCATAATAAATAGGCTGTTTAGCTTTAAAATTACAATCATAAACATGTACTAAAGGTAAGGTTTGCTCACATATCTTGGTATTTATACTTTAATCCTGAAGGTACTAATGTAGCTATGATTATGGGCATGTTACGGAAGACTTGAGGTAGTGAGTGTTGAGTCAACAGTGATGACAAGGTTAGTGGTTATAAACAATGCAGAGAGATAATTGAAGGTTGTAAAGTTCAAACCAGGGTATAGGTTTTCCCCAGGCTAGGGTAGTTGGTGTGCTTTATCTGTTGATAAAAAGAGAAAAAAAATGTCGTAAACAATTTAATTGGACTAAAGCTATTTATTTGTATTTTATCCATCTATCACATAGGAAGCTGAGCTTATAATCAGGAAGCAACTTGGCTGGTCCAATTTAGATGGACCTTCTGAAGGACAGTGTGGTGCAGGGGAAACAATGAATGTAAAGAACTACACAAAACTGAGACTTATGTGCTCATACATCTAGAAGCTACGAGACCAAAATAGAGCTGCAACTCACAATTATTTTTGTCAACTAATCTATGGATTAGTAGGGATGTAATGATTCACTCAACTCCCGATACGATTCGATGCACGATACTGGGTTCACGATACGATTCTCTCAGGATTTATTTTACAAAATAGGACTGTAGTCAAATGATGACTGAAAAATATTCCTTTATTTTTTGGGGGGAAAAAACTTAAAAATACTGTATTATTTTCCTTTTATTTTTAATTGTCAAAAGAATCCCTTGATAAACTATTCAAAACAATGCAATTGAACTAAAAATAAATCTTGAATGAAATAAATAAAGGAATAATACAAATGAAGAAGAAGCTTTTAATTTAAATTCTGGTTCTTTAGTAAACAATGCAAAACTGTATGATAGTTCTTTTTCTTTTTAAAAGTGCAATTGAAAATGTATTTTGTGCCTTAACAATTGGACTTTTAAAAAAAAAAAAACCATCATTGCACTGATTTACGTCAGATATTTGTTTGGACCAGCAGAGGGCGCTGGTATCCCAGTGGTCGGTTGGCATACAGCTAATCTAGCAGTGAAGAAGAGATGCTATGCTAGCAGACAGAGCTAATAGAAAAACATGACTTTTACAGATATTCATGTAATGTTATAAATATTATTTCGGTGCTAAAGGGGTAAGGAATCATTTATGAACATGTAACATTAACATGTACGTGTAGAAGGTGGCCAGAAAGAAAATAGTAGCAGATTCCGCCCACCGGTACACTGCTGGACAAGAGAAGGGATAAATATATAGTGCCCTCTGCTGTTTAAAAAAAGCGATTCAATTTTCATAGTATCGATGTCAATCGTGATACCTATGAATCGATTTTTACCTGCCTTACGATTAATCGTTTCATCCCTATTGATTAGTTTTTCCTAGGGGTGGGGGAAAAAATCTATTCACATAAGAATTGTGATTCTAATCATTCACAATTCTGAATCGATTCTTAAACTTCAAAAATTGATTTTTTTAATTGATTTTTTTAAAATTACAAGTCAAACAATACAATTTGAAACACAAAACAAAAAACAGTTCTTGTAGTCTGAGAGTTGAGACTTACTTCTGTAAAAAAGGTGCAGCTGGCCTAAGTTTTCAAGTAATTTTGTAAAGCGTAGCCATGCATGCTGATAAATAGTTGACTTTACTGGCGTACCGTAGTTTTGTATGAAGTAAAGATTGACAATGTCTCGCGATATATTTGCAAAATGTTTGTCAATATTAAGTTTTTCTGCAACAAGCTGTGGCTGAAATAATAGGTAATTTATTTTATATAATTTTAAAAGAAAACAATTTTTTTTTAAATGTATTCTGTTTTTTTATTTTACAGAGATGCTGTACTTGAATTAACTTAACAGTAGTTTAACCAACTTAGCATCTGCATTACGTCACCCCATGGAATTAAATTCAGAGGGTCCAGCTCTTATAGTGGGGTCTCCTAACCCTCTTCCCCTGGTCAGGGGTCTGCAACCTTTACTCTACAAGGAACCATTTAACCTCATCTCGCCTGGATTAAAGTCCTCCTGGAGCCTAAAAATACCTTCTCAACGAAGACAATACAGTGTATTAAATTCTATACTTTTAAAATTATATAGAATAATGTTTGTTTTAATTTGGCTTGATTTTTATTGATCATATAAATGGCAACTCAAAAACAGTAATAAAATAAAATAAATTGACATCATGAAATAAAACAGTATCTTGCATCTTCAAATTCTTACGCATCTCAGTTTACATGAACTCATTGGGTGCTGGGCGGGGGTACACCCTGGACAGGGCGCCAGTCCATCGCAGGGCAACACAGACAGACAGACAGACAACCACTCACTCTCATTCACTCCTATGGGCAATTTAGAGACTCCAATTAACCTTTTACAGTCATGTTTTTTGGATTGTGGGAGGAAGCCGGAGTACCCGGAGGAAACCCACGCAGCACGGGGAGAACATGCAAACTCCACAAAAAAGGACCCAGGTGTCCACCCCAGGGCTTGAACCCAGGACCTTCTTGGTCAACACATGCTAATTGCTAATTTTTTGCCACACATAAAGCATGCATATTTAACAGGCACATTGGCAGTTAAGTCATTCAGTGCCGGCCATTTTCAGATTTTCTACCCCCCTCAGTGCCATCCATTTTTGAGCATTTTGAATGATTTTTAAAGACCCACAGAATATTTTCTACTATGACTATCTGAAATCTGACACTGGATTCTGAAAGATTGAAGCCTCTACTTTCATCAAAAAAAATAATTTGTTTATGGCTCGTTTTGTTCTTTTGTAATCAGCCGTTGAATAGTTTTACACAAATCTTCAGTTTCAGAGCAAAAAGCGGAGAAAACGGGCTTTTTCTAAGTCAGTGACTTTAAAGCTATTTTTTTGCTTTAGTTACAACTCTAACTTCTGAACATTGTTTCCTTATATAAAACATTAAAAAAAACATGATGGCAAAATTATTATTATTTTGTTATCTGGTTCAGAGTTAAATAGATTTCTTACTGTATTTTGGCATTCCTCCAACTTTCTCTCCCGTCAGTCTGCACACACGTAACTTCCCCCTCCTCCCAGACATGCAGAGTGTCACTGCGTTCCCCATTTTTTCATGGTTTTATCTCACCATCGCCACATTATCCATGAGCTGAGCTCTGCTGAGCATGGATGAGCTCTCATCCAAAGGTGCGCTGCTATCTCCTACATGTCACTTATTATTTTGCTATCTGGCTCACAGGCTCCCGACACGCAGGGATGACCCGTTTAGCCCGGTTAGTTGATGATTTTATCTCACCATCTCAACATTATCAATTATCCACTCAGGTCCACACATGTTCTGTGTTAGTATGTGGAGCTGTGAGCTGCTGGATACGTCACAATATCACTCTGTAGCGACATAATCTCACTCGTTCCTGCTTCTCCTCCCCAGCTAATGGTAGCATCAGTGGCTAATCTCTCATCTAACGGTGCACTGCTTCCATCTTCAGGGCACAGTTGGTCACTACATCACCCCACAGCTTAGATATTGATGAGGGACCTCCACCAGGGTGTTTTCTAGTAATCCCCGTAAAAAAACGCAAATGACGAGCTATCTCGTCAATGGCACTGAGCGTTTGGATTTGAAATGACAAGTTTTCTCGTCAATGGCACTGAGTGAGAATCTGTTCCCACACAAATCTAAATCTAAAATCTCTATTTCCTTCTAGAATACTGTTTTTGTTGGTTTAGTTATCTTACCAGGGATTTAAAACTTAAGGTTAGCCAGAGGTGCAGGAAAGTTGATGGTCTGTAGATGTTGCAGGAGGTGAAGTAGGAAGGTGCTGAGTCATTGCACAACGTGATTTATTTAAGGTTAACAAATTGTTATATCTTGATTTTATTTGTCATTAATCATTAATAGATTCTGTAAAAAATAACTTTATTTCAATAGTTTTTTTTTTTTTTTAAAGCTGTAGGCAGCCATTGAATATGAGTCAAAGAGCTACATTAGGCTCCAGATCTGCAGGTTGCAGACCCCTGCCCTGGGAGAACTGCAGCTGAACATCTGGCCTGGCATCATAGTCCATCAGTTCTGGCCCCTCAATGCTGATTCTGAGGAGGTCTTTCTTTTTGGTGTGGAATCGTGTATGCGCTGCGTGTGTATGCTCTCTCACTCCACTTGGTGCGCTTGGCCTGTTCTTCCCCGTCCCCCCCAGGTCCGATAAACGCATCCCACATGCGCTCTGTCACTATGCTTTGTGAGCTCAGTACTCTCTACCCCGACTCCTCTGCCCCACATCCGCTCGTCGCACCCCCCATGCACTCTGTTGCTCCACATGCCCGAACGCCTGTCCTCAGTGTCGGTGACGCAGCAGCTGTGTGTTTGGGGACATGGCAGCACGTGTAGTGTCCATGTCCGACCCTGACTCACAGGAGGAAGACTCAGAGGATGAGGACGTTTTTCCTTTTTGGATTTTCAAAATAAGGTCATCCTACGCACTCCCACAGATGCGACCAAATTAAATTTTCACTTGCACACTGAAAAAATAGTCGAATTTGAGACCAGTTTGGTCGCAGTTTTGAGCCCTGACTGCTATTGTAATGTACCTGCTTGAATCTTCACAACTGTGAGAAATTAAAACAATGACACATAGAACTAAGGGTGTCCCGATCCGATATTGATATCGGTCCGATATCAGCCAGAAAACGAATATCGGATTTTATTAGACTGCATCTAAAATCTACGATATGTATTATATTTTGTTTATTCAATTCAAAATGGATGTAACCAAATGGTTAATAATAAATGGGTCTCAAGGCAAGGCAATGCAAATTTATTTGTATAGCGCATTTCATACACAAGGCAACTCGATGTGCTTTACATGATAAAACATTAAACTGTTTAAAATCAATAAGAACATTTAAATCATCAGTAAAATCAATTAAAATCATCAACAAACACATTACATCAACAACATGACCAAAAATCTCTCTCTCAATCATACGCAATAGAGAAAAAAAGTGCCTTTAACTTTGATTTTAAATGTTCACATGTGATGCTGACTTCAGCTCTGATGGCAGTTTGTTCCACTTCTTTGCAGCATAACAACTAAAAACAGCATCACCATGTTGACTGTGAGCTCTGGGCTCCACTATCTGACCTGTGTCCATAGATCTGAGAGACCTGCTGGGTTCATACCTGACTAACATCTCACTGATGTATTCTGGACCAAATCCAGCAGCAGAACTTTAAAGTCTATTCTGAGGCTGACTGGGAGCCAGCGTAAAGACTTAAAAACTGTTGTAATGTGCTCTGACCTCTTTATTCTGGTTAAGACCCGAGCTGCAGTGTTCTGAACCAGCTGTAGTGTTTGATGCTCTTTTGGAGGATTCTTGTCAGACGACCATGACAATAGTCCAATTAAACCTTTCACTCTGGAAATGTTCATTAGGAGGTAGAAGGTTGTTTTTATGATAGATTTGATCTGACTGCTGAATGTAAGATCAGAGTCAGTCAGAACACCAAGGTTTTTGACTTGGCTCTTTTCCTTGTTACCAAAGACAATCACCTCCATCTTGTAATGGTTTAGTTGAAGTAAGTTTTCACTCATCCAGCAGTTTACTTTTTCTAAGCAGTCACACAACACCTCAATTGGAGCATACCTACTGTTGCTGACTACCGTTCTCTATTTGAGTAACATCACTTGATCAAGCCTTTTCTAACATTCCACACTACAAAAAAAGTAATAAAAGTATATGTGATTCGTGCTGATATCATATTGGATCGAAATCGGTATCGGCCAATACGCAAGGCTGCAATATTGGTATTGTATCGGAAGTGAAAATGTTGTATCAGGACATCTCTACACAGAACATGCATTTGTAACACAATTGTTAAACTTGCAACATAAATCACAAATTAAAAAAAAGATAAAAATTGATAATACACATTCAAGTGTGAGTGGTCTTGAACAAGTAGTAGTAAAGAAACTTTTATGATAGTGACTCGGGATGTAACGATTAATCGTAAGGCAGTTAAAAATCGATTTATAGGTACCACGTTTCACATCGATGCTCTGAAAATTGAATCGCAGTACTTTTTTTAAACAGCAGAGGGCGCTATATATTAATCCTTCCAGAAGTGGACGTGACGGGCGGAATCTGCTACTATTTTCTTTCTGGCCGCCATTTACTGTTAAACATGCTCATAAATGATTCTTTACTCCTTTAGCACCGAAAGAATATCTGTATTACGTGAATATCTGTAAAAGTCACGTTTTTCTATTAGCTCTGTCTGCTAGCATAGCTTCTCTTCTTCACTGGTGGAATAACTGCATGCCAACCGACCACTGGGTTACCAGTGCCCTCTGCTGGTCTAAACAAATATCTGACGTTAATACAGTAAAATATTCAGTCCAATTGTTAAGGCACAAAATACATTTTTAGTTGCACTTTTGAAAAGAAAAAGAACTATTATGCAGTTTTGAATTGTTTACTATAGAACCAGAATTTAAATTAATAGGTTTGTTCTTCATTTGTATTTTTCTTTTATTTATTTCATTCAAGATTTATTTTTAGTTAAATTGCATCATTTTGAATAGTTTATCAAGGGATTCTTTTGACAATGAAAAATAAAAGGAAAATAGTATAGTATTTTCCCCTAAAAAATAAAGAAACATTTTTCAGTCATTTGTCAACATTCCCATTTTGTAAAATAAATCGTGAGAAAATCGTATCGTGAACCCAGTATCGTGAATCGAATCGTATCGGGAGTTGAGTGAATCGTTACATCCCTAATAGTTTCTTAACAAAGCTGCAGCCAACCTGGAGTTACTCATGTTTAAACCAACTACAGAGTTGATTTTACTTAGTTAGTCCATAAAAGTAAAGGAAAAAAGAAATAACATCTTTTTTTAGAGTTAAAGCTAAAACAGTCAATCAGATCTTAGGGCCAATATAACTGATGGAACTTATACACACACATATATATATATATATATCATACACACACACATATATAGTTGGTAAAATAAGTACGGATTGAATTTTTCTCAATAAATACTTCTAAAAGTACTATTGACATGAAATCACCAGATGTTGATAACATGCACAGAAATCAAACCATTGATGTCCATACATTAAGTATTCAGTGTTCGACATTGCCTACAGTGGATATAAAGTTCACACACCCTATTCAAATGCCAGGTTTTTGTGATGTAAAAAAAATGACACCAAAATAAATAATTTCACAACTTTTTCCATCTTTAATGTGACCTATAACCTGTACAATGCAATTGAAAAACAAACAAACTTTTAAAGGGGGAACGTTGTTGCAGCACTTTTGGCTTTTATTACAGCGCTCAGTCTTTTTGGTAAGAGTCTATCAGTGTGGCACATCTTGATGAGGCAATATTTACTTACTGTTTTTTACAAAATCTGACAGATTGCGTGGGCATCTCCTGTGCACATCCTCTTCAGATTACCCCACAGATGTTCAGTCGGAATCAGGTCTGGGCTCTGGCTGGGCCATTCCAAAACCTAAATCTTATTCTGGCGAAGCCATTCTTTTGATGTGGCTGTGTGCTTAGGGTCATTGTCGTGTTGAAAGAAACAGTTCCTCTTTATTTTCAGCTTTTTAACAGAAGCCTGAAGGTTTTCTGCCAACATTTGGAACTGTTCATGATTCTCTTCACCCTGACTAAGGCCCCAGTTCCAGCTAAAGAAAAACAGCCCCAAAGCATGATGCTGCCACCACCATGCTTCACTGTAGGCATGGTGTTCTTTTGGTGATGAGGAGTGTTATTTTTGCACCAAATATATCTTTTGGAATTATGGCCAAAAAGTTCAACCTTGGTTTCATTGGACCATAACACATTATCCCACATGCATTTGGGAGACTTCAAATGTGTTTTTGCAAAATGAAGCCAGGCTTGGATGTTTTTCTTCATGAGATAAGGCTTCCACCTTGCCACCCTACCCCATAGCCCAGACATATGAAGAAGACAGGAGATTGTTGTGACATGTACTACACAGCTAGTACTTGCCAGAAATTCCTGCAGCTCCCTCAATGTCGCCGTCGGCCTCTTGGCAGCCTCCCTGACCAGTTTTCTTCTTGTCTTATCATCAATTTTGGATGGAAGTCCTGTTCTTGGTAAGGTCACTGTTGTGCCATATTTTTTCCACTTGATGATGACTGTCTTCACTGTGTTCCATATTATATTTAATTCCTTGGACATATTTAAATCAAATGGACAGAATTGGTATGAAATGTGTCACTGTGAGAAGGAAGGAACCTTTTTTTATGGGGAATACGTGTTTCTGGGGAGTGCTCATTCGGCGCACCGCCCTCCTCCTCCTGTCTTGGTTGCATTAAACAGCTCCTAAACAACCTGAAACCCCATTTGACCTGCCAAAAAACTACACAACTCTTCACTGACTCCTAAATACAGAGCCTACCAGTGCCTGCTTAACTATAATGGGCCTCTGAAACTCTCTGTTTCTCGTGTAGAGCAGCACTCTGTGCAGCTTCAGCTGCTCAGTGTGTTAACATCTCATCAGAGCTACAGAAGATCTATGGGGAAAGTTGTGTTGTGTATGAGACCATTGATGCCAGGGTAATGCACTGTTCATTCAGCACTGATATGTGTCCATGTTTGCAGAGAAGTTGATAACACTGAAATGACTATTTTCTGCATTAATTTTGTTTTTAATGATTTAAAGTTAATTTGTACAAACATCATTAACAATTTTTTGGTGAAGCATTATTTTGTATCAGTCTTTCCTTAAAGACTTAAACATAACATGAGGACATGTGACTATATGTGGTTAGTGTGTGTTAAGAACAGTCACTGTGAAATATACACTTTGTTTTACTTGGCTGTCATTCATGTAAAATTGATTGACAATGTTTTGTAATTCCTGTTAAATGGATTCAGTGCAGTAGATAAATTCAGAATTTCTTAAGTCATAGATATGGTGATGCATCGCGGATTAACTTTACCGTGATATATTGATTATCGATGTATCGTATCGCGATATCAACGTTATCGCAGGCAAAAATATTGTGATATATCGTATGGTTTATCGTACTTTAAATGGTGACGGGTGTGTGCTGACTCCAATTTAACATGAGTTTGAATGTAATTGGTAAAATCTTAACACAGCCCCTTCCCCAGTTATAAGAGGGTGTGCACACTTTTGCAACCTCATTCTCTCAGTTTTTTATTTTTGCTTCACTGGTAAACCGACCTACCGTTTGCTGAGCAAGCTTTTTCCATGGATTTTTGACAAATAGACGTAAGGCACAGACGTAATAACTATTTGCATTGTAGGCTGTTGGTTATTGAGCAAATATGCATATGATTAAAAATAAAAGATCCATGAGATAATGTATGTGTAAAAAAAAAAAAAGAATACCGGCTCCATGTTGTTTTTGTTTTAGGTGTTAATCTTGCATCGTTGTACTGCTGCCATAACAGAGCTGAACTTCAGAGTTTGCATTTCAATAGTTTTACTGGTTTGTTTTCAGTGAAATATTCACAAACTTTGAGAAAACTTTAGGTTGTCGTAGTAAAGCTGCTTCTTCTGTTGTTGCACAATTCTTCTTTATTGGTTATCTGCAGAATGTAAAGAGGGAGGGATACTGCCACCAGCATCCCATCTGGAATATTGGAATAATGGAATATTTGCAAATGTTGCTGAGTGATAAATGATCTTAGTGCTTTATAAGAATTCTGCTTGCCGAGTATATAAACAACTTCAGATTTTTTTCAAAAGTAGGACTTTTCTGCATCTATGGTTCATCTATTAGTAATTACAGTAGTCAAACTTTTTAGGCTCCAGTACCCCCCTTTCTCTTACTTTTGAATCCAAGTACTGCCTTTTTTCGACTCCACCATTTTGCTCAGAATTCTGTGAAAAGCATAACGACGGAATGAATGAGTGATAACACACATTTTAAAGAATCTAACTTTATAAATAACTGGAATAAAACACTATTTAGTGTCTCTTGAATAGATTTATTTCTATAGTTCTTATAATTAAATTTACAGTCATCTCCCTCCTGATGTGGTATCAAGACTTACTCTTGTATTTTAAGTTCAGTTCTAATCAATGTCATTTCTATCATCATGGGTCTTTGGTGTCATTTTGTGTATTTTGTTGTCTGATCTCTGTATTATTCTGTGTGTGTTTTTGGTGTCATTTTGTATATTTCTCTTTTTTTTGGGCAGGGGGTGTAGTGATCTTGTGTGTTTTTCTCCCATTTAGTGTGTATTTGTTGTTGTTTTTTGTGTTGCTTGTAATAGTGTTTTTCTCTTTTAGTGTGTGTTTTTGGTGTCATTTTGGGTATTTTGTTCTTGTTTGACTGTTCTTTTTATTATCCATTATTATGTATCATCTTTGTGTTTTTGTCTCTTTTTGTGAGTCGCTGGTAATATTTAGTGTTATTATCATTTTTAACTAAAAATAAACATTGTGAAACCCCTTATTTTAATGCTTTCATTTGTTAATTTTCCTCAGTCTCTCGCTCAAGTACCTCCTGTAGTGCAATTGCGTTCCCTTAGGGGTACACATACCCCCATTCGAGATTTATTATACTGTATGATTTGAATGTTTACATATCGAATATCCAGTACTGACACAAATGTTTCTCTCTCTTTCTTTAGGGGGATTCCTCCCTGCTGGTTTTAACAACGGTGAAGTAGGCGTTATAAATTCAGCAGAAATGTTTAACTTGATTAAAAAAGATAAAGAGAGGGATGGAAGCAGGAAACAGAAGAAGAAGGAGAGAATGTCTGCAGCAGAGTTGCGCAGCCTGGAGGAGATGAGCATGCGTCGAGGTTTCTTCAACTTGAAGCGAGAGTCGAAGCGAGAATCCAAGAACAAACTGGAGATCTCTAACCCAATACCCATCAAAGTGGCCAGCAGCACCGAGCTCACCCTCACTGACATCGAGTCGGACTGTGTGAGTAACCGGAGCAGCATGGTCCTGGATGACCAGCTCAGCATCGCCAGCTCCACTGATGACCTGAAAGGAGATGGTGGCGGAGGACAGGACGGACACCGCGGCTCTGTGCGAGATCGCGTGGCTCACTTTGGTTCAATTGCCAAGCAGAACTCCGCTCAGGTGGGCCAGATGATGAAGCGCTTCTCCTTTTCCCAGAAGAGCAAAGAGGAGAGCCCCTCAGAGAGTTCCACACCATCGGGTCAGAACTCTGCGGCCCAGTCTCCACAGGTGGAAAGCAAAGTCTTTGACATGCTTCGTAAACATAGTATAAAGCAGGTAGCCGGGTCACCTCCCGTCAAAAAAGTCTTCATCCCCAAACTGGTGGACAAGACTTATCCTGTACAGCTGCAGCTGCCAGCTGTGGTCCCACCAACTCCTCCTGAGATACGTGAGCTGGAGCTCCAGCGCCGCAGCACGGGTGACTTTGGATTTTCTCTCCGTCGCACAACTATGTTAGATCGCAGCCCCGATGGAGGCGTGTACCGACGTGTGGTGCATTTTGCTGAGCCTGGTGCTGGTACTAAGGACTTAGCACTAGGGCTGGTGCCCGGTGACAGGCTGGTGGAGATAAATGGATGGAATGTGGAGAACAAGAGCCGCGATGAGATAGTGGAGATGATCCGTCAGTCAGGAGATACAGTGAGGCTGAAAGTGCAGCCCATTCTGGAGCTGAGCGAGCTGAGCCGCTGCTGGCTGAGGAACAGCCAGGGCCTGCGCAGGGAGCAGAGACAGGTGAGATCTCATTTCTGATTCCTCTTACCAGCTCCTGTTCCACTCACTGTATTCCTCTGTGGCAGCCTTGGCTCGTTTGTGACATATATTGGGTTTTGTTACTGCAACATACACCAACATCACCAAGGACCAATAAGGCCATCACGGTTAAAGCTTTTAGAAACAAAAGTGATACATTTTTGTAATTATCATAAGTATTTGTTGTTTAAATGGTTGACGATGCAATCAAATGTTTTTAATGGTAATGGACAGCTTACATTTATTTTTGTAAGACGTGTCTTTCATTTTGTTCCAGCTCTCACATAATGAGTACAAACCCCTTATCGACATCAAACCTTTCTGATGTCCTTACAACTTACCACGTCTTCAAGAAAAGCCTGAGCAGAGCATTCTGCAGTCGGTATTTGCATCTGTTGCTCTATCAAAGGGTTCTTTAACATGAGCTGTGTGCTGTGGCTGATTGTTAAAACCCCGTCAAAATCTGGGCCATGATATTGACTATTGGTGTCCCGATCCGATATCCATATCGGTCCGATATCAACCTGAAAACAGATATCGGATTCAAATTTCCGTTTTTTTTTTTTTTTTGCCATTCATTTTTCATTTATTTTTTTCAATGGTAGAATACTGTAAATATTATGTTGAAGGTTAAAATGTATGTAACCAATTCGGTAATAATAAATGGGTCAGTTTTTCTCATACCAACTGTTGCTGACTATTGTTCTCCGTTTGAGTAACATCACTTGATCAAACCTTTTCTAACATTCCACACTATAAAATAAGTATATATATATATATATATATATATATATATATATATATATTTTTTTTTTTATTAAAAATAAAGTAACAAAAGTATGTATGATTCATGCTGATATCGGATCAATATCGGTATCGGCCGATACGCAAGGATGTAATATTGTTATCATATCGGAAAAGAAAATGTATCAGGACATCCCTAATATTGACTTAAGGATTCACATCTCTGCTTTTTACAACGTGATTGTATTCTATCTCTTTTTAAATGTGACATTATTAGTATGAATGTCATCAAATTAGTTGTAAAAATCAGCTGGAGCAGATTTTCTATCTAATGTTCATCAGCTCTGATTTAGGCTTGCAAGGTGAGTTTCATTATAAAGTCCACCATGGTGCTACAGTAATGTTAATTGCCCAGGATGTATGTGGCCTGTCCAGATCCCAGATTTGTGTGTTAAACAGCAGGCCAGTTTGTGTGTCTTTGTCCTCTTTAAAAAGGTCTTAGCTGTTTGAGACAAAGTATTCTCTATCCTCAGCAGTTCCTGATGTTTATTCATTTCCCTTTTTAAATGAAAATCCCCTATGTTTTACACTTCTATTTATTGTTTATTTGATGTGGACATCACATCATTACCCTTGGAAATGTGAAAAATCTAAATAGCGCAAGTTTTCACGCTTTCATGAGGAGGAATTTTAGATGTGTCGCAACAACGCTATGGAAACACTTTTTTCCACAAATACACATCACAGAGCGTGACGTATCTGGCCACATGACCACTTCTCGCCGATAAAACATAACGCAGTACATGTAAACAGAAGAGGAGACCGGGACATTTCTTAGCATTATACTTAAAAAAAATCTTACTTCCACATTCGAGCTGAAACAACAAAGGAATGCAGAATGTTATAAGTTCTGAGCGTCCATCTACATGCAGCAAAGTCTCGCGGATGAGATTTCAGGGGCGTTACAAGGCCCCTGCCCAAAACAACGTTCAATGGAAACGCATTCAAAGTGCAATTGTACTTGTCGACATTTCAAACCTTCGCTTTTATTTTGCAAAAATTGGTTATGGAAACCTAGTTACAGTGACATTGGACAAACCAGATGCATTGTCTGAGCACCCAAAGGAGGCCTTTGAAAGGATACAAATAATACAAGTACGATAATAAGAAAGGAAAAGGAGGAAAATGCAGTGTACAACAACATTACATCTGTTAAAGAGAATCCATGCAGAAAGTAAGCACTTGATGAAGATACTTTTTAATGGTCAGGATGATTATTTTCACTGCATGCTATACTGCTCTGTTTGTCTAAGTAAATGAACACTGTGGTCTTCCTCTTGCACATGGACAACTTTAGATTGGTTTAGGGTTTGGGAGGAGATGGACAGGATGTCCCTGTTTGTGTTGTGAGAACAGTGGACAGGATATTCCAAAAAATCTCATTGTTGACTGGAGTGTGTCAGAATAAAGCAAAGCCTTGGTTGTTCTTTGAAAATGAGATTTTACACCACAGCCTCAAAGTATAATTTATGTTTATATCGTGGTGTTACAATAACTAAGTATTAACTAAGCTTGACATAATTGCAACATTTGAAGCAAACAATGTTGAGCACTATTGACTATGCTGCTGGCAAAGTTAAAGTCAACAGTTTTACATGAATAATTTTACCATCAGGTCAGATGATTAACTTTAAAGAGTAATTCAATCCCAAAACCAGTTTTCTGTAGAATACAAATGTATTAGGGTATGAAGTAGTACTGTTTGATCCTGGTTCAACTCTAAACATTTTAGTCAAAGTATTTCAATTTGGCATATTTTGTTGTAAACAATTAGAGTGACTGCCCTCTGTGGGTTGAAACCCAGCTATTACAATTGATTCTTGCTATTGGCTGAGAACAAGATCATGTGATGTTTTGAGACCATCTTGTGTCACAAACGAGCACTGTTAGCCCCGCCCCTTTTTTTAATAAAAACTGGCACCTGTGATCTCTACAATCTGTGGTGAGTAGGTTGAATTGCGAGAAGAGCAAATAAAGGTATAGAGTATTAACTGCTTCAGGAGCCCCGCCCATAATCAAGGCATTTTTTGAATTTCCCTGCTAGTGGCAGGTCAGGAGAAGGCAGGGCTTTAGTTACCTGTTAAAAATAAACCCAGGTTTCTTTGTAAGTGCAGTAAAACCTGCTGTGCAGCATTCATGCCAAAAAAACTCAGACAGGAGTTGGCTGAGATTGCCGTCTTCGCTTTGATTGCGGCTTCTGTCATCTTTGCAAGGCAGTGGAGTAGATTTTAGTTAGCTTCAAAACGACTGGTTACGGTCACTCAAACTACAGATATTCTTTTCTAAAGCTACTTTTTACCCAGGACTTGAGTCTTCTGACCTGCTGCAGAGGATTATGCCATTGTTTTAAAGGTGTTCTTCAGCATAAATTTGCCTTGCACTCTGTGAATAATAAAGTTTGTGTTTACACTACTACAGTATGGGTGCAACGATAAAAATGGTAAATGGACTTGATCTATATAATTCTTTATCACTACACTGAAGTGGTCTCAAAGCACTATACAATATCAGCTCATTCACCCATTTATACTCACATTCACACACCAATGGGACTGACCTGCCATGCAAGGCACTAGTCGACCACTGGGAACAACTTAGGGTTCAGTGTCTGGCCCAATCAATAACTGACAAATTAAATTTTTAGTTACGTCTTTTTCACGCTGTACAGCTGAACATAATTTTTCATATGGAGTGTCAGTTATCTCACTTTCCACCTATCTCTACTTAGTGTTGCCTGCACTTTACAGTGAATAGCAGGAGGCGACAGGTACAGACAACATAGTGAAGCTAAATTTAAAAGCTGGTAGCCATTCATTTAATTGTACCATTCATTATCCAATTAGTCGATTAATCTAGGGACCTATAAAATCCGCAATAATGGAATTGCGGACGAAATCACGGAATCAACCAATGAAAACAGTTCAATGCCAAAATGGACTGAATCGGCATTACCGTGGGGTCAGGAACGTTTTTTATGGGGAAATGTTTCCTGGGACCGCTTAATTAGGTGCACCATTTTGCCCATTTTTCGCAGAGTACAGCGGTGCTCCGTGAAAACGTGATCAGCTTTAATCCTCTTCCCCTGCTCAGTGTTTGAACTGTTGTGCCTGGTTAACTAAGTAACTCAGTCTGTGTTTTCCATGCCTCGTAGGAACAACCATTTCAGTGAGAACTTCCGGTTTATAAAATAAAAGTCCGTTGGAGCAACGTTATTAACGTTATTAAAAACCTTATCAGATTCATTGATCCCTGAGAGGAAATCAGGTGACATTAATGCTGTTCTCATACATCTTTTTATGACATATAAATAATTAAAAAGGAGCGGTCAGAATAATCTATTTCACTGCAACTTATATCTACCTTTTAATTGAATCTTGCTTTATTTTTTACATACATTTTTGTTTAATTATTTATTTTGTTTCCTCACAGTAGTTAAAAACTAATATTTTCTTTGAAAAATGATGAATATTTCTTAAAAAACAGAAATTTAAAAATGTAAGTGAAAAACACGGAATTTGGAAAAAAAACAGATTTTATAGGGCCCTATTAATCGTTTCATTAATTGTTGACAGGTCGACTATCAAAGTCGCCATTAGTTGCAGTTCTACACTATAGTTTAACTCTTGACAGTAGATGTACTGTTTGAGTCATCTAATAGTAATAGAATAGAATAGATACTAGGGATGCACCAAAATGAAAATAATTGTCCAAAACCAAAAATGAAACATTGAAATAAATTATTATGCAAATTATTATTATTCGTTCCATTGCATTTATGGCTCTGAATGTACTAACCTCACTTAAATTAAAACATTTCAAATGTATGAATTAATATTAATGCCTCAAAACAAATCCAATACAAATATGAACATTTCAACAATGCACAATATAAAATAAAATAAATAACATATTTAACTTGTCCCTACGCATACATTAAATAATGTTGTAATGTACAGGCCTATAACAGACTGAGTTGCTGGAACAGAGTCAAGTAAAAAATGTTCTCATTAAAACACTGAATGCACTAAAGGTGAATGCACTAAATCTTACTAGCTTATAGATATGTTCCCATATATATTGAATATAAAAAGAATTAAGAATATTGTTTCTTCGGTTCTAGTTCAGGACTAATTGAAAAAAGTGAAAAGTCACAAAAACGGCTTTGTCACATTATTTGGACTACTAATGCCAATATCAAAAATTCAGACACCAATCCTAAAGTAAATAATAGCAACTACTAGCACTACATAAATTAATTTTAAACAATATTTAATGATCTATTTTCATCAAAAATGTAGCTTTATGTTTACAGCCACAATATCTTCTTTTACATCGAGTCTTCCAACAGTTAAAAAAATATATTTAAAATTCTGTTTCACAAGCCATTTGAAAATACAATAATAATAATAATAATAAGATACAAATTCACAGCTAAAGAATTTAAGTAAAAGGAAATCACGCACAAATACATGTAAAGCACGTTGGATTGACATCTAAATCTACATAGTCCATATGTCAACACTATTCTCCTCTTCGTCTCATGTCTTAGAAACAGTACAGTTAAGGTTTGAAGATTTACAGGAATAACGTTTTGAACGTCAGTCAGTTTTGCACTTACAGCTTATGAGCATCAGGACAGCAACAGGTGCTTAAAAGCATTTAAATTTTGTACATACAATTTCTTTATAGTGATTCAATTAAATACAAATTATCACATAAAATAATTAACCAGCAGGTGTATCGAGGTAATTTACCTTATAGTTTCTGTTTACTTCTTTGACAGGAACCGGATGTATGTCCTGTAACAATTATAGTGATATCTAAACTTTAGTGCGACACAGTCCTTATCACAAATGTGGATGAAGATTGATGCATCATAACTTCCCTGCAAGAAAAATTTAATATACTCAATATATGAGTTTATGGGCATTATCAAATCAACTTGGAGGGTTGTTAAATCATAAAGATATACTAGCCAAATCATCTAACTAGGGCTCAAACGATTCATCAAGTTACTCGATTACAAAATTTCCTTGAGATAAAAATTGTGCCTCAAAGCGTCGTTACATTCCTATGACTCACACTATACGCACAGGGACCGCGCACCACTAGTGTGTCATCAATGCATGACAAACATTATGCATTTAGTTGGTGCCATGGTGGAGAGTAAGCGACAGAGAATGTCTAAAGTCCGGGACGATAAATGAAAAAGAACGCAGAAGTTTTTCAGCCTCGATATATTGACAGTATATATTTTTAATAATCGTTTTTTCTTGATTGTTATTTTTGTAATCGTTGACTGTAATAATCGAAATTGTGATTGAATTTTGATTAATTGCACAGCCTTAATAATTATTGTAATTTCTATTTTCTTATATTTTTCAAATGGCCAAAGAGTGGAACTTATAGTATAGTATAAAATATTGCACCCACCCCCCCCCCCCCCCCCCCCCCCCCCCCAAAAAAAAAAAAAAATGCCAAGTCCACTTAAGTCATAAAACAGTACCCAAACAATCAGAAATACACCGTTATTAAACATTTATTCAAAAACACTAGATGTGGACATGCACCATTGATGCACCATATTTATTTAAAAATACACAGGCTGTACAACATTATGAATAATAAAATATCAGTCTAACACTGTGCTGTGAAAGCCAACATGCAATGACTCATCAAATCAAACTAGTTGTTAATCAATTGTCAGTTATGACTAACTAAGTGGACATTTTTTACCCCAGCCCAGAAATGATGCAGCCTTCATCGTACACACTATGGTATGAAGGTTGGAATCTGGTCTCTCCCAGTCGCTTCCTGTGTGCATGCTTGTAAAGGCCAGAAGAACAAGTTGAGCAGTCATAACGTCTGGTTTCCTTTTCATCATTTTCTCATTGTCTATTGTTGCCTCAAAAATGATTGCTTGACTTGTTCATCCGTGTCTCACATTCTTATGTCGGTTAGGACTGTCTGAACTCCCACAGATAAACAAAGTCAGACCATTAATCCTTTTTAAAATGCAAACAATTTGGGCCGAAACGATTTGTTGATTGAGCCAATTAAGAAAATGAATAGCTGCAAATTATTTAAGTCGATGCCTTGTTTAATTTGTGTTAGCGGAGTTCCTAGGTCTGATCCTTGGACCCAGCGAATAGCGCTCCGCCCGGACTGCTTTTGTAGAAGCACCAGTGCTCTTACTTCCACTATTAAACAATAGCTGGTTAGAGGTGTCAGTGCCCAATTCTTTCGCCGGCCTGATCCTTTCAACGCATGCGCGAAACGCATCTACATTCGGTCGGCCTAATTTACAGCAGTTCGTGTACTATTTAAAAGGTTGAAACCCTGCTATTTACTGTACATAGGATTAGAAATGTATGTTTTGAGTGAATTCCAATTTATATATTTTTTTTGTTTGATTTTTGATTGTCAGTGTTGTGCATTATGTTTTTATCTGTTCTACTTTTTTAAATTAACAATTAAAAACACCACAAAACAAATTAACAAATGTCGTACGGTCGGTTTACATCCAAATATCAGGTCAAAGGATCTCCGTCGTAAAGATTGCGAGTGAAGGAAGTGACGCAGTCTACGCTCATGCTTTGAAAGGATCTAAAACGATCAGGCCCGGTAAAGGATTGAGCACAAAGAGGCGCTCTGCTCAATGTGGCAGAGAAAATTTAAGTTTACTGAAAAGAAAAAGGTACAGTGCAGTGTTTAATGCAGTTTTAGCATTTCATAGCTGCAGGATGATCTATTTAAAGCAGTGGATTTAATAAAAAAGGTTTATCAGTCTGCTTTTCAAAACACTTTTATTCTAAATTAAGCCAGAGATCATCCTGTAAATATGGGGTGAGAACCATTAGTACATCAATTTAATTGTTTATAAAAATAAATAAATAAAGCATCCTGTAAATGAACACTGATGGAATCACATGTACCCTAATGCAATTGTAAACATTTTAAAGCATGGTTTATGTTGATTATTTAAATAACAAAAAATTTAAACAAATGAAAAGGTAATTGCATAACTATGAATAACCAACTGCATTGTTACTCACAAAATGATAATCTGTTATTGTGTTTGATGTTAAAAGACAGCTGTATTTGTTGTTTTAATATTTTGTGGTTGGACATGCCCCTAACTGTAACAGCTGTTAAAATATAGCTGCAAGTATTACGTTATTATAGCTAGGGATGTCCCGATACAACTTTTTCACTTCCGATACAATACCACTATTGCAGCCTTGCATATTGGCCGATACCAATCCGATGCGATATCAGCACGAATCATACATACTTTTATTACTTATTTCCAAGTCCAAGTCCACTTATTTTGTAGTGTGGAATGTTAGAAAAGGTTTGATCATGTGATGTTACTCAAACAGAGAACAATAGTCAACAACAGTAGGTATGAAAAAAACTGACCCATTTATTAATTTTATTTTATTGAATAAATATAATATAATATATATCGCGATTTTAGATGCAGTGTGATAAAATCCAATATTTGTTTTCTTGCTGATATCGGACCGACATCCGATACCAATATCGGATCAGGACATAGCTAAAAAATAAAATTTCATTTTTACTAAAGTCTGCTTGAGCCACATACCTGATTGATTTCTCTGCATTATCGACATCCCTCAGAAGCAATATTTAATTCTCAAATCTTAAAGTAATGTTTTACTTTGTTGCTTTATGGCTGAAAGTAGGAAATTGTAAGCTACTATATTTTGTCACAATCCTTTACTGGTGAAACGGCCTATTTTATTATATCACTAATTAATCAGAGTGCTGCCACAACAAATTCTTTTGCGATCATCCACAGTTTAAGTAAATGTGAAAATAAGTCAGTAATTGAGCATGTACGTCAGTCAGTGATAAACACTTTTGTAGACAGCAGAGGTGTCAACATTGTTAAAAGGCTGACAATGGCCTGTCTGCATTCATCAGATTGGATAGACTTATATAGCCTGTTTACTTTTTGGTCATTTATCAACACATTGTTAAATGTTGTGTTTTTATCGGGTACTTGATGAGTGCAGTAACTATCATAACTACTGATCTGCTGTTGCAAAGCTTGTATTTGTCAGCGATCAAAACCTTGAGCCGAACTAAAGACCCAAGAGGATTCCGAGGAATGGGGAGATGAGAAATAGCTGGAGCGTGAGAGAAAGTAAATGGTAAAGTAGGGAGAAGTCATCTTCACTTGTCATGACAGGCTGACTAGAAACCAGGGGCCAGCAGGCCTCTCCCTTTTTGGGCTCACCGTGGTATTTGTGGAATCTGCTTTAGAACAAACAGGCCACTTCCTGACCCGGTCCCCACGAGATTACTTCTTGGAGAAAGAGAAATGAGGTTCAGAGTGCGAGGGTTAGCAGAGGAGGAAATGAATGAATCGAATGCTTTCAATAAAAGTAATCCTGTAAAAAAAATCTAGAGCTGTGCAAAGTTGTTTGTTTCAGTTTTCTGGCAGTCATTGTAATTATTTTAGAACAATAGAAGACATAGTCCATCGGTAGACAAGAGGCTTTTATATTGCATATTTATATTATAGACTGATGAAGAGCTTTCTTCAGTTGTTTCTTCAGTGCTGGCCTGTTGTTGCCTGCTTAGAAATGAACACACAAGCTGCCATCACTGCTCGGGCCACTCTGTGATTTGTTATGTCATCATGAAGCAGTGGAGCGTGACATCTGCTGGGCTTATACGACTGTAAATGTAGAATCACAAACTTCTTTATACTGCAACATCTGGCCCAAAATGGCTGTTCCCTGTGGATTTCATTTTCTAGTGTAAAATTGTTCCAAAGAGAACCTCTAGTCTATTAATAAATACACAATTGGTAACCAAATCGAAGAAACATTGTTTTTAATCCAATCCAATATATATCTTAAATGGGCACTTAGTTGCTATTTTTTAATATCTGGTAGGTCCAGACCACCCATAGCACTTGGCAATTGCAACACTGACAGTCTCATCTGGGGTCTACGTTTGCCCCAAATAAAAGAACTAAACCAACCATTCACTTTTTTAATTATTTTATGATTAAATAACATAGGGATCATTTGAATTGGGTAGAGCAGACGAGGAAGGACATTCATTTTCAAAAGTGAGATTCGGCCCAGCCATGACATAGGAAGATTAGTTCATCTCTCCAGATCCTGTCTGATTTTGTCAAAGATTGGGTTAAAGTTAGTTTAGTTCATGTGGGTTTCTTTACATAGTCCCTCTCTGATATGCTAAGTTTGTTTTCCAATAACACCTATTAGATAATTAACTCCCTGGCAAAGGCCTTGGAGGTGTCCCACAGCAGAGATGTGGTACTAGCTGATGGAGAGTTGAAGGAGAGAAATAGTCTAGATTGTGATGTAAAATATAATATAAATTTTTTGCCTTTTAAAATTAAAGCATCCATTCTCTAGCTCATGTTTTTTTGTAATGTTTTTAATAGGGATCGACCAATGCTATCAGCCTTAGCCGATGACCGATACAGACTGACGATTTCCTGGAGCCGATAATACTTTTGCTCCTTCAATCACAAAATTACACAATGATGATAACAAATGGCTCGAGCCTCAATTTTTGAAAAAAAGAACATTTATTGAAATTACCAAAGGTGAAGTGGAAAGACAACAAGTAAAAAATATTTAACAAATATTAAAAACGTGATATACAATAAGTAAAAAATATTTCTGCTCTCTGTAAATAATGCGGATCGGCGAACGCAACAGTCCGCCAATAATGTCAGCTGCCTGATGTATCAGTCTATCACTACTTATATCTAAGTAAACAGCAGCTTGATCCAATATTATAATGTTCCCAATTGAAAAGGAAGCAACAGATTCGTCAAATTGTTTTGGGCCAAAAAAGTGAAGAAAAGCTTCATTCCTTATCTGCAGGATGTAATGTTCTTCAATTGTCCACATGTCCCAAGTCCTCACAAAGACCAGCAATTAGTTTTGACTGTTTGGACATGGATAGAGTTAAAGTACCCAAAGGAAACTTTTCCATCAGAGGGTTCATAAGACAGTTAAAGGCACCTCCGACAATAGTGCCCTCCACTGCAAGATCAGACAGCTTTGCAAATGCATCAATTAGAAAATTATGGGGATGGCATGAGGAGCAGTAAACATTAAAAATAGCAAATTCCTCTTCATAAAAGGAGACTATAATAAGTACAAACCGTCCATTTTTGTCTTAATACATTTCAGCACTTTAATTGGTAAGTTTTTCCTAATTTAAATCACCACTTCTCTGCTCCTGGTAATGAAAGATGAAAAATGAACCTGGTCAAAGCGACACTGTTGCAGTTTGAGATGTTCCTCATCCTGTAAATGTGTTTCTTGTTACAGAGCGATGTCAATTCTTTCTTTTTTCAAGGACAACAGTATTTTTTTTTTCTTTTGATGGGCAAATGGCTTTCCTTAATATTCCATGTACATATTCTCAATGTATCACAGACCATTACCATTTTTTACTAAGTAACTATAAGCTCCCAAAGACAATGCAGTTGTAAAATCATGTACAGTATTTAGCGTGCAGGCTGGATGCTGAATTCTGTTATTTCACTGTAGGGCTAAAAAACAAAGTTTCAACTGCATGAAGCTCTAAATCAGCCAGAGCTCAGACTGTTTACATTTTCTTAAAAAAGGACAAAGGTCAAGGTGTAGCCCTCTGTTTTAGGCACGCAGAAAGCTATTTTGTACAACTATCTGGTTAAGTACCGATACTTGTTGTAGCATTATTTTATGCATTGCCATGGGGCTCTTAGGTTGACATTTTTCCCCATGGATTTTGTTTTGATCAAAACTGATGAAAAAGGTTAGAAAATGATTTGTGCCTTTTTAAAATGTAGTCAGGAGACACCATCAGCACTTGATGTTAAAAACCAAAACTGCAGGATATTTATATGCAGATAAATATGTGGTTGTTTCCCACTATGAGACACACATCCCTCTTTACATACAGGTGAGCTGCTCATGAGCCTAGTAATTGAGGCTGATGTGTTTTTGTGTGTAATTCATATTTCAATTTGTACAAAAACCAATGTGTTGGTACCAAACAATGTTTGATCATTGGTAACATATTCGAAATGTTCATAGACACAAATGCAATGCTAAACATTAAGAGGCAGCCTGTTATATTGCAGAAACGACTTAAATAATGAGTTGCTAGACACGTTACCAGCATGTTTATTTTACTTAGTTTGCTAGCAAAAAAATTGCTAACAATGTTTGGTAAACTTCATTGTCTTTCATAGTTTTACATCAGCTGTATCTGGCAACATACAATGACTATTTGACTGTTTTATTGTTACATTTGTCACCATTTTTCATGGCGATGCTGAATGAAACTACGCACTCTAAATAGTGCTAAGTATTTTTCAGCATGTGCATCTTAAAAAACAATTTTGCACATTGATTAAAAAAAAATTCCATGCCATCAACCCACACTAGGAAAGTGACCACGTATGGGTTTTTTTACGCTTTATTTAGCATATTTTCAAATTCCTTCAGTGACGTCTAAAAGAAAAGGAACTAGCAAAAATTGGAATGACTTTTTTTCAGATTTTACTGGTGATATAACTCCTCATCGTCTGCTCAGCCACCTGCGTTTGCAGCCTGCCACTTTACTCACCTGATGTGCTGCCTCTTTGGCCTTAAACTAAACTAACTAAATATGATTCCCTGAGTAGCTGACTGGAAGACCATTTGCCTCCATCCTGGCCTTTCTGCACTCTCTGCAAGCTGAACGACACCTAACTGGGTGTCCTTTTGATCCAGGCTAAACCCATGGATGCAAGTGGTCTTCGTTCCAATAGGTCCTGCTCGCTTCCTTGAGTCACATATTGGCATATTGTAGGATTCACAGTTTTCACACAGAGCATGGCAGGGTTTTTTCAGTGCAGGTCAGGAGAGATTGTCTACAAAAGGCTGCTGTGATGGGTCTGAACCTCAGACCGTGAATGTATTGGCCCATATTTCCATGTTTAGGTGTTTACTCGCTGGCATTTTGTTGCCTGAAGATGCTCATATCAAATCTTTTAAAATGTGAAACATAAACCTCCCAGTTCATGCTTTGCACTAAAGTGACGTCCTTCATGTCACAGAATGATTTAATCTAACTTCATTGGTTGATATTGGGTGACTTAAAGGTGCAAAGCAACACATTAAATCATTAATACAGATCAAATTTAAGAGATAGTTCAGTCCTATTTGATAGATAGATGATCTCCGCAATGATTGAATTCCTACTTTGCACTGTTACTGTACATGCCACTATCTAATAACACCATTATTGCTTGATGGTGCCTTAAAGTCCTGGCCACAGCTTTGGGTGTGACTCAGTTTGGATTCTCATTAGTGGAGGAGATAGGTGTGTAATCTGTGTGATCCTGACAACTGTTCAGACTTCCTAATGCTACTCTGCTACATGTAAAAAGATTATGTGAGCCTTATATACTTATTGACCAAACAATAAGGCTAACTCTACACTGTTAGGGTCCTAATCTTCACTTCTCACAGTGACCTCCATGTTCATATCTTCTCTGAGCAAAGAAGCCAGATCACTCTGGTAGCAGATGTTCATGTCATCCTGCAATGAGAGCTAATCCTGCTGCTCTTTGACTCAGCTCTGCCACATTGAAAAACATAAGAAATGAAGTGTGGTTGAACACTTACTGCTGCTCAGGCAATGAGTTTGTTCCTATGGCCCAATTTATCCCCCATTCATATGCACAAATCTGTGCATACAAACCTTTACCTTTAAAAAAAAAGAAAAAAAAAGAATATATACTATTAACTGATGCTACAATTCAAAACAGCCACCTGTAATTATGTCATTTATATAAATTTGGGCGTCACACCTCACAAGGACTGAAAGGGAACTTGAGAAGATTTATTTTTATTTTGGTTGTGTTTAGCTTGAAATATATTTTGAAGAAAAAAATGTTGAAGTGATTAGACCTGAGGGATTCACACTTTTGTCAGATTTTAAAATGATCATGTCAACATTATTTACGAAAACAAAATGGTGCTCTTGCTTGTGCTTTGGGTGGGATTTTAGGGTAAAAGGGGGTTGTCTGAATTATTTAGAAAGTTGCTGGAGTCATTATAAATAATGGAGAGACCTGCTGAAACAAAGGCCAGAGCATTACGATGAAACATTTCAGAGGCTCCAGTGTCGGACAGTTCAGATAAGAACAAACCGAGATGTGTGAGTGAGTGAGTGCCAATAGAGATGCAGGAGAGATAGATGTGTTCATCATTGAGCAATGTCTGGTGATTGCACAGGATATCAGTCAACATCTATTGTTTAATAATGTCCTATGGTCTGATAGAGGGTTGAAGGGGCTCTGACGTTTTTTTTAAACAGGGCTTTGATTTTTAAAGCCAAATAATATAAATTAATGTGCATATGAGTACCACAAAATGAATCTCCAAAGGTATGGCAAGCTGTACATGGGGGATACCAAGGTGTGATGCAGCTTAGTGTGGAAGTCTTTGTCTATGACAGGTGAGGAAATATGTCCAGCCTCAGTCTGTGGTGACTGATGCTGCCTGAAAAGCCTGCTGTCAGCACTTGTTTTTTTTGTTGCATTGAGCCCAGTGACTCGGCAGCATCACAGCCCAGACACCAAATGCCTGGTCCTTCATGCTAGGGGTCATCATGTTCTGTACTTGGAAGATTCCTGTGGAGCACAAGTGCTAGAAGCTGGAAGCAGAGTGAGCTGAGATTGTTGCCATATGCTGTGGACAGGAGACGCCTTCTGTATGTTTGTGTAGTTCCTGTGAGACACAGGGAGTTTCCTCCGCTGTAATTACTGGCCTGAAAAAATGCAGAGGGAGACTAAGGAAGTGCATCCAGTGCTTGTTTTATCTGATTAACCCACAGTTCATTGCCCACAGTCCTTTACATGATAAATGCACTGAAATCCACAAGCAGAGTTTAACCTACAACAACTACATGTAAGTGATTGGTTGTTCATCATTTGTGAGGTCTGCTGTAGGGGATCGCTGATCAAACAGTGACTTTTTAGTCACAGATTAGGCAAAGCAGGTCTTTTTGAAGAACCTCTCTTCACATATGTTTTAAAATCTCTATCAGTGGTCCTCTTAAATCCTTCTAACGACTGGTGTGTGAATGTGTGAATGGGCTGATATTGTAAAGCACTAAGGGACTACTACGGTAGTAATTATTTAATAAAGCACTATATAAATCAACCCCATTTACCATTTTTATCATTTTAAATAATAAAATGGACTTTATCAGTTTAAATAGTCAATGTCTATGTGCACAGCACAATCAAGTGTGGCACAAACAGTACACACTTTTTTTTTCTTTCACAGCAAAAGTCATCTAACAGTTAACTTTTGTTTGTACATTTACTTTGAAAATAGCTGCAAACGTAATTGTTTTAGAAAGGATAGTACACTGTTTGGTAATGGTAGCTATTGCATCTGTTGTACTGCCTTCAGGAAAAGAGCAGAATTAACAGAACCTTAAAGCGGCAGTTTGCAGAATCCTTCTCTCCGCTCCGTTTTGAAACCGAAACTCCACCTCCTTTACCGGTGTCGTTTGTGAACACTCAAGTGTATGAACTTAATCTTGTGTTATTGTAGATTCTTCTAGTGTTTTAGGGACTCTAAAATGAATGTACGTATCACTCTGTAGTTACTGTCTTGAGCAGCAGCTAGCTAGTCCCCGCTAGAGAGCTCACAGAGGGGGCTGTGATCTCTGCTAACTGCTGCTCTGAGCAGACTGATAACCATCACTCCCCATCCAGACTATTAAATGAATTCACCTTGAAAATGCTTTTCTTGGTTTACATGCGATTCATCCCGTCCGTTCTCACTCTCTCTCTCTGACACCACGAGGACGCAAAGTGAAAGCGATCCGTTGCTCCTCAGTGTTTATGGCTTAAAACTGTTGCTTCCCCACCTCGATCTGCCTTTTTTCGCTTGATTTGCTGTGTAAATGTTGTCTAACGCTTTTATGGAGTCTTCTGCTTGGACGTCCGTCATTTCACTTTTACTACTAGTGTATCTGAACATGTCTGACTTCAGATGAGCAGCCAATAGTAACGCCAAAAATAGCTCATGGAGCACACGTGTTTGTAAAAAGATCTATGATTGGCTGACATTCAGATTCTAGGATTTCTAAATGTCATTTTACAGGGCCAGGAGAAGAAGAGATTTACTGTCCACTCAGAAAGTTTTGATTACAATATGCTCAAAGATGATTATGGATTTTTGACTAAATCAATGCTAAAAAAGTTACGTATTGCAGTTTTTAGTCAAAGATAGTGAGCAGGACAAAACCTGTTGGGTTGGGATGTGAGCAAAAGGATGTTTATTTTCAGAGACAATTATGATAAGACTTTATTGTCATTGCATAATCATACAAACTACGACATACAATGAAATTGGACCACAGTCCCCCTCGATGCAAATCACATTTTATACACACAGTATAAATAAATATGATAAAAAGTGCAAAGAGGTGATTCATTGATCCTTTTTCAGAATAAAGACAGTATGAATAAAAAATTATTAATTAGTGTGTGTCTGTCAAGAGTAAGCAGTTTAAGCAGAAGTGATATTGCACTGTTATAAAAACTGTCTGTTTGTTTTCTGTGTGATTTTAGTGTCTTTAATCTTCTGCCAGTTGGCAGCAGCGTAAACACCTGATGTCCTGGGTGTGTGCCGTCTCCTAAAATGCTTCGTGTTCTTTAGAAACAGTGAACCCTGTACATGTGCTCCAGGGAGGGGAGAGGGTCGCTGTTGATTTTCTGGACTGTTTTAATGACACTTTGGAATGCCTTCCACTGTGCCATGGTGCCGCTGGTAAACCACAGAAAGATGCAGTAGGTGGGTACCCTTTTAATGGAGCAGCAATAGAAGACTGTCAGCAACTCCCTTCAAATTGTTTTTCCTGAGAATCCTCAAAAAGTGGAGGCGTTGGGCCTTCTTTACAATCCCCAAGGTGTTGGTGCTCCATTTGAGGTCTGCATCCATGTGTACACCAATGTACTTGTAGCTGTGTACCCTCTACACAGCCTCCCTACTGATGCAGACAGACTGGAGAACAACCTTCTTTCTCCTAAAGTCCACAATCAGGTTTTTGATGTGTTGATGATTAGGTTGTTTTCAGCACTCCACTCCACCAATCTCTGCGTCTCAGTCCTGTAGTGCATCTCATTTACTCCAAAGATGAGCCCGATAACTGCAGTGTCATCTGCAAATGAATTGATGATGCTGCTTGGGTGGGTGCTGATACAGTCATTTGTGTACAGAAGAGGGCTCAGCACACAGCCTTGTGGAGAGCCAGTGTTGAGGCCGATGGTGTGATGTTATTGAGTTGGCCCTCTTTCATTACCCACTGTGTTGTTCTGCAATGCAGTTTGTTTCTGAACAACCGGCAGTGCTGACCTAAGCCCCGAGGCTCCTGCCAGCCACGCCTGTGTGTGTGTGTGTGTGTGTGTGTGTGTGTGTGTGTGTGTGTGTGTGTGTGTGTGTGTGTGTGTGTGTGTGTGTGTGTGTGTGTGTGTGTGTGTGTGTGTGTGTGTGTGTGTGTGTGTGTGTGTGTGTGTGTGTGTGTGTGTGTGTGTGTGTGTGTGTGTGTGTGTGTGTGTGTGTCAAATGTTTTTCAGGTTGTGCCTCTGCCATTCTTTTCTAGTAGAGGAACAGAACATGTTTGAATATTCTGTAGTCATGGAGGCTGCAGCTTTGGCTTGCTCACACCCCATGGTTTATTCCTATACTATTAGAAGACTATTAGAAATCTTTTTGCAACTTAGTTTATTTCCCTTGGGATGTCAATGTATCGAATTGCAATTTGTTAGTGAAAGCCTGCCAATATATAATCCTTTGTAGGGATGTAACGATTAATCGTAAGGCAGTTTAAAATCGATTCATATGTATGACGGTTCACATCGATACTCTGAAAATTGAATCGCAGTACTTTTTTTTAAACAGAAGAGGGCTATTTATTTATCCTTCTCTTGTCCAAATACTCTTAAACATGTTCATAAATGATTCCTAACCCCTTTAGCACCAAAAGAATATCTGTAACAGCATAGCATCTCTTCTTCACTGCTAGATTAGCTGCATGCCAAATGACCACTGGGGCACCAGCGCCCTCTGCTGGTCCAAACAAATATCTGACGTAAATACAGTGCACTGTTTTTTTTTTTTTTTTTGTAAAGTCAGTTAAGGCACAAAATCCATTTTCAGTTGCACTTTTAAAAAGAAAAGGAACTATTATGTAGTTTTGCATTGTTTACTATAGAACCAGAATTTAAATTAATAGGCCTCTTCTTCATTTGTATTATTCCTTTATTTATTTCCTTCAAGATTTTTTTTTAGTGAAATTGCATTGTTTTGAATAGTTTATCAAGGCATTCTTTTGACAATGAAATATAAAAAGAAAATAGTACAGCATTTTCTAGTTTTTTTTTCCCCCCAAAAAAATAAAGGAATATTTTTCAATCATCATTTGTCTACAGTCCCATTTTGTAAAATAAATCGTGAGAGAATCATATAGTGAACCTAGTATCGTGAATTGAATCGTATCGGGAGTTGAGTGAATCGTTACATCCCTAATCCTTCATTCAACATTCTTGATGGCTTGGTACCAACTAGGCATGCAACAATTCTCAATAATATATTCAACCATTAGGTACTGCATCCACAGTTCAATTCTTGCTCTCTGCCTGTGTGCCTGAGTGTGCCTGCGAGTCAACGCGCAGGGATTTTCAAACCCCACCACGTGAGTTAATAAGCTTTTAGACATTCCCCACTTGTTCAGAGAAACACAAAAAATAACAAAGGCAGTAGGTGTTCATCACCAGGGATCTGCAAATGTTTTCAGTGGTTAGAGATTTGGGCTTCTGTCATCTTTTAAATAGGCTGGATCCATGTTACAAAATAAATTGCCAGTTTAAATTTAGTGAAGTACAGGTTTATTTATTGAAAGTAATGATTTTTTGTTTATTTTATTCTCCACATCATACTAGTGATGACCTAAAAATTTAAATAGCATTATAGAATTTGTTAATTTCAGGGTTTTAGAACAAATCATAAAAAAATAGGTTTGATTGTACTCTAATGGTAGAATTACATTTTGTTTTTATTTTCTTTGTTCCCTCCATATGCAATTACAAATATTGATCTAAAGCAGGGGTCTGCAACCTTTGCTCTACAAGGAACCATTTTGCCTCATCTCACCTGGATTAAAGTCCTCCTGGAGCTGAATAATATACCTTCTCAATGAAGACAATACAGTCTATTCAATTCTGTACAGTTAAAATTATATAGAATAATGTTTGATTTAATTTGATATATAGTGATCATGTAAATGGCAAAAAAAACAGTTTAAAATAAAATGAAATTAATTGACATCAAGAAATATCTTCAAATATCAGTTTACATGAACATAATGTTATATAAAAATTATTTCTTTTTTTTATTTAATGTATTTGAAAGGCTACAAAAAGCAACATGAATTTGATAACACATGATCATGTGGTCAACACACGCTAATTGCTAATTTCTTGCCACACATAAAACATGCATATTTAACTGGCACATTGGTGGTTAAATTAATCTGTCCCCACACAATTAAAATCTCTATTTTCTTCCAGAATAGTGTTTTCATTGGTTTAGTTATCTTAGCAGGGATTTAAAACTTAAGGTTAGCCACAGGTGCAGGAAAGTTAATGGTCTATAGATGTTGCAGGAGGTGAAGTAGGAAGGTGCGGAGTCATTGCACAACATTATTTATTTTAGGTTTACAAATTGTTATATCAGGATTTTATTTGTCATTAATAATTAATTGCCTCTGTAAACAAATAACTATTGATTTCAATTGTTGTTGTTTTTTTTAAGCTATAGGGAGCCATTGCAAAAGAGTCAAAGAGCCACTTTAGGCTCCAGAGCCACAGGTTGCAGACCCCTGATCTAAAGGAAGATGTGCCGATATGTCTGTCAAAGCTTGGAAAGCAGTCAGTTCAGTGATTTCAGAGTCGCACACATCCTGTCAATCCTCCCCTTCCACTAGAAAGAAAATAATTAAATATGTTGCGCTGTGAAGAGTATTACACTGTCACCATCTGCAGATCCTCAGAGCATTAGGCACATTCGGCTGTTTGTGCTTTTCAAATGCCATCAAAAAATTGACTGGTTTGGCTAGATCAACATCTGCAACATCTGTCCTTTCATTTCTGAACAGAGGAGATTTAGGTGTAGGAGATTGTTTGACTTGTTGTAAAATAAAATATCAAAATTGCTAAATTTTTCCAAATAACATATTAACTCTAAAAAAAGTTTTCCAAATTTATGTAGCATTTAGGTACATAGGAATTTTCAGAAGTTTCAGTTAGAAAATCTATCCAGTAGTTTAATTATTAAGAAAATGCACTTTGGCTTAGAGTAACTTAATGTAGTTCAATCATCTCTCTTTGACTTTATAATATATATATAATGGAAATAATGAACCACTTGTAATATGGCCAAACTGTTCCAGTGTTTATTGTCAAAGGTCAATGGCAAAGGTTTTCCATTTCTGAAACTATATTCCACAGGTTTTAGATGTTGACTTGCTCACACACTCGTTTTAGCAGTGCAGAGCTTGCTGTCAGGCATTCTGCAGACAGGGTAATCACACAATGATTGTATCTAGGTTCAGAGGAATTGCCCTACAGGGTGTAAGTGAGAACATCTCTGTTTGACTGCCTTTATCTAAGAAAAAACATTTTTAATCTTTGTCTAGTGTGGTGTTACACTGAGTTAGAGATTAAGGGTAATAAACCGATTAGTACTAACTGTGATTTTTTTTGATTAGGTACTTATATCAATTTTCTCATGGGGACATGTCAACACGTGCAACACGTTTCGTAACAGGTGGCCGCTTTGCAGCAATGAAGCGAGCTAAAAAGATGAGGTAATTTGCGAAACATGTAGTACAGCTAGAGACGCCTTTATTATCATGTCAACTTACTGCTGAGTCATACAGGTTGTTTGTGTGACACATTGGGCAACAAGCATTGACGCACAGCAGACATGACCGAAATTTGTGTCTGAACCCGGCCCGACCCACCTTCCTGTAAGCTCGGGGCAAGTATGATATCCATCTTGTATGAGAGAGTCTTGGAGGAAAAGCAAGGATAAGAGGTGAAGGATAAACTGACCTCTACAGTGGGGCAAAAAACTATTTAGTCAGCCACCAATTGTGCAAGTACTCTCACTTAAAGAGATGAGAGAGGCCTGTAATTTTCATCTTAGGTATACCTCAACTATGAGAGACAAAATGAGAAAAAAAATCCAGAAAATCACATTGTAGGATTTTTAATGAATTACTTGGTAAATCCCTCGGTAAAATAAGTACTTGTTCACCTACAAACAAGCAAGATTTCTGGCTCTCAAACACCTGTAACTTCTTCTTTAAGAGGCTCCTCTCTCCTCCACTCATTACCTGTATTAATGGCAACTGTTTGAACTCTTTATCGGTATAAAAACACCTGTCCACAACCTCAAACAGTCACACTCCAAACTCCACTATGGCCACGACCAAAGAACTATCAAAGGACACCAGAAACAAAATTGTAGACCTGCACCAGGCTGGAAAGACTGAATCTGCAATAGCTAAGCAGCTTGGTGTGAAGAAATCAACTGTGGGAGAAATTATTAGAAAATGGAAGACATACTAGACCACCAATAATCTCCCTCGATCTGTGGCTCCACGTAAGATCTCACCCCGTGGGGTCAAAATGATCACAAGATCGGTGACCAAAAATCCCAGAACCACATGGGGGGACCTAGTGAATGACCTGTAGAGAGCTGGGACCAAAGTGTCAAAGGCTACCATCAGTAACACACTACGCCGCCAGGGACTCAAATCCTGCAGTGCCAGACGTGTTCTCCCGCTTAAGCCAGTACATGTCAGAACCATCTGAAGTTTGCTATAGAGCATTTGGATGATCCAGAAGAGGATTGGGCGAATGTCATATGGTCAGATGAAACCAAAATAGTACTTTTTGCTAAAAACTCAACTCGTCAGGTTTGGAGGAGAAAGAACGTCATGACTACTGTAAAGCATGGGGGTGGTAACATCATGCTTTGGGGCTGTTTCTTTGCAAAGGGACCAGGATGACTGATCTGTGTAAAGGAAAGAATGATTGGGGCCGTGAATCATGGCATTTTGAGTGAAAACCTCCTTCCATCAGCAAGGGCATTGGAGATGAAACATGGCTGGGTCTTTCAGCAATGATCCCAAACACACCGCCCGGGAAACAAAGGAGTGGCTTCGTAAGAAGCATTTCAATGTCCTGGAGTGGCCTAGCCAGTCTCCAGATCTCAACCCCATAGAAAATCTTTGGAGGGAGTTGAAAGTCTTGTGTTGCCCAGCGACAGCCCCAAAACATTACTGCTCTAGAGGAGATCTGCATGGAGGAATAGGCCATAATACCAGCAACAGTGTGTGCGGACTTACAGAAAACGTTGGACTTCTGTCATTGCCAACAAAGCGTACATTACAAATTGAGATGAACTTTTGTTATTGACCAAATACATATTTTCCACCATCATTTGCCAATAGATTCATTAAAAATCCTACAATGTGATTTTATGGATGTTTTTTCTCGTTTTGTCTCTCATAGTTGAGGTATACCTAAGATGAAAATTGCAGGCCTCTCTCATCTTTTTAAGTGGGAGAACTTGCACAATTGGTGGCTGACTAAATACTTTTTTTTGCCCCACTGTAGTTGATGGGTCCACGTTTTGTTTCTACCTGCATGATCCCAGTCAACAGTAGCTGAAGCAGAAAGGCAGGTCTTACGATTCACAGACTGCACACCAGGCTCACAACATGTTGCTTTTTCTTAATTAAAAAAAAAAAAAAAACACTGACCAAGGTAAATTAAGAGAAATCCTATCCTTGTTTAATGCCTTGGAGCAGCGCTGCAGGTGTGTGATTTGCTAAATCCTAGTATTCTGTTATTTATTATGCTTGTGTTGCAAATGCAACAATAAAGCCACACGGAAAAACTTATTTACGTCAATGAGTTACTGTTACTGTCTGACAGTTAATCATTACAGGTCTAATTCTACTTGATAAAAAACTTACTGAAGTGGAATTATGCTGTAGAACTGGAATAGCTGTGTCTGAGCTACTGTTATTCATGCATGATTGCAAATAATACACACACACACACCTGCCCATAGATTCTCAATTAAATATTTAAATCTTAACGATAGCGTTATTAATTGATTGGCGTCAGTTATTGGTTATAAAAATAAAATTTTGGAGAATATATTTCTTAATTAAATAGAAGAGTAACAATTTTGTTTCTGACATCAATGAACTCAGACAAAAAATGTTTTACTGATGTGAACTGGCAGAGATGTGGATTCACATTCTGATACTAAATGTCAACAGCAAACAGAGCAGATTTCTCTAGTATTGGCTTCCTGTGAATGAATATAATTTATAATCCTTTAGTTAGTTTATAGTTTTTCTTTTTTGTTTTTGTTTTTTTTGTTACACCTCCTCTGGTTCTCCATATGTGCATGTTTTACGTAACTTCCATTTTTTGGTTTTGATTTATTTATGTATTAATAACGTTTTAATTCACCAGTAATGTGACTTTTGCATTGTTTCTTTTTATGTCCAGACTGGGAGAAAAATTCCGCCCAGTAACCAGTTTATCTGGATACTATTTGGACCATAACATTGTTCGGTGAAGTTGGCAGATATTCACAACGTGATCGACACACAAATTACGTCTCTGCCATCAGTGTGAGGTGGACAACATGATACAAGATTATTTTTTATTAAACGCAGCAGAGTAAATGTTTGTCTGTCGGTCGTTTTGTGTGGTGAGATTAAAACATGAGGCTCTCGTCCTAGTTTCCTTGTAAATATCCAAATATCACACAGACGGAACCAGATTTAATTTTAAAACAGAAAAACGCTGCTTGTTTGGTTTTTTGTTTTCCTGTTTCTGGTTTTAAATTAATAAAACAAAAAAAGATCGTTTTTTTATATTTTTTTATTTGGTTTTAAAACAAAATAACCAAAGAACGAAGGGTACATGGATTGATCTGATTGTTTTGTTTCCGGGACGCATGTTTATTTACTTTTGGCGAATGTTACGCAAAACAAGGTGCTTTGACATCATATCTCGGAGATGTCTGTAAATTTCAGCAAAATCTCAGGCTTTGGTTATCCCGTGCGAATGCGCCACATGAAAAGCAGATGATTGGGGGGGGGGGGGTCATTTATTTATCACGTGATCCCTAGGTAAAACTAATCCCGTGTGAATAGTGCTTTAGTCACCGACAAACTTAATTGTCGACAATTGTCAATTACGTCATCAACTTTGTTTTTCATGCTATATGCACGCTACGCCCTCAGTTTAGTCAAGAATGCCCCTAAAAACCTTGTTCTACGGCCAAAATTTGCCTCCAAGTCTTTTGTCAACAACTTATTCTCTGTGATAATAATCTGTGATAAATACCAGAAATTATCGGGATACATTTTAAGTCTATATCACCCATCCCTAGTCAGGGAGCATTTCTATTGACACAACAAAAAAAACTTACCGGTCCTGAGTCAAATTTGAAAGATTGTAGCATCATAGAGTAAATATTTGTACGATTTATCATCTGATTAGTCGATTAATTTGCATTCAATACAAGCTCCTCCTCCTCCTCACCTACAAGTCCCTCCATAACCTGGCCCCGCCCTACCTCAACGAGCTCCTGCAACAACATCAACCCACCCGCCACCTCTGCTCAGCCGACACCAACCGCCTCACTCCCATCACTTACACTAACCGCCAGACCTTGGGGGACCGAGCCTTTGCCATCGCTGCCCCCACCGTTTGGAACCTACTCACTACCAAACTTCAAATCATTACTCAAAACCCACCTGTTCAAACTGGCTTTTCCATAAACCCCTTTTTGCTGTTGTTGTTGTTGTTTTATTCCCCACGTAAAGCGTCTTTGAGTGTTCAAAAAGGCGCAATACAAGTTTGATTTATTATTATTATTATTATTATTATTATTATTATGAATTGTTTCATTAATCAGACTAGTCAATGATGAAAATGGTCATTAGTTGCAGCCCTACTGTGTAACTCATTCTGTCTATTTTAACTCAGCATAGAGTCTGAATGTAATTCCAGTTCTGCCTAACCACTGCTGTTATCCTTCTTTAATGGGAATTGTGAGAGGTTGCAGCTAGAATTCTATGCTCTCGCTGAGGGTATGCGGGAAATGAGTCAAAGAGAACAACAGGAAGAGCTGTGCTTGTTTGTGTGGACTTATTCAGACAGCCTTTTTAAGGCCTAGAGATGATGATGATGAAACAGAAGGACTTAATGGCACAGCCAGTCTGTTGAGGTGATTGTTCTGCTGACTGATGGTATTTGTAGAATTTCCCTCAAAGTGTTCTTCTTTCACAATAAGTCACCAAAATCTAATTTTACCCAATCCTTTACTCCTAAGGCTTACAGCTGACATCACAGCATTTCTCATCCCACCCTTTTTTTTCTAGCGCGCACACACACGCACACACACACACACACACACACACACACACACACACACACACACACACACACACACACACACACACACACACACACACCCTCCTTTCAAGCTTGTCAAAGATTCACACCTTACACATTATCAGTATTTCTTTCCTCTCAGTGCCATGATCTTCTCCAGGATTTTCTGTTGTATATAATGGAGGCTTTGTGTGTTTGCAACACGAGGAGAATTATTAACTCAGGTCCTCTGGCTCCCCCTGTTGGTGTAGAATTTGTTTTTGCACAGCAATTACTATTTTTTTGTTAGTTCTTCAAAACCCCTGACAGTCACTCATGAAATGGGCAAGGTTGATGCAACTTTTGAGGTTCACTCATCCCTGTCCAAAGGCTCACACAGGAAGGTGAAAACGCTGCTTAAACAGGGGAATGTTTAGTGTTCAAAACACTCATTTCCTTTCTTATCTTATTACTCAAGATGTACATTGGAGATTAAAGGGCTGCTTAGCCACAAATGACAATTGGGGTGCTTTTTTATCCACCATATTTTCGAAGCAATATTTCTTTTTCTCAGGCATATAAAGGCAGTCATTGTGCTGTGGGCTCTGAAGGCCTTCCTTTAAGTCACTGAGTGCTTGCTGTCTGCACCGATGGAGCGCACATTGGGCCATATGGGGGCACAGCGCACAATCAAACCCTATTACTAGAAACTTCTTGTGTCTTTGTTTTCAAAGCTGTCACAAACACCAAAAACGGTGGACTATCTAGATTTGGACCAAACTTATTTGGAAAACTGCAAAATGTGAGCATTACCTTTATTTTGAGTAGTTCAGTTGTATCTATTTGTATTTTATAATGGATCTGCAGAATCCAATGTACTGTTTTATGGTTTTTTACAGACTGTGATCCAAATTTAAGAAAATGTGAAATTTCCCCAGATTTATTCATTTCAATATTTAGGCAGTTTCATACTGATATTAACACACTGAAAAGGTTTATTAATAAGACACTTCAATTTCTAAAAGAAGGTAGGTAAATGTTTATTTTTACATTAGTCAAATTTCTTACATTTGCACATTCAAAAACTATAAAAAAAAAAAAAATAATAATCTTAGGAGCACGATGTGATGGCACATAACAAATAAGTAATCTTTTTTAGTTTTGACTTAAGTGTCTCTGCACAAATATAAAGTACGAGTACAGGCTTCAATGAATGTTCTGTTTGGTAATATTGTGCAATTCCCTGTGTTAAGCAGCTCATTTTAATTGCACACTGGTTGGATCTCACATATTTAAAAGATGGAAATACACTTAAAATAAACCCCTTTTTCTGATTATCTTGAAACTAAAATCACTCTTTTGAACAAAAGTAACCAATTTACCATCCTTTAGTGTTACCAGTGCAGTAGGATGGCATCTTGTTAAATATGTATGATTGGAAACATGGTAGATTAGCCAAAATGTGCTGAGTGAAAACGATACCTATACTTGGAAGAACAGTTTTACTCAAAGAAAAAAGAAAACCAACAAAAACAAAGCACTTTTATCTTTATTGCTGTTAAAGACATCATCATACACTCATGTTAGGGAAAGGACACATGAAATATACAGACTGCATCATGTAAGCGGCATATTTTGTGCATTGCCAGAAGTCAGACACACAACAAAGTGTCATTGTTTGGGACCCTGTTTTACTGCTTCTGCTTTTTCTTTTAATGCTTCTTCCTCCTCCCTGCGTCACCAGTTTCACTAAGGAAGACTACATAATTTACAATCCCTGAAACATTACCTACTCGGACGCACTCACATAAGCAGGAGAGCATCAATGTGCAGGGCTTGGTGACACAGGACAGATGTGAGATCCAGACGTGTGCTGACTTGGTGGCTGATGGATAGGCAGAGTGTGCAGGTATGCTGACCGACTGCAGATTGACAGTACAGCCGTACCCACAGAAAGGACTGCTGCTGATGCTCAGATGTTTCTGGGGTTTACAACATCAATTTTAGCATCTTAATCTTGTTCACAAGTCACAACTTAGGATATAGAGAACCTATTCTTTCACCTCAAGCTGAGACTATTTAATAATGATCCAAAAACATCCAGCCTGTTCATGACACAAACAACCCAAATGTCCATATGTCATTGCGACTGTTACTGGCCAGGCTCTTTGATGTATAGAAACACATGTCACAGTAGCTGGTCTTGTCTGAAGCAACAAGCAAAGTTGGGGATGTTGCTTCATATTCACAGACAGAGGAGGGTGCCCATGTCCACCACTAAAGGCATCAACAGTGGGCTGAAATATTGGAAGTGGACCATTATGCAAATGAAATAAGGGTTTCTTCCCTCATGATTCACATTTTCTGTAAATATTTATCAGGAATGATGCAAAGTAATTTTTTTACATTTTCAATTAATAGAGCCAATGAAGGTCGGTCAGTGTTCCCCATAGGTTTTCAGCTCTGTGTGGGTTATACCCCCAGCCCATATATAAGACCAGGGGCTGTTTTACCGGTAAAATGATTTTATTGTTTTGTAATCAATGCTTAGATTGACTATCTTGGAAATGTATGAAGTAAGAAGTTGTTTGCATTTACGTTTGCAAGAGAAGATACCACTGCCTGTGTATGTGTGTAAGAGAATGAGAAAAACCTGCTGTTGTGACTCATTTTTTTTAATTGACAAATGATATACAGAGCAGGATTGAAAGCTAAATTTTAATTACTTTTACTGATCTGGTCTCACATACAAAAATTAATCAAAAACAAACTTCCTTGGGTGTAGAGTACAATTTTGTTTTTGTTTGAAACTTTTGTTTAATAGTAATTGTGGACTGCTTAAATTGACTTAACTAAAATATCGTATTCAGATGTTTTCTGGATAATTTCCATCCCTGTTAAATTAGAGCTGATTAATTTTCAATATAGATATATTGAAGATTAATATATTCATCTTTTATAGCTCATGGCATAGTATCCTTTATCAGTGTGCATAGACGGACAAATTACTCTTTGAACAGCTGTTGATCTATTGGTCAACAGTGAGCAGGACTTTGACAAGCTTACTTCTCAGCTTTTTGCTACTTACACTACATCTTCTTCTTGAGGCTGATTGGTGATTGGCCACTATGTTCAGTTGAATTGCTGCAACCAACCCGACCTCGGTCTGGGACTATCCAAGGTATGGCTACTTTGGTTTTGCTTTAACTGGTATGAAGGCTGGCAATTTCACCAAATTCTCTGAAGTTCAGTTACTAGTGATGCAAGATATTATCGGCATGTTTTTGGTATTGGTCGATATTAGGGATGTAACGATTAATCGTAAGGCAGTTAAAAATTCATTCATTGGTATCATGGTTTACATCGATGCTGTGAAAATTGAATTGCAGTACTTTTTTTAAACAGCAGATCCAGAAGTGTTGGCGGCAGGCCGAATCTGCTAATACTTTCTTTCTGGCCGCCTCTACTCTTAAACATGTTCATAAATGATTCCTTTCCCCTTTGGCACTGAAAGAATATCTGTAATATTACGTGAATATCTTTAAAAGTCACGTTTTTCTATTAGCTCTGTCTGCTAGCATAGCATCTCTTCTTCACTGCTGCATGCCAACTGACCACTGGGTTACCAGCGCCCTCTGCTGGTCCAAACAAATATCTGACGCAAATACAATGCAATGACTGTTTTGTTTTTTTTTCAAGTCCAATTGTTAAGGCACAAAATACATTTTCAGTTGCACTTTTAAAAAGAAAAATAACTATTATGCAGTTTTGTATTGTTTACAATAGAACCAGAATTTAAATTATTAGGCTTCTTCATTTGTATTATTCCTTTATTTATTTCATTGAAGATTTATTTTTTAGTTAAATTGCATTGTTTTGAATAGTTTATCAAGGGATTCTTTTGTCAATAAAAAATAATTAGTCATTTATGTACAGTCCCATTTTGTAAAATAAATCGTGAGAGAATCCAGAACCCAGTATTGTGAATCGAATCGTATTGGGAGTTGAGTGAATCGTTACATCCCTAGTCGATATTGGCTTGAAAATAAGTATCGGACATTAGCGATATAATTTACCGGTAAAACGACATCTTTTGTCATAACTATAACCGAATTCTTGTAAAAATGTAGTTTTTACCACTTAAATGCTAAATTTAAGTTGATAAGTATGCACTAACTGTTTTAAGTAGAAAATATATCTTAATTGTTTTGTTTAAAAAACAATAGTTGTGAATAAATTACGTTTTACATAACTTAAATTAAAGTGTTTTTATAATGTAACACATGGAATGATTACTGAAGATCATTTTCAGCTTTGTCTTGTTTGCATTTGCCAGTGGATCAACATGATAAAGAGTATAGAACTGTTATCTGTGCTAATTCCACTACAGAAACTAAAATATCTGCAGTTAGGTGTGGGGTAAAGTATTGTTATCTGTATCAGTTATCAGACAAATGAGTTTCAAAGTATTGAATTATAGACTTAATATGGGCAACCGTGGCTCAGGTGGTAGAGGGTTCAACTTCTGATTGAGAGGTTGGGGATCGATCCCAGTCTATCTATACCTCTCTATTTGTCGAAGTGTCATTGGGCAAGACACTGACCCCTAAGTTGCTCCAAGTGGTTGACAAGCGCCTAGCATTACAGCTCAGTCCCATTGGTGTGTGAATGTAAATGGGTGAATGAGCTGATATTGTATAAAGCACTTTGAGGCTACTTCAGTGTAGCAATAAAGTGCTATATAAATCAAGTCCATTTACCATCCAATATAGACCAAAATTTCAATATTGTTCAATCGAAATTTGATTACAATTTTGATTATTACACCCAACGATTAGAAAAATAACAATTGAGAAAAATATATATATGAATTATTTGCTAAATAAAACAAACTCACTATTTCAGACATCTACAAATAATAAAGCGGCGCACACACTTTATTAATACTAGTTCCTCCCCTCCACCCCGCCCCTCTCAAAGACAAAGCTACACTGCAGGCCAACACGAGGAAAGTTATTACTAGTGGTCTTTGAAACATGGCAGGAGAAATGCAGTAAAAACGCTTGGTAAACAAGCAAAGCACGTCAAATTCTCTTAAGGAACACTTTGGGTTTGATGATGAAGACCTAGAGCAAAGTCACATCACGTGCAAAAGTGAACATACTTAGTTTTAGTGTTTGAAGGATTTTATTTAAAAAATATATTTTAGATACATAAAAATATATTTTAGATACATAAAAATATATTTTAGATACATAAAAATATATTTTAGATACATAAAAATATTTTTTTTTTTGTACAAAAATTAAATAAGTTTTTTTTTGACAAATAATTGTTTGAATAATCGGGATTTCCATTATGACTAAATTAATCGTGATTGTCATTTATTCTATAATCGAGCAGCCCTATTGTGCAATTCTATTAGTGACTTTCAAGCGTGCACACACACACACACACACACTAGAGTCTGCAGCTAAAATGACAGATATTTTAACTTAATACGCTTTCACATTCTTAACTGTTGCTGACTATAGTTCTCTGTATGAGGAATATCACTTGATCATGCTTTTTCTCACATTCCACACTATCGTATCAATATCGGTATTGGCCAGTATGCAAGGTTGCAATTGTAATGTCTTAACCGAAGTGAAAACATTGTATCGGGAAACACCTAAAAAAACAAATTACCTCCTAACTAAACATGTATGCCTCTGAATAGTGAGAGGGAACTAGAGTGCTTATAGGTAAAATTTAAAACAAAAACACATTAAGGAGGGATCAAACCTAGAATCGTTTTTAATGCCGAGCAGTGACAGGACAACTTTGTATAGCTGGACAGAAAGCATCAGGTTTCTAGGGTTGCTGACCCACACAACAAGCAGCTGAAGAGTCACCTGCTTTCTTTCAGAAACACTAATGTAGGCCATCATTAAAGGTGCTGAGCTGACAGCAGCTGTAGAAATATGTGTAGCCACTGATTGGACTGTAGAAACGTTTTGGTGGGTGCTGGTGGTGGGGGAAGTTCATGGCAGGCCTGTCCAGCTCAGACTCCTATTTTTACCCCCTCCTGACGCCCTCCTATCACATCAGCTGTCTCTGGATCTCCTGTCTGTCCGCCGTCAGGAATAGCGGCCTATCAGAGGTCTGCTAAGCTGTTTCTCACTCCACTTGCCTCGTGGCTGACCGTTTGTTGAGATCTCCTCATCTTTAGCTTCTGTTCTGTGTGAGTTGTGAAGTCTTGGCTCTGCTTTGGGAAAATAAGTTGTGGAATTGTTTCATTAAAGGTAGGACTCTTTGTTAAAACCTTTTTTTTGAACTGAAGTTGAAAAATGCTACCGGCATCTGGCCTCCAGGCTCCACAGACATCTATATTTAGTGTAGCTTGGAGTGTAAAGTGGAGGGGTGGAAGCTATTGCCATACTGGTTTTTGAAAAATACAATCTCACAAAAAGAGGAATCACAACAGCTCCGAGTGAATCAGCTTTAACCCTAGGTTCTTCTCATTTTAATTTCATACCTGGTCTCTGAAGAGAATTGTGTTGCCTCCTCACTACCTGTAAATGAAATCTGCTTTAGCATAGAACTTCCTTTATATTCCTCTTGAGTTGTTCTCTAAAATTGGTCAGTACAGCGTTTCAATGAATGATTCTACTTTCAATTTCATTGAATTCAATTTCATTGAGTGTAGAATCAAACATCCTAATCGATGTTTTGAAGAAGAAAAAAAAAGTGAAGTGCAAAAAAAAAAAAAAAACTTTGGTTTGGTTTGAATGTACTTCCTTTTTTCATTTGTTGTTTACAGTTGCTAAAAATACAGTGTATGAATCATGTGGACTATAGTTTGGTCATCTTCTATCAAGGGTCAGTGAGACCAAAGCAAGTCAGGCCTGCTGTGAATACCTACCATGAGCCTCACTTTGTTGGATGTGAATTTGAATGTGATTTCTCTCAGTTTAACAACAACAACTATGAGGGCAGAATTACTACACTTACTGATGGGCATTGTTGTGTTACTGCAAGTAATACTCCAAATTTTTATATAGCTACTGGTGCATTCAACATTTGTAGGTAAGGCAGAGCAATTGAATACTGTATGAACGTAGTTGTCATTATCACTTTGTAGCTTTAATATCTAATATAAGTTTTTGTTTGCTGTGGCTCAAAGTGTCACACTATTTTCAGAAAAGATCGAGGTTTGATTCTCAAAAACTTTGACCTCATTGTCTCATTGCAAATTTTTCAGCAAAATGTAACTAGACCGGACATCTGTAATACTACAGTCAAAGGCTCTCGTGATCATTTTGATTTCCAATTCACAGTTGATGGTGGGTCCATTGGTTTTAAAGGTTAATGTTTTCTTGGTGATCTTCAGGTCATTCAGCACAGAGTGCAGCTGGTCCAAAGGTACCAGCAGCTGCTTTATCCTCCTGACATGGTCTGTGTTGTTTATCTCAGCTGTGCACTGTGTACCATCAAGTGTAGGAGTTTTGAGTTCCACGACGTTGAATGTATTATTGGCTCAATGTTGTATTTTTGAACAAAAAACGAGATTCAGTCACACTGTACTATTTTCTAATGAATACATATAGGATGATATTCTGTTCTTTTCACTGCTCACTGTATGCGATGAGTTTTTCTCTGGATTTTTTTGGCCAGTCTTAGTTGTTTAAGACGTGTTCATTTTTTCCTGCAAACAATTGCCCGATGGAGTGGTAGACATGCTATTTTCATGTGCTAACTTGTGTGTTTAGGTAAAATGTTAGCCATTGGTCACATTAGCCCAACCTTCTTGGCTAACTCTGATTTTGTAAGGTGATAGAACTATAAATGAAGTCAGATGATGCATAGTCATCATCACTAGGATTGTGACGATATCTCGATACGGCAATATATTGCGATATTTTTCCGCACAATCGATTATCGATATGCTCCCACTAAGTATCAATTTTTATTCTATTTTGTTTTTTTTTTTTTTTTCAAAACCTTTTCTTGCTTTTTCACTAAAATGTGTAGGTCTTCACAGAAATGTTCTCACTGTTTGTTGAAGGAACCAATATTTTGTTTACTGGAATATTGCACTATAATGGTGTCACTGGTAAGAAAGACCCTTTTTTTCTTTACAGAAAGTACTATTGGAGATACTTATTCATTTACATTGGTATGTTGACACTTATTTACAGAAATATTGCACTAAAATAGTGTCACTGTTCATAGGACACTTTTTCAATGTATTGTTTTTCAGAGATATAAAATAAAAATTGTATTTTTTCACTTAATCTTTTTTTTCTTTTGCTATGTCATAGATTATTGTAGATTGATTTCTGACCAATATATTCATAATCGCAGTGTTTTCATATTCTGAGATAATTGTTATTGTGAGCTTTGTATCGCTTATCGTGAGGTACCCTGAGGTTCTCACAGAGCAATGTTCTTAGGTAGCAGATCATCAGACAGCAAAATGTCTACAGTGACTAACATTTACTTAATTTATTTATAGTCCCATCGAAGCATTGGTAGCCAAACTATATTCTGCTATCTTTATGTGTAAAATGTGCTCTCACTAGCTAGATGAGATGAAGTCAGACCCAATTAAAAATGATAATGATGGCACTAATACTTATTAGTGTATAGACTTGTCTCAAGTCCTATACGAGCTGAGTCACTGCTGTGAGTTTGTTGTCCAGTGTTTCCCAGGATGCTCTTGTTATTAATCAATTGTGAGTGTGCTTATTCAAAATACACCAATAAAAATGTTGTTAGCAGTCAACTCAGTATGCACAAAATATTATCTTGATAAGGCAGTTTGGAAAGACACAACAAAGCTTGGTCTTTATTGTGTGATCAAGCATCTCTGCAAGGAACTGATAAAAGGGTTCTCATCATACATCATATTCAGGTGTGTCAAAGCAGGCTGAGATCTAAAACAAGTAGAGGAGTGACCAAAGAAGTTGATGGCTTTTTTGTTGTAAAAAGACTAGAGCTAAATCTAAGATGTCAAATGTCAATTGATAATAAAATTAGCAAATTTCAAATCTGACCCTTATTAATTACAATTAATTGCATCTTGTGAATCTGTAAATGACACAAAACAATTACATTTATTCATGTGAAATGTATAATTGATACATACCATGTCAATTAATGCCCACTTGTACTCAAATCACATGTTCCCATCATCCCTAGTTGATTCTGCTTTCAAAATCTGGAGCAACAAATGGTTACATTGGTTACATTATATCTTTTTGTCGACAGAATTTTTGCATCATTCGCAAAGTTAACTGAATTATATAATATCCCCCGGACACATTTCTTTTGGTATCTACAAATTTGTAACTTTATAAGCAGTAGATTTCGCTCTTTTCTAAATATTCCAGAGTCAGCCACCATAGATGACTTTTTGGATATTAATATTCATATAACGGTGCAATTAAAAAAATTTACACAATTCCGTTACAGTTGCAATCCTCATCTCTTGCAATAATATCATCACACTGGGGAAAAAAATCTGTCATTGACCATAACAAATGATCTTTAGGAGGTGATGCAACATGTGCTAGACATGGTGTCCTTCAATTTAAGGTCCATCATCGTCTACACATCTCTAAGGACAAATAGTCACATTTTACCCAGGTACTGACCCACTGTGCAATCGCTGTAAATCAGACACTGGCACACGTATTCATACATTTTGGTTATGTCCCAATTTGACCAATTATTTGGACATCAATATTTTACACACTGTCAGAGGCGTATAGAATTTAACTTGTTCCAAATGCGCTGAATGCACTTTTTGGTGTGTTGCCTCAAATTATCATTATTTCAAAACTGTGCTCTCATGCAATAACCTTTGCCTCTGTGTTGGCATATTATCTGTAACTTGCTGTTGAAAATCTTAAATAATATTATTTTTTTAAAAAGTTATTTAAAGTTGTTTTCACAAAGAAGAATAATGAAAAATGTAGTGTGATGAATCATGCAGACTTGAAAGGTTTTGACTTTGTGAAAAACCAGTCTGTTGACTGCCAAAAACATTAGTTATTTAAAACAAAACAATAACAAAAAACATGATAGTTCATTAAAACAAAGTGCAAAAAGGATCTAATTTAGATTTTAGAAAATTCCTGTCATAATGATAGAACTGCTGATTAAACTTGAACACTAAACATTCCAATGTGTTTAGACACAAACCATTACTCTTATGCTCCACAGTCACAGCAGTCAGTCCACATTATGGTAGAAGTGCAGCTCTCTTTTTCTAAAAGACTCTTATTTATAGAATTATGTTCCAAATATAGTTATTATTTACAGTCTGGAGTATTGCACACTTGCTTCTGAATACTGTCACTCTGTAGATTCACTCAAAGTCAAAGCAAACAGCTGCAGACTCCAGTCCTTAGAGTTAAAGTGAGTCATGCCACACGGACAGCTGTCATTGCTTACAGAGGTGATGTAGTCACATGGTATTCAGCCACATATGGAGTGTTTTTACCGGCGTGTATTTGATTGTCAGCGAATAGTCTAACTCAAAACCTAATTAACGGATTTTGAGGACATTTTATGAAATATCCAAAATGGGATAAGGAATCAGTGTTTAGATTTAGGGCAATGATCCAGCTCAATATCCCAAATCTAACATTTAAGTGACAATCCGACACTGCTGTGGTGTAGCAGAGGTCTGCCCTCTAAGCACTCTGTAGTTGCTAAATAATAATAATGGCTTGAATTTATATGGCGCTTTTTTTGAGGAGACTCAAAGCGCATTACAGAAACCATTATTCATTCACACCAGTCACATCAATAATACCGACGGTGGTAAGCTACAATGTGGCCACAGTTGCCCTGGGGTGTACTGACACAAGTGTGGCTGCCATTTCATGCCAATGGCCCCTCTGACCACCACCAACATTCATGCACAATTCATACCCATTCATACGAAGCAACGTGGGTAAAGTGCCTTGCCCAAAGACACCATGACAGATAGAGCGGGATTCGAACCCCCAACCCTTTGGTCACTGGACTGTCTCTGATCCTCTTCCATATTAGTAGGATGGCAGTTTATAGCAATAGCTTCTGTACGTTTATCGTTAGTTTGTTTGAACATTGGCCCGTCTCTCGTTAAAGGCAGACATACACATGTTAGATCCCTGCAATATTTATTTACAATGTTACTAGATTGCTGAAGTTTCCCGTATTGTCCTATACATTTTCCAATAAAGTTCTTTATAAAAGGTTTGATAATTTTTCTGGACAAATTTACGCAAAAAATATAATATTCACAGATCTAATATATTTTATGCTGCTTCTGCTTTCTCCTTAATCCTTTTTATAAGGGTGGAAGGATTTTTCATTATATTATATCAAATATTGTACTGATAACAGTGAAGTGTCCAGATTCCCAGTCTATATCACAGTTCCCAAGAAGGAAACATGCCTTTGTTTTAAAATTGTGTACAAAATATCTGTAATCATACACCCTTTTCCTACCCTGTTCATTGAATATTCATGAGTGTAATCTTACCATTCATTGCCTCCTAACTTCCTCTCTCCTCTTCCACCAGCTCTTCTTCTCTGTGCTTATCCTCTCCATCGCAGCCCATGATTGCTGATCAGCCAACATGGCATTCTCTTCTCGGTTTTCATTCTGGGAGCAAAAGGGAAGTGTTTTTCAGAAAGCACTCTGATCATGCATGGTGTTAGTGAAATACTTTATGTATTTGTGGTGACTGCATCTCCTTCAATCACTAATAGCGTTCACTTAGCATTATGGTGTGTTCTAATCGGTTTGCTGATAACTTAACCACATCGTAGTCAGTGAAGAGCACTGCAATTGAGGAGTAGTTTTCTTGTGAGGTTTGAAATGTGCTTTTCATTTTACTTCATATACTGGTATAAACTGTGCATGGCTTGACTTGTCCATGGTGTCTGGTGGACAGCATGTTCATGTCTGATTATAATTTTGATTTGGTCTCATTTTTCAATATATAGATCAAAGAAGAGAATAAACCAGGCAGCTCAAGTGTAAGTGTTGTTCATACGTGTCCTTACATTTATCTGTTTGTGGTTATTGGTTGACTGGAAAGAGATCAGTTATACATTGGCCTGCCACTCAGCCATAACAATGAAGAGCAAGTGAATTTTGCAGCAGGTCAACTTTTAAGTCAGTTTGGCAGGAAAGAAAATATGATGCTAGACATGTGAAACAGAGCTTCATGAAGCTGTAGCTCTGGGAAAACGTTCTTGATATGCAGTGGTCACAATCTTTGAAAAGTCACTGCTGGTTTGGATAGAATCTTTTTTTAATGCTTTTTGTGTCGCAGTTAAAAACTGTGCATCCACCTACAAAAGGAGCATAAACATCATTTCAGATGGATGTAAATTATTATAATGACTTAAGTTAAGCATTTATTGTTACATTTACCATTCTGTACTTCAAGAGTCATCTCAAAGTTATCTATTTTTTACATTTACAGAAAAAAGCTGTGAGAAATGTGCTACTGCGTCCTCTCACAGATTAAAAACAAGGCTTTGTTGTGACAAAAGAGATAGCAGCAAGCTTGATTACAGGTGTCAGTTTATCTAAAGTGTCCACAGGCCATCTTTAACCTTCAAGCTTGCACACATGTCCTCTTGGGGTTTAGTCAACATATCAGCAATAAAATGTATTTGTGAGTTCGAGACTGACCTAATGTCTGTGTGTTGATTAGTCACTCAAATTTCATTCACTCCTTTTTTATTTTTATAAGCAGTCAGAAGGTGAGGGGCTGTCCAGCAGGGCTCAGTCTGTGCCAGCTCTGGACCCTGGCAGGGGTTTGTTCCGTGCAAAAAGCCCACCAGCTGTGTCAACTGCAGAGCCACCAGCACGTGTCAGGAGTCCCTCACCACCAAAAGTCAGGGCACCTGTGAAAGTACCAGAGCGCTTCAAAAGCCCAGAGCCACCGATACCGAGGCATCTTGAGTATCAAAAAGCTCCCCTGAGCCCAAAGCCACTTGTTCACCGTGAAGAAGAAAGAAATGGACAAGTAGAAAATGGTGTAGTTAATGGTACCACAAATGGTGGTATCTGCTCTGAAGGCACCACCAGCAGTAAGTTGAGTTCTGCTGAGGACCAAGGTTTTACACGGAAAAAAGTGGTGAAGGTGGTTCGCCGTGTTGTCAGGAAGGTCCTGCCCACAGATGAGGCTGAGGTCAATGTTCCATTGGATAAATCAAATAAAGCTCCTCTAGAAGCAGATAAACTTAAGGAAACAGTAAATGCACCATTGGCAGATAACCCCCCATCTACTTTCTTAAAGGCCCAATCAAAGCCAGGATTCTCTTTCAAACATGACACTATCAAAACAGAAGAGAAAGATGACATGTCTCGAGGGTTGACAAGCCTTATGGTTAGGGGCAGGACGAGAGAGCCACGCCCACGAATGAAAAAAGAGGATAAGCCAGACAGGTCTGAGTTAGAAAAAGAACATGTGAATCAGGAAATAATTGCCTCTGATGAAGCAAAGCATGAGCAGAGAAATGATGAAAGTACCTCCAAACCTTCAAACTCAGATCCATCTACAAAGGACCTTAGATCACCAGGAGTTCCTCAGAATTTGGTCAGCACTACCTCTTCCAAAGGGCTGCATCCCAGACCATTATCTCTTCCACCACATGTTGGCTTTATCCCAGCTCCTAAACCCACATCATTGGGTCCACCTCCTGGCTTCATTCCGGCTCCTAAACCAGTGTCGGGCGCAAAGTGCATCACTTCAAATCTACGCAATGCAAGCCCAGCACCCCAGAAACCACCATCCATTCCTCCTCAATCAAGATTCAACCGTACTCCTCCAACTCCTTCGCCTGCTCCTGTGTGCCCTGATCCTAGAACACCCAGTCCTGTCACACTTTCAGACCAGGTACAGGGTGATGCATCATGTATGTCTTGCTATTAAATAAATAGCTCTCGCTTGTGCTTTGCTATCATAGAATTGCACATTCATAAATGGTCGCATCAGCAGCATCCTAGTGGTCAGCATTTGTAGATACTAATGGCATTACTACAATAGTGTTGCACTTAGAGCGGAGATGACGCACACCACTACCAAGGATCTAAAACGTTTTTCCTGTATTGTCATTTATACGTTTGTGCTTTTGACATAGCATGTACACACCTGCTTGCAGGTGAAAGTGTGTTAACAGAGCTGCTATGCAAGACACTAATACATAAGCACATGGGCACGACAGGTATAGCCTTATAATCAAACTCCCAATCTCTTTATCAAAACACAACCTCTTTATTACACTCCTTTACTACTTGAGCCATGGTCATTGGTCAGTAGTCGCTTAAATTTTATTTTGTTTCAAGTATACATTGTGTTCAAAGGCAAAAATTTCATTTAGAGAATTAGGTCATCCAATCCTAATCGTGGGTCTGCTTTTTGCTTATTATACTGTACGTACAAATTTTTATATTTGCCTTTATTGCTGTACACACAACATCAATTATTCCTCACAGAACTGGCAGTGTTGCTTTGTGTTTACACACCTATATTGATTGTATTTGTTTGTGTGTGGAGAAAGTGGGTGAAAACACAAGACTAATCAAACTACTGCATGTAGCTTTGATGTTGATAAAATACAAGACGCATGGAATCGTCCAACTTTACCAATCCATATTTGTCTGTTAATGCACTGGGCTGAGAATCAACATGCTGATGCTTTGACCCATAGGATGTGCCGCTCAGTCCCACCGAGGAGGCTCAGAGACGCCTGATGAGGATCTTCAGTGCTCCAGTAAACTGCTGTGCTGTGCTGTCTGTTTGTCATTTCGGTTGCCTTTGTTACTTTTTAACCTATTGTTCTTGCCTGCGCACATACGCATTGATAACTTGAACTAAAATAATAATATAAACATGAATCTCACACTTAACTTTTCTCACAGCATAATTTTGCCAATATTCTACAATTTTACAATTTCATTCAGCAGACGCTTTAGTCCAAAGTGATGTACAACACAAGCAAGAATTTAGACTGGAAAAACCCTTAGTAAATGCAGCAAGTGCTTTAAGTTTGATTGGCCACAGGTGCTGGCATCTAATACTAAAATAAGTGTCATTACATTTCAACAACAATGTCATTCATCCATCAACAGCACTCAACATTGTCAGTGCTAAATAATCACTAAGAGCTGGTCTTGGACCATCTGACTCATTCTAACCTTGAGAACAAAGAGGAGAAGGGTCAGATCAAGTTCCTAAGTGTTCCCTAAACACTTGAGTCTTCAGATGTTTCTTAAATGTAGAAAGGGACTCCTCGGATAGAACAGAGTTGGGTAAATCATTCCACCATTTGGAAACAACAGAGGAGAATACTTGAGCTAGAGATTTAGATCCATGCTGGGCTGAGAACACCAGGCATGTTTCACAGGCAGAACGTAGTGGGTGAGAGGGAGTGTAGATCTGGATGAGAGATTCCAGGTAGGCAGAAGCCACAAAATGAAGGAGAGTTTTGAATATGATTCAAGGTGCCACTGGAAGCCAGTGAAGAGAAAGTAACAGTGGGCTGACGTGTTGTTTTGGGCTGGTTAAGGACCAGACATACTGCTGCATTCTGGATCATCTGCAGAGGTTTAAATGTGCATGAAGGGAAGCCTGCCAGAAGGGAGTTGCAGTAGTCAGTGCGTGAAATTGCAAAGGCCTGTACTCGAAGCTGTGTGGCCTGTTGTGTTAGGTAGGGTTTGATTTCTTGATGTTATAGAGGGCATATCAACAAGACTGAGAAATTGAGGTCACATGAACTTGAAGTTTGTAATGTCGAGCATATCATGATCATTTTTTGGGGCTTGTTGCCAGAGCATTGAGAGGATTTAAAATGTTTTCTCTTGTGTGTTCGCAATATTAACTTATAATATATAGTGTGATCCAAACACTAACCCTTGCTTATGGGCTTTTGTTTTGCTTTTTTATCACATGGTGGAGGTTTTTTAGATAGATTGGGAAGGTCATGTCTATGTACATTGCAGTCGGACAGAAATCGACATCTCTTTAATAGCACTTGATTTCAACGACCTTAGCAGCACCTGTCAGACACTGTGCTGATAATACACCTTTGCATTAATGCACCTTCATTTATATTGACCCCTGTTTAACTGAAACACCTGTTACGTTTCCTCAAACTCTGAAAATCTAAATGCTTCATCTTTGTCCATTTCAAAGCAGTAGCTGCATCACTATCAGAGAAAATAAACAGTGCGTGCTGCTCTCTGATATGTGTCGACCAGCTAAAGATTCCTAAAGCTTGTTATTCAGTCAGATGGTTCTTACAATGTCTTTTCAACACAAATTGTATTGGTTTCATCTTTGTGTAGAAAATATAAAAACCACAGTTGTAATGGTTTTTGCATGCATTTTACTTTTCTTACCAGTTACCACCAATGTCTCAGTGAAGTAAATCACATGACATGATGAATACAGATTCAGAAACGGTCAGTCCCTAAACATAATACTTAGTTTTGTGTCTAACATCTTCTGCTTAACAAAGGTGCCTTTTAACCTTGAAATTTTGTCGACTTAAGGGTTTAGATGGGTTCAATTTGCTTTGTATCAATAAACTAGCAGTATACTGCTGACTGTGTAAAAGCTTCTTTGGCTTGTGTTGAAATGTTTTTACAATTAGAATTCAGCCCAGTATCCAGAGCTATAAATGTCCAAAATCCTCACCTTTTGTTTTGTCTGCTTCTAATATTTACTCTGATTGCAGTGGGCTTGTTAATGATTTGGACTTTTATTAAGACAGGTGTTTGTTCTTTCTCTATAGTCTGTGGCGATTGGCTTCTTTTCTCTCTCCAGAAAGAATGTTTTCATCACATGGGTTGTCTTTGCAAAGATCTTTGTGTTGTTCACTTCTCTGTTCCTCTTGTGTCCTCTGCCCTTGTTCTTTTCTCCTGCATTAATGCACCGCGGTGTCCTCACCTGAACTTGCACTCTGACATTGTCCTTTTTCTCCCTTTTCCTCTCTCCCCCTGTCCATGTCCTCACACTGCTTACTCTGGCTTTGGCTGTGTCTCTGGTCACTCTGTGGTTAAGCTGGAGCCATCGCTCAGTGTTTTGTCTCCTGTCCAAGCACCAGCCCCACAGTCCCAGGGCCTTCTCCAGGTACTACCATCCTCCAGCGATCCTCTGGGCCTCCTGGCTGGATTTTGTAATCGTGTGGCTTGTCGGAGTGTAAGGCGCGAAACCTTTTAACTTTTCTCTGCTTTCTCTGTCAACAATGTTTATAACATCACACAGTTTCCTTAAACTGCATGGTTTACGATATTCCTACCTCTTCCGATTTTTAAGTTTCGAGAATCTGCCTAAGCCAACAACAAGCCAAGTGTGAGCTTCTTAGCTTCTTGGTTGCTGGAGCCTGGTTCAACCCAAATACTATCTCCAGTCACTAAAGAATTCAGATGAACTAATCGGATCAATTTGTCTATCTCTGATCGTTTGTTAAAATTATTTCTGATCAGATGCTGCACTCGTGTTCTTATGAACAAGGAGGTAGGGGTGTCCCGGCACAACTTTCACTTATGATACAATACCGATATTGCAACCTTAAGTGTTGACTGATAGCAATATTGATCCAACATTATATCAGTATCATATCACCCCTGCAAGAAGGGATAGTTTAGCATTCTATTCCTTACATTGGTGTTTTTTTGTTGAAGTTTGAGTTCAGGTCTCAATCATGTTGAGTACATTGAGTCATATTAGACTAATACATCGGAGGTATAATGCCGGGTTAAAAGCTTTCTGAAATCCCATGTAATTGTGAAAATTCCGTTTTATTTTTTTCCCAAATTCCGTGTTTTCCACTTACATTTTTTAAAATTGTTTTTTTTTTTTTTTTTTAGACAATTTCTTTTCAGAAAGAAAGAAAATATTAGTTTTTAACTCCTGTGAGGAAACAAAATAGATACCAAGAAATAAATAACCCATAATTAAACAAAGATGTATGTCAAAAATCAAGTAAGATACCATTAAAGGGTAGATATAGGTTGTAGTGACATGAATTATTTTGACTGCTCCTTTTTAGATATTTATGACATATAAAGATGTATAAGAAGAGCATTAACGTCTCCCAATTCCCCCTCAGGGATCAATGGTTTACTGAATCTGAGCAAGTTTATTGTTTAAGTTTTGATCAACTTAATCATTCCAGACCATAATGATTACACAAAAATAAATGGACAAGGAGATTATTTCATCCCTAGGGGTCAGAATATTTGACAGTATCAGAAGTTATGAATAACCTACGATGATTTAGACTCTACAATCCCTGGCATCAATGGCCTCGTCCACAACAACAGAACAACTTTTCCCATGGATCTTTTGTAGCTCTGATGAGATGTTGTTTAAACACTCTGAGCAGGTGAAGATGATTAATGCTGATCATGTTTTTACGGAGCGCCGCTGCGCTACATGAGAAACGGACGGAGCTTTACAGGCACAGCAAAGTTAAGTGGGCACTGGTGGCTCTATATTTAGGAGTGAGTTATGAGTTGCATAGTTTTTTGCCATTTTAGACGGTGTTTGTGGTGTTTAATGCGGACAGCACTGGTGGGGTTGGGCGGTGCGCCTAATAAGCAGTTCTCTGAAACATTTTCCCATAAAAAATGTTCCTTGGCTCACGGTGATGGCTTTTCATACCGTCTTTGTCCATTTCCACGTTTAACCGTTTCATTGGTTGGTTTTGTGATTTTGTTTGCGATTCTGTTAACGTTTTTTTATAGGGCGCTATATACCCTTCTAATGTGTGTAATGTGCATCCCTTAACTTTCACTCAGAGCTGTATGGTGTACAACTATGCTTCTCAAATCACAGTTGGTACTTAAATGGCAATATTTATTGTGCAATTTACATGTGATGCTCGTCTTCACCTAAAACACCACAGTTTTGGAGCATTTTTTCTTTTCTTTTTCAACTCTTTAGTCCAATGGATATCCTCATATTTAAATGGTGCTACTCACTGTATTTGTGTCTACAATGTAATTAAAATATTTACCTGTTGCTAATCATGATATGGGGTTGATTTATAATTATAACATTTGCCAATCATCCTCCATCACTGGTGCTCCTCAAACTGGAACTTAGAGCCGTGGTGTTTCAGTTGGTTTATACCTTACCACTTTGCTGAAACCAGCTCTGTGCTTTGTGTTTCTAATGTGTCTGTGCTTCCCAGTGTATGTTATGTGTTGCTCATCTCTGTTTGTCTTTTTTGACTTCTTCATGCTGCTATGACCCCAGGGTTCCGTGGAAGAGGACCCTCTTTCTCTCCTTCAGTCATCTCATGCTGCAGCTAAGCAGCCCCAGGTGCTGTGCCGGAGTGTAATTACACCAACCTGTCACACCACCTCCCTGCACTGCGCTTGCTTGCAGCCTGTCAGTTTTGTGTTATTTGTTTTTGTTTTTTCTCACAATGAAGTCGTCATTTATGAATGAGTTGTGATTTTAGGTTTGTTTTATTCAGTCCGTTTCTCACCTTTATTTCCTTTGTCAACTAAGCAGAGCCTTACAGCGCTCGCTGGTCTCCTCATTGGTCTTGGACACCCCCTCAGTCACCTCGTTGTTTGTTTTGCGTGTGGCCGGTTTTTCCCTCACAAAAACACACATTCACGCCACATAAAACATGCTAAATCACTAGCATGCTCATAATCCTCATCTCTTCCTTTTTCCCATTTAAGCATGTGTTGAGATTTAAAGCTGGATACCAGAGTTTTTGTGACTTTTCCATTTGACTACTCCTACCTTCTCCATCTTCCAAAGACTTTGAGGGTTGTTGATGCAGTGTTTTAACTTGTGTTTTTGTTCTGTAGGTGAAGACGGAGGAGCAGATTGTTGCAGAGCAGGCCTGGTATGGGTCAGAGAAAGTTTGGCTCATCCACAAAGATGGCTTCTCTTTGGGTGAGTGTTTAAACCTGATTGGTTTAAGGGTGAATCAACATTTAGAGGTGGCTGTGGCTGTACTGTGCTGCAGTATTTGACACTGAGGTTTTCCAGCTGCTAAAACATACAGCATTAAAACTAGAAAATGTCCACCTGAGGCACCATTAACTACATGCTTGATTGTGTCTCAAAGAGCCAAACCTAGACCAGTATCTCCAGTTTCAAATGCTTCTGTGTTTGCAAAACAAGGAGAACTTTACTGGTGAAATATTCTTTATTGGTCACTAATTTTGGGATTTATCGTATTAAGTACAGTATAATATGCATGTACACAAATTTACACTTTCTTTAAATTAAATATCGGTATTATTTATTTTAAAGAAGATATTGAGAAGAACACAGCTGACTGGTGGAATGGAATGATCATGTCAATTTCAAATAAAACAAATAAAGTAAACAGCCATTCATATTTAAATAACTATAATGAGTTTAAGGTTGTGTGAATTTGAAACAAATATTTTCACTTGGTAAAATAAAATTAAATTAGTGTTATGTAATGTATTGTGCATTTACTGTATGTTGTTTAAAACACATGTTGGGAAATTGCTTCTACTGTAACAAATGTTAGTCTTTTATTTATTTTAAAGCTAGGGTTGGCGATTTTCTCCAAATACACTTTTTAAGTTTTTGGTTGAAATTGTCTTTATGTCCTGACAGAAATTAAGATGTTTTGTGCTCTGGAAAAGGAACGAAGAAAATCTGTCATCTGTAGCAGTTTTTTTAACCAATCACGTCTCCCTGTCTCCCTGCTCGTTCTCGACCCCTCACATGTACGAGCTCACACTGAAAGCGTGTCACCGCTGACTGAGTTAAAACAGAGTTTTTTGTCACATTTTTTAGCATATGTAATGATAAAGTTTATTGTTTACTTACTGCTGAATGAGACATGAGACAACAAAGTTTCTACACAATACAAGTGATGAGCTGAGCTCCTCTTCTGCAGCTGCTGTGCGCATGCATGTGAGTGAGACGGTGAGGGGGGGAAAGGCGGAGACATCAGGGAGGCTAGCTATAATAAATTAATAATGCTAGCTTTTGAAAATTGCCTACCCTACCTTTAATCAGAAGTGTAAAAATAATGCTCAGACCTTGGACTTTAAGACTTTAAGAGACCAGTGCTGCTATTAGCCCCAGGACTGTTTGAGTTTGAGTACTTCTGAACACACAACAGAATAAACACGTACATGTAACTCAGATGAAAGATGATCTTGAAAATGATCTCAGTCCAGTTAAAGTATAGCAACTTCATTAAGTGATAAATCAAGTTATTGAGTATACAAGTTTTAGGGTACATTTAATTCAGAAATTCTACCTTTCTATCTATCCACCACCATTCAATTCATCTTCCCTTTTCAGTCCCATACACACCAACACTGTTTTCAATCAATCCTATCAAGCACTTCATAAATTTGATGAAAAGTAACTAATGGAAATCTAATACGTTTGTCCACCACTAGATGGCATGCTAGGCTCAGCAACAATGTTAAGAGACCAGGCAATCCACACAGTTTCATTCAGGGTGTGACTGGCTCTTCATTACACTCTTAGATAATGGATCACACTGACAGTCAATGTAGGAAGGCATTCATTATGATTCGTTATTTATTATTAGCGCTGGGAAATATAATGTGATTCAACATATATCGAGTTTTCTATTTCGGTGATGTAGAAAATGACAATATCGTCTATATCAAGATATATCTATATGAATCTTTTACTTCATTTATACAATCACAGTACAAATCACATCATACAAGTATTTAATATCATTCATAGAGTACAGTCAAAAAGTGTCATTCTTTACAATTTTTCCATATTTCTGAGAAATACATTTTTATAGCGTATTTTGTATTAAAATACTTTTTTTTTTGCTTTCGTTACTTTTCAGAACAGCATGAAATGCACAGTTAGATGGATTTTTGAATGCGTCCTAACCCAGACCTGCCCCTAAACAAGCCACACTACAGAACTCACTCACACGTGCTGTCCCTTAGAGGAGAACAAGCCAAAAGTGTCACATATTGTGCAGCTGTTTGTTAATAAATGTGTTTGTGTGGCATTTTTTATCAGCAAATTTAACCCAGAATTGTTTTTATGGTCAGAGTTTGAATTAAGAATATCGAGATTTATATCGTATATCGCCATTTTGAGAAAAAAATATTGTGATATGAGATTTGGTTCGTATCGCCTAGCCCTATTTATTATGTGCATTTTGTATACAAGTGCTTGTTTTTTTTTCATCAACCTCTTTTATTTCCTGTCACATACTGTTTAATAAAATAATTTTTTTCAATTTTTAGGACATGATTCTTTTGAGCGGTCATCAATTTCTTATTCCTTAATGCAATAAAGGCCACAATCTCAGTTCTCTTGCTATTTAAGTATCTGCAGTCTCAATTCTCCCTTTGTTTTTTTGGACCAGCTACTGTGGTGAAGACAGAGGCTGGCGCTTTGCCTGAAGGAAAGGTGAAAGTGAGGCTGGAGCAGGATGGGACACTTATGGATGTGGACGAAGATGACATTGAGAAGGTGAGGCTAGTGGGCGCTACAGGTGGATACCACAGCTTTTATGTCAAGTCTGTAAAATGGCTCATATGCACACATAATCCAAACTTGTCGTCACACCCTTGAAAGAAGAGGGTGCTGTGACCCTTTTTACAGTAATGGGATTTCATCTTCCAGAAATCAGTTCCAAAAGAAACCACTGAATAGCAATATGCTGCAAAGGTTTTATGCCATTTGCAGCATTTTCAGCCTCACAGGTGATGTTTTCTGAGCGTTGGATGAGAGGTCCTCACTCCACATGTCACTCAGGCTCTGCTACACAGGATAAGAGGTTGCGGTAACGCCGTCACAGATGGTTTAAGATCATCTCGACAGCCCCAGAGGATGATAGCATCTGTGAAGGACAGCTGGAAGGTTAGCAGACGTCTGCTATCAGCAGCTAAAACGTCTTTACGCGCCCACAGCTCCTCTGGCTGAGGAGATATCCATAAATTAGTAGCTGCTTAATTATGTGGTTGTTATGACAGAACTGAGACCTGGAACGTCTGCTGGGATTGTGTTGTTTATGTTTGTTAATGATTCATTCATAGTTTGCACAATTACATTGTTTTCTTTTGAGGATGAAAAATGAACAGACCTGTGCCTTTTTGGCGGTCCCTGATAGTGAGGTTTTTCTTTGAAGCACCTGTATTTACATAGACCACAAGGGTCTCTGACAAACTGACATTAATACACATTACACAACAATGTTTTCAGGTTAAATTTGGTCATTTCTGCGGCATTTTGGCTGTTTGGTATGTAACGGTATTTGCAGTATTTGGCGGCACGTTGAATGTTTTCATACTACACTGGTCAGCATCATTATGAACAAACTGGTACAATTTCATACCAAATGTTGCATGGACAGAGCCTCATCTCACATTGAAGCCCTCCAATTCAATTGTTTGACCTCCTCTAACTTGGATGATATGATTTTTTAATTGGAATTAATTTAACCTGATTAGCAGTGAATAAAAGTTGTAGCTTTTAAGCCCTCAATAAATAAGCCATCGCTCAGTGCTACTGGTCCTACTAAGAACTGATGTTTGGAACCCCGTCTAAGAATATGTCCAGCACTGATGACTGTTCTATGTGCAGGCTAACCCTCCATCATATGACCGCTCAGAGGACCTGGCCTCCCTGCTCTATCTAAACGAGTCCAGTGTGATGCACTGCCTGAGGCAGCGCTACGGAGGAAACCTCATTCACTCCTACGCCGGAACAAACATGGTGGTCATCAATCCTCTTAGTACACCCTCCATGTATTCAGAGAAGGTAAGATTCCAGTGTTGCTCTACACCAGGGTTTCTCAAATAGAGGTACGTGTACCCATAAAGGTACGCGATGGCACTACAGGGGATACTTCAGAGGGAGAGTTGAACATTAACGAATGAAAACATTTACAATATGGAGTTTTATACTGTTTATTTTTAGTTAAAAATTATTATAATGATGATGGAAATTAATCTTAACTGAAAATACAAGAGTCAGTATTGGTCCCACACCAGGCGGTAGATGACCGGAAATGAGAGAAACTAGAAATGAAATCCTATCAGGAGGCACCAAATACTTTTTTATTCCATTTCTTTACAAAATGAGATTATTTAAGGTGTGTGTCATTCATTCATTCCATCATTATGCTCTATAGTTGTTTTTTTCATAGCATTCTGTGCAAAATGATGTAGTTGGACAAAGGGAGGCTCTCATACATTGTTGTCACTCATAGTCCTTGATGGGCTGAAACTAATTAAAGCCCACAAAGATCTATGTAGGCTGTCAGTTGTGGTTTGTTAAGTAACTGACAAAAATGTGAGGTCACATTCACTTCCAAATGAACTTTTACAGATTTCAAGTTTAGTTGTAAAAGCTTTTCCCTCTTCCGTCCACTCACTAGGTGATGCACATGTTCAAAGGATGTCGCCGTGAGGACTCAGCACCTCACATCTACTCAGTGGCCCAGACCGCTTACCGCAACCTGCTCACCACCAGACAGGACCAGTCCATTGTCCTACTGGGAAAGTCTGGCAGTGGTAAAACCACCAACTGCCAGCATCTGGTCCAGTACCTGGTCTCGATAGCTGGCAGTACGGGAAAGCTCTTCTCTGGTGAGTCTTCTGACGTAGGAGAGGGACAGCAGTCGATTTCCTGAACCAGCGTCACAACAAGTGCTGCAACTGCTGGACTTTAGGCGTGCTTTAATTAGCTGAATAAACATAATTAATAATCATACTTTCATACTTGTATATTTGCATTGGATTTAGGCAAGGTGTCCACTCTTGTATTTCATAATTTACCTCCTATTATAGAGGGAAAAGGGGAAGCTCTCTAATGCTGTTTATTGTGATGTAATGCTTTTGTCCTCATCCAATCACACAGCTGAGAAGTGGCAGGCGGTTTACACTATCTTGGAGGCTTTTGGAAACAGCTCCACTGCAATGAACTCCAACGCCAGCCGCTTCTCCCATGTTGTGTCTCTTGATTTTGACCAGACTGGCCAGGTTGCCTCTGCCTCCATCCAGGTAATGTGCATACACAGTATAGCAAAGTTCACTCGTACTACCCACAGTCCTTTGCACCCACGGCTGCAGTCTGTTGTCAGAGCATCTTAAAGTCGTACTCTCTCCCTCTGTTCAGACCATGCTGCTAGAGAAGTTGAGGGTGAGCAAACGCCCTGAGGCTGAATCTACGTTCAACGTCTTTTACTACATGTTGGCCGGAGCCGACAGCAGCCTGAGGTGACAACTGCACAGCCCCTCTGTTTTTCTAGCCTGTTCAGTCCCACTCTAACACTTTGGGTGTAGATGCAGCATCATTACATAGATAGATAGATGGATAGATAGATTTATTGTCATGGCACTGAAAACAATACAACAAAATCTTGTTGGCAGCAGTCAGTCATCATACAGCAGAAATGTTAAAATACTCTAAAAAATATGTGGTTATAAATAGAAGTAAATTGTACTAAATAAAGACATGATTTTAAATATCAATATATACAGTACATATCTTTATTTTTTTACTATCTTTACATTTGTCATTTTAGGTTGACATGTGCTTTCCTTTTGTGACAGCTATCCATGTTTTTTCTTGCAAAAAATAAATTATTATAATTCTGCTTTAATCCTGACACAGTCTAGGGGAGCAGGGACAGGACAGGGAAAGTATGGTAATGATAACTGACCATCACAAGCCTTACGTTACTAAGCGAGCTAAACTTGACTTTAGGGAAAAGATGTAAAAAAAAGTGCATTGTTACACCTGGGTAGGGGGGAAATAATAGGCTAATGGGGTTAGGAGGACATGTCAATTTATCCAATTAGATAAAACAGAAGGCCCTGCTAGTTTGGTTTTTAAAAGGCACTAAAACTGTCTTTTTTCACTTTTTGTCTTAATGTGTATTAATTTCTGTTAATCTGGCTTAAATCGCAGTAAATAAACAGATACATTCTTTAATTGACAGTAGTGGATCTATTTTTTCATCTTTGAGGCAGGTATTACATTACATTGTATTAGATTTTTTTTTTTACAATATTTCAGTTATTAAAGAATTGTGATTTCTGGTAATGCCGGTATTTTGAACCCTGTATTGGTAAGGGAGCCTACAAAACCCCCTAACATTGACACCTTTAGATCACTACCTCAAGTTGATATATTATATATGTACAAAATAGGAGTGACTCCTACATGCTGTGATTAGTAGACTCCTCGTTAAATTTGTAGCAATTTTATAATTTTTTGTCAAAACAAACCCTGTCTACTTATCATACATTAAAGCTGTCTTTTTTTTTTATTTTAAGTGTCATTATTTTTGCTTTTGATTACTATTTTTAATTCAGAAGGAAAAAATTCAGTTGAGGTTTAAGTTGAAGAAGAAATGATGCAATTAAATAAAAAAAGAAGAAAAAAATGTATTCATATCATCTAATAATGTTTGCTATAGTTAAGATTTTGTTTTGTAAACAACGACATTTAGTTTCAGAGGGTTAAAGATCATACACGGTCCCCATTAGTTTTTGCAATGCCTGAATTTAACGAATCCTTTCATTTTATTATTCATTTTGTTATGTTTTTCTTTCTCTGTTAGCAATTCTGAAATTGTAAAACATTATTTGTGAACACTAGGTGACAACTGTCTGAGGATCCACTACCTTTACGGGTACAATTGGAGCAGCGATTATGCAAATTAAACTTACATCTAATCAAAAGCACTGTGTTTACAACTATAATGGACAATCTCAGTCTGAAGCTTGAACGTGTTTGCAATCTTGCTGAAGTTTTTCACTTGGAATGAGAATTTACAAAAAAAAATGTTGAATAATGTTTTTATTTATTCCTTTTTTCCTTACTTTTGCAATATTTTCAGAATAAATTAGGGATAAATTATGTAGAACTACAGGAATTTAGAGCATGCTAATATTACCCCTAACATGTATGGTGACCTAGGTGTTGTGCTTGTCTTTTAGGACCGAGCTGCACTTTAACCACCTGGCTGAAAACAGTGCCTTTGGAATCCATCCACATGCTAAGGTAATCCTGACAAACAGGCTAGCTACTTTTTATCCAATGCTAGAAGATGGCTACTTCCTGTCACAGCGTTCTTGCCTTTCCTCGGGAACTATTTTAAACTCTTGACGTTTGATCCTCTACAGCCAGAAGACAAGCAGCGGCTGGCGCAGCAGTTCACCAAGCTGCAGGCAGCCATGAAAGTGTTGAGCATCTCTGGTGAGGAACAAAAGGCTCTCTGGCTAATCCTGGGGGCCATTTACCACTTGGGGGCAGCAGGAGCCACCAAAGGTAGGACTACACAGTCTTCTTACTTACACACATTTTAAAAAGTGTACGAGCAGAAACAAAGACCCAATGAGGCATACGCAACTAAAACTACAGTCTTTATTGTTTTCTTCCACATTGTGTTCAGTAAATGCTGAATCGTTTTGACATTTTAAACAATGTGAGTGAGTACTACTGCCCGTCATGATAACATTTCCAAGGGCCTAGTGACTGCATAAATATACTGTAAAAATATTACTGTATTTAAACTATCATGAGTAGTCTATTAATGGCTTCATGCATGACAGCTTCATGACATCATAATAATGATGTTAGTTAAGCGATGAGTAAGCAGTTTTGCTCATTGATTTGCTGGATTAATCTATAAGCTGTGGTCTCTCTAATGTTCTCTTTTGCATGTTTGCATGCTGTGCCTCAAATGCAGACGGAGATGAAGGTAATGAAAAAATAACACCTAGTTGTTGTTTATTGTCCACATCAACAGCTTTGTTTCACAGCCTCTTCTTTTTCTACATTCCCCAAATGCCATTATCACACATCGCAGGCCTCCACTCATTAGCATTTTTATTGTTTCTATGTCTCTTTGTCACCTGTCCTTCCTTCCTTCATATCCTGTGCTCCAATGTTTGTTTGCTTCACAATGACTTCTCTCCACTCTCACTTCTGTTCTGTTGGGTGACTTTAAATTTCTCAAAAAGCAGAATCACCTGTTCACTTAAATTGATTTCTCTGATGTTTCCACGTGTCGTTCACACTGCACTCCTGAATTGCTGTCGCACACACGACAGGCCTGCCTCATCTCACTTCACTCATTAGTGTTCTTCTGTTTATACTGGTTTTATACTGGTACTTTGGGTATGTTAGCATCTGCAAAACCACCACTTTTGCAATTCCCTCAATCCATCCTACTCATAAATTGCCACAGATTGCAGAGTTGACAGGTGCTAGTTTTTAGAGGACGGGCTGGGTCAACAGTGGTTGTTTGTGATGTAAAAAGCCATCAAAATGCAACAAACCATCATTCTCTGATAATGCCAACATTTGATTGTAATAACCGGGTTTCCACCCTTAAAAGGCAGTAACTCTTCCATTTTTACTACACAAAATGCCAAATTGACTAAAATGTCGAGAGTTGGAGAAGGATCAATCAGAACAATGCAACTTCATACCCAAATACATTGTGGTTTGGGGGTTTAGTTCTCTTTAAAGATGAAGAGATTACTGTCCTCTTGTATTGAAACTGGGAGGTGGTTTCAGAAGCGAGAAGCAAGGTAGCTGAACGCTCTGCCTCCCGTTCCACTTGTAGATACGCTAGGAATATCCTAGCTTGTCCAAGTGCTTACCTAGTTTCAAGGGTGAAGCAGTAACTCTGGATGTCATCTCATTATTTTCTCCATACGATTCATGTGAGTTTCTGTCATTAATATTTGGAATGTTATGCTTTATTTTTAGCTGGACGTCGACAGTTTGCCCGCCATGAATGGGCCCAGAAAGCAGCCTACCTGCTGGGCTGCACTTTGGAGGAGCTATCCTCATCCATCTTCAAGCACCAGACCAAAGGACTGCAGCACGCCACTTCATTTAGAGGAGGACCAGATGAGGCCGGCCAGGGCGACGGCTCAGGTAAATCCCTCATTGTTTCACTGCGTGTTGCCTTGCGTAGTGTGTAGTGCTCTTTGCAGACTCTGATGCTTGTGTGTCGTTTCTCAGGCCCCAAGGTCAGTGCTCTGGAGTGTTTGGAGGCCATGGCAACAGGACTCTACTCAGAGCTCTTTACACTTCTCATCTCCCTCATTAACAGGTCAATGTTCATATTATACTATACTTTACTATACTTTCACAAGCCCACTTTGAGTGAACTTTACAATGCAGTTGCATTATCTAGTTAAACCATAAACACAAATTGTCGATTGGTAAATTGTTTTTTTTTTTTTTCCCTTTTTGGTATTAAATTTGTTTCTCCACAGTGCACAAATTGCAATGCTCTTGTACATACTCAACACGTTAAAAACATTTCCCCTTTTTGGTACAACTTTTGCTCATTTTATCTTTTTTTGCTTATTTTCACATCTATGCTTGTGGTTTTCACAGTCATCCAAAGTTTTTCAATGAAGATTCGCCAACAAAATTCACAAAAAAACAGTATTTTTTCTTACATCCTAATGTTCAAAAGAGACTGCTTGGGATCGCACAGACACACTTTACTTAGTGAGGTAAAAAGAGACTGATGGGAGGTTCATGAACAGCTGCCTTTTGCCAAATCCCTGGAAGGAAAACCTAAAAAGTGGTATCAGTAAAAACATATGTTTTATAAAAAATAATTCTGCTTTTCATGTGTCTATTCATTGGCACTGAATTCCAATGCACTCTCATATAATAATAATAATAATAATAGTAATAACTGGAATAATTGCATTTCCTGAAGAAAATGCAAGTGAGGATTTTATGGGATGATCTGACGTGTTTGTGACTAGGGATGGGCGATATTGACTAAAAATATAATCTCGATAATTTCTAGTATTTTTCACGATAACGTTAGCTCTTAGCCCAGTCTGTGTGTGGGTGTGTTAGCTTAGCATATTTAGCTTTGGTTGAGTTTCCAGTTCATAATTTTTGCTGTGGGTTCATCTCTGTCCCCTTGTTTGTGGAACTTTGGGTGGATCTGATGGAGGAACTTGGAATGTTTCCCATTGTTGGATGGTTGTCTGGTTTTAACCACGTAGCGGTCCATGATGTATCGCAGCACGGCAGCTTCTGGAAGCGGAGACTAACACCTCACACACACAGACAGCGGTGTGTGAGGGGGCGGTGGCGGGGCACGGCAGTGCTCCGTAAACAGCGTTCCGCTTCAGAGAATAATAAGTTCTTGACAACAAACAGGGACAGTTTTTGACCACGGAACACAGTCTTTTTGGGGCATTCTTGGCTAAATTGAGGGACAAATGACCCGTGGCCCGCGCTAATTTCCGACATGGGAATTTATCGTTTATATTGTGGGATGATTACGGTGAGAATATTTTTGACGATAAATCATATAAAATATCACACATTCCTATTTGTGACCTATTGCGACGCAGCGGTTGGACAAAACATTGGACTATCATCTTAAATTGACTATTCCTGTGACGTGAGGTGGGATGATTTACTGCTGCTGCTGTTGTTGTGATAAACACACACATTGAAGCAGCGCTGAGCATTGTTTGTCCCAAAAAACAGCCTGTTTTTAGGAGTGCTCTGAAAGTGACTTTTCAGAGGGCTAAAACTTCAGAAAACAGGCAAGTTTGAGAAAATAAACCTCAAATACTGTGTTGTTGGTGTTTTTAGAACAATTGGAGATGTGTGAAAAATAGCATAATACTGGACCTTTAATGATGTTTTTTGTTTCTCAGGGCGTTGAAGTCCAGCCAGCACTCTCTGTGCTCCATTCTGATTGTGGACACCCCAGGATTTCAGAATCCTAGACTGGCTCAGCAGCATCGTGGAGCTACGTTTGAGGAGCTCTGCCAGAACTACACCCAGGAGAGGCTGCAAACGCTCTTCCACGAGCGCACCTTTGTCCAGGAGCTAGAGAGATACAAAGAGGTGCAGCACATTGTGGACACATGCACACTCCATCCACCAGCGTCTTCTTGCACTTCAGGAAGCTGGACAAAAATCCAATATAACATTGTTTAGAAAAATTACTGCTTTACAAAACCCAATCTACAAGCAATAGTTAAATACTGACTTTGATTTACCTCTGTGTAGCTATGTGTGATTTCTGTGGTGTTAATCTTCTACTTCTACATGGCCTGTAGGACACTAACATAAGCCTTTATTCCCCTGATCTAGGAAAACATAGAGCTTGCATTAGATGACATAGAGTCCAGTGCTTCATTGTCTGTAGCTGCTGTTGATCAAGCCTCAACCCAAGCTCTGGTAAGCAAACCTCCCATCATCCTCTCTGCCCTCAGTTTGTTCCTCCCCTAAACATGCACTCAGCTGTGCTTGCTCTTTCTCTTCCTGGTGCACATTGCAGTTTGTTTTAGCCCAACTTTTAATCTTTCTCAAAGAGAAATTCATGCAAATCTAGAAAACAAGCAAGTGCTCTGACAGCGTTGTGAGCCAGCAAATATTGCTTTCTCCATCACTGCTGACAAGTGCAAACAGTTGGAGCTAATCTAGCAAAGCAGGAATAAGAGCTGCATAAGTTAGAGCTGCTGTGTTCACACAACTCTGTCCGTCTCTGTCAGGCTCACACACTCGACTCGGCTGTTCTCATACACAAGGGTGTTAGGGTCAAATGAATCACAGTGGTCTGTTCGTCTGACATTCAGGTTTTTACCTTGGGTCATTACCTTACCAGAAACAGATTTCAAAGCTGTGCCAGGCCATCACCTCCATTACAGACATTAAATCTCCATCTCATGACTTTTCCCCATTTTTCTTTCTTAGTCATTGTGTCCTCACTAACTGATCATTAGCTTCTCTCTAAGTGTGTACAAAGTTATAATATATTCGTTTTTCATCAGCTTCCAATTCTACCTGAAAAATGGACTCCATATAAGCTATTTCTACGATTAATGTACCAAAGAGCTGTGTTTCTGCTTTGCTCTGCTAGAACAAAAACATACGTCATGGTGACAATGAGAGCAGGTTCCACACCCTGATTGTGTTAGATCTAGTGCACTTTGATTGTGGATGGTTTGACAGGATGCCGGTGTGCTAGAAATGAGATTTGTTTGGGAATGGATAAGAGAACACAAATATGCCAGGGGTTGCTGGAATTTACACACGAGTCGATGCGTTTCTTTTATCAAAAATGTATAAGTGAATAATACAATTAGGTTATAGTAGGGCAGAGTTTGTTGTTTTTAGACATGTGAAATACTACATTTTACAAACAAGACGGACCTAAACCTAAAGGTTGACCTCAGCACAGACACTGACAATGAGCCATGCATTCATGTTGGTCACAGGTTCGCACTCTGGCCAGAACAGATGAGGCTCGTGGGCTTCTGTGGCTGATGGAGGAGGAGGCCGTTCAGCCTGGGGGATCAGAAGCAACCATGCTGGAGAGGCTCTTCAGCTATTACGGCTCTGCACAGGGAGTAAACAAAGGTAAGAGGACCAACCTGTGGATACTCTAGCCTCATCTTACTTAATGAATTAATATTTAGTTTGTGTTGCAGGAGCTAATCTGCTCCTGAGAGGAGCGAAGCCACATCTCTTCCTGCTTGGCCACAGCTATGGTACTGACTGGGTGGAATATGACACTCAGGGCTGGTTGAGCCATGCAAAGCACAACCCTGCTGCTCAGAATGCTGCATCTCTACTGCAAGACTCTCAGAAGTACGACCGCAAACACAAGCACACATTATGTAGTGTATGACATCTGCCTGTCATTGCAGCTCTGTCCATTCTCTGTTGCAGTCCCTTTGGATTTGCACATTACATAACATCAGCCCATCATCATGTATTGAAATGTTTTTGGATCATTTAGCCGGTAACTGAGAGCACTCTGCTGTCACTACAGGAAGAACATCAGCGGCCTGTTCCTGGGCCGTGCTACCGGGGCCACAGTGCTATCGGGCTCCATTGCTGGCTTGGAAGGCAGCTCTCAACTGGCCCTTCGGAGAGCCACCAGCATGAGAAAGACCTTTACCACAGGTGTGGCCGCTGTGAAGAAGAAGAGTCTGTGCATCCAGGTCAAACTCCAAGTGGTAAGTGGCGGTCATTACTGCTCTTACTGAGTACCAGCTCACAGAATTTGATGCAGAGTGCAAGGGCACGATCTCACAGGGGAAATGTGACACATTTCACAAAATTAATAGTTTGGACTTTTTGTGTGTGACACCACAATTTCTGCATTTTTTTTAGTGCTGCTTGTCTATCAAGCTCAACGTGTTTTGATCAAAAGTTATTTCCTGCAATTGCATGTTATTACAACACTTCATTCAGGGTTTGGTTTATGGTTATAACTCCTATTGAAATACATCGCTTTAAAACTTCCACATCGAAGCACCACAACATTTCATCAAGCAAATCACTGTCCTGGTAAAGAAGTGAATGAAATTGCTGTAAAAACAAAGCAAAAACATTGTATACCTCTGTTTACGGGGCTCCACATCCCACAATGCAATGCACAAAAATGTCAACAAACTAAGTGTTTAGGGTGAAGATGAAAACAAACTTTCAAGTGGCAATTTTAATCTTTTTAGTTTCTTTTTGGAGTAAATTATGTTTAATTCAATGATCTAAAATGATTATGGTAGCAGTTTTCTCTTTAGTTCAGAGGCAGTTCTGACACTCTTTCCTCTCTGTTGTAGGATGCTCTGATTGACATGGTGCGTCGATCCAAGGTGCACTTTGTCCACTGTCTGCTGCCCAAAGCTGAGGCAGTGACTGGAGGTGACCTGCGGGTCACACATGGAGACAGCCCTGACTCTGGCCTCATGACTTTAGACCTGGGCCTCCTCAGGGCTCAGCTGCGAGGATCCAAGCTGCTGGATGCTCTACGCATCTACAGGCAAGGTAAAGACCATCTAAACTAGCACTACTATTTTCACTCATATTAGGGTTCCTACGTTTCTGGAACATTTAGAAAACATGTACTGTAAAATCTTCCTACACGTGGCTCTTCTGAATGTCTAACGCTTCAGTTAACTATTGTTTTCATTAGTATTGATTATGTATCTAGATCTAAAGCATTTGTGTATTATGATTCAATCCTGATGTTAATAGGCCTTTTGATTTTCAGTTCATAATTGAAAAGACGACTTGATTTATTATTAGGGATGTAACGATTAATCGTAAGGCAGTTAAAAATCGATTCATAGGTATCACGGTTGATATCGATTTTCTGAAAATTGAATCACAGTACTTTTTTTGACCAGCAGAGGGCGCCAACCACAATTTTAAGTCCAATTGTTAAGGCACAAAATACATTTTCAGTTGCACTTTTAAAAGAAAAAGAACTATTATGCAGTTTTGCATTGTTTATCATAGAACCAGAATTTAAATTAATAGGCTTCATTTTCATTTGTATTTTTCCTTTATTTATTTCATTCAAGATTTATTTTTAGTTAAATTGCATTGTTTTGAATAGTTTATCAAGGGATTCTTTTGACAATGAAAAATAAAAGGAAAATAGTACTGTATTTTCTAGTTTTTTTCCCAAAAAAAAAAAAATTGTCTACAGTCCCATTTTGTAAAATAAATCGTGAGAGAATCGTATCGTGAACCCAGTATCGTGAATCGAATCGTATCGGGAGTTGAGTGAATCGTTACATCCCTATTTATTATTACAAAATTTTACTGTATTAAAAGGCTTTAATTTTTAACTTTCTGATAGTAGGGCAGTATTAGAGTAACTTGTTCAAGTGAGTCATTCTGAACGTCAGAATAAAATAGCCTATTAAAAAATCTGGCATTTGAAGTGACTGTTTTGGGACAGGGAGCACCCGCTGCTTATTTAAAACAATGTCAGGACCGTCACATCGCTAAGTGGCCCACACACGTTCACGCCCGATCTCCCTACCAACTCCCTTTTTCCACAAACACAGTGCCAAGACAGTCTGCTGCGCATCAAGGAGAATCTTATTATACTATACTGTGTGTGTGTGTGTGTGTGTGTGTGTGTGTGTGTGTGTGTGTGTGTGTGTGTGTGTGTGTGTGTGTGTGTGTGTGTGTGTGTGTGTGTGTGTGTGTGTGTGTGTGTGTGTGTGTGTGTGTGTGTGTGTGTACATATATATATATATATATACAGTATATGTACACACACTATCAGTCAAAAGTTTTAGAACACCACACTCTTTCCAGTTTTTTACTGAAAATTATTCAGTTTATTGTGTCATTGCACTTTGAAATGAAAGCATAGAACAAATAGCAATTTGAGTTGAAAAAGAAATGATGGAATCCATGAACAATACTGTTCACCTGATGCTCATGAGGGTTAACCACAGTGTATTCCAACACTGCTTTTATGCAGACAGAGGGGGTTGGAATTAAGCAAGAAAAGTTGGAACACCTGTAGGAATTAGTAGCACCAGCTTTCAAGGCTGATTCAACCGTCACTGCTGCAGAACAGCTTTAAATTGTTAACTCCTTCATGTTACTCGAAAAAGGCCTATTTGTATAATTCTGAAATGTACTTTATTTTTCAGTTTTGGGTAACCAAACCTTTTTTTAACCTCTTTTATCATTTCAAGCTATTCATTGGATTTGCACGGCTTGAATTGAAATAAATAACTGGAAAGATTAGGGTGTTCTAAAACTTTTGACCGGTCGTGTGTGTGTGTATGTATGTATGCGTGTGTGTGTGTATATAAAACCTAAAAGAAGCCCAATATGTTTCCAAGACACGTTTGTTAGATATTCATGACACATCAGACAAGGATGGATTCAATGTTCACTTTGAACTAAAATAAATGTTTGTGCAGCACTCGCCATGCGTCTTGTTTTTTCACCACAGGCGTTCTTTTTTTATTCATCATCAGCTTGGAAGTGTTTCAGTGCAAGTAGTGACCATTTCACATGATTAACAACTGTCGCTCCTGTAGTTGGTTACTTCTACGGTCAATAGCTGTCACTCAACTACTCTCACAAGTACATTTTAATCTGCTCAGTCTACCTTGAATACAAAGAGCTAATGGTTCTTTGTTGGAATGAAACAAGGTGGACAGTTGTTTGCGTTCTCTTAGCTCTAATACCGATTGTTAAGTGAACACCAACTCTACTTCTCCACATGGTAGAGGGAGTCATTCTCTTGTCCACAATGGGACAGGTCAGAGCTGTATATTGTACAACTGAAAACTGATATTTGTGGATACTGAATCTTCCGTGCTGCACCACACTGGGGTTGCAAGTTAATCTAAAATTCCTTCTAGACAGGTATCAAATTAAATAATGCCAACACTCTCAGGATAGAGCGAGTTAGCAGTGGTTCAGGAGATGCGCTTAGAAATAATGCCGGCCTGCCCCTAATAACGTGCAACTGGCAGAATGTTGTCACCAATTTAAATGGTCTTTGGTTGAACTAAAACAACAATTGTGATTGAGGACAAAATAAAAAATTTTGTCATTCATCCATTAAAATTGGAACTAATAACAGGAAGTTATTGACACAGATTGCTGACCACTTAATATTTTAGCTGAGATGACTATTGTAGTACAAATCCTGACAGTTTTCTATCTCTCCATCTGCCTGAACTGCCTAAAAGATAAAACCAAACTTAATCACATTAATGTTAAGTGTCTTGCCAAAAGAAACATCAATATTGATTTGTTGTGATTCTTGAGGCCAATACGTTCTCAAGTTGTCAGTAAAGGAAGAGGTCGTCTTTCTGGCTGAATTGCTTTTCTTATAAGATGATGGCCTTTTTCCTCTTGATGAGTGCTTTCATGTTGTTCGTTTAAAAGACAGTTTGCAGACACATTTCACCCTGCTCTAAACGTCTCTCTTATCTTTGTTGTGCTACATTCATGATATTCAGGATACCCAGACCACATGGTGTTCTCTGAGTTTCGCCGACGCTTTGATGTACTGGCACCACATCTCTCAAAGAAGCACGGCCGCCACTACATCGTCACAGATGAGAAGAGGGTAAGTCTCTATAAGTGGAGGAAAACTGCTGATTACTTTTTATAAAAACGCCCAGTATCTTCATCTCTAATGGAAAGCACAGTTTCAGTATTTACCTAATCCTGTTGCAAGACATTAGCAAGCAGTAATATATGATAATATATTGCTTTATTTTTCCCACAGTGGGAAATTTCAGGTTATTACAGTCGCAAGCACATCACCTATTGGTATTTATTTTGTTGTAGTTTGTGTCTTGTTTCTACACTAATGGTTGTGCTGCTGTAGTTAACTAGATTAACAGTACTTGGCTAGCACATCGTTTTTCTACCATGTTCTTCTTCAGTACAAGTATTAAAAAAAAGTTAAAACAAACTTTCTGTGCCAGGTCCTCTTTTTTATGTGAATTGATAGAAACTATTACATCTGTTGGGCAAAAAATAAAGTAAACACAAAATAATTCAGCAGTCGAAAAATGGAGACGTAATAAAATAACAAATCTTCTTGTCAGTAGAAGTATGTTTAGCCTTGGGTAAGCCTTTCATGATAGGTTCTCGTGATACACAGTGGTTATCTCAATAGAGACTTCCCCCTAAGGTCATCTTTCCATTACTCATGTTGTACATTGTTCGGATATTGAGTTTTAATTTATTAATGGGTGTGAATGAGCTAGAATAATGTCCAAAAATTGGTCGTAGTTTTTTTTTCACCCTCTATTGTTATTTAAAGTACAGGACCTTTTCTCCTCCTCTTCCCGATCATCTCTCGACTGTAGTTCTCCTGCTCCTTGTGCACTTGAGTGTGTGTAACTAAGTATGATTGTGGAGGCTGGCAGCATACAGCGGCTCGACTGCTTAATTACAATATCAAGCCACATTCTCTCCTGCTACCCTCCCCCTCGCTTTCCCTCACATCTCCTCTTACCTCTTTGTCTTGTGTCATTATCTTTTCATTTCCTCTGTACAGGAGGCAGAGTGTTGTAAGGACATCCCTGAGCATATGATTGATGACAGTATTTGTGGGTCCCCCTTTAGCTAGCAAAACAACCCAGAACAATCAATAGATGGTCTTCAATTTCCCTTTCATTGTTTACAGCAGAGTAATCCTACATAGAGAGGACTAATGCCACACACTCCCCCAAGAGAGAGAAGAAAGAAATCAAGAAAGATTATTGGAAAAAGGGAAAGGTGTAGAAATAGAAACAATGAATGGTTTTAAAACAAATGCTGCTGAAAATTTCTCCCTATTTTTATTGTCCCCCGCCACAAAGTGGAAGGTTTAGACTCCGTCCTCCCGTACTTCCGTCCGTCCGAGTTGAAGGGGACAGCTTTTCTCAGAATCTGTTTACTGTTTAAGATATAATAGCCAAATTTAGTGTGTGGTTTCAGGGTATCAATGCCTTGATGGAGTTCGAAAATGAGTAGTGTGCAATATTTTTTTCTGGAGTTGTTTCCCTTGTTCTGTTTTTTTTTTTTTTTTGTGGGGGATGTTGATGACTATGTTGTCCTGTTTTTACTACAAGCATATAAGGCTGGGATATCAGCAACCAGATGGTATATCTGCTTATAGGTTTGTTTATTTTCACACCCACAAAACAAAAGAGTAGTGCTGCAAAAATCTATCAAAACTGTACAACAATTCTGTCAATGGCTTGTCCCCTAGAGGCTCAAACCTCAAAGGAGCCTGTGATGAAGACTGCTCCATGTGTTTTTATTGGTTTGCTATTTTTATGTTACACTCAGGTAGGAGGATCAGCAGAACATGCCTTGTATCTGTGTATAGGAAACATGTTTTTAATGAGGTGAAACAGCCTCAAGGATATCAGTGGAACTTGTTCAGTAATATCCATTAACAATTTAACTGCTAATAAACAGATTCAAATTATTCATGTGTATGAGGCATTATCTGCCCATATTTGAATAAATGCTTCAATGCTTGTCAACAAAATTAGGTAATTATAGAGCTTCGCCTAAAAACAATAGCAAATTAAGAGCTATTCAGGAAACAAAAGAAGGTGGTAAGCATCAGCCTTAGCCTATACCTGGTTTTAGTTTGTTCATATTTTCCCGAATAGTTTGATACTAGACAAGATATTCTTAATGTAAAGTTAGATGAGAGATATCCCTTAAGAACACTTTACCTGTATAATCAATTATTCTAAGGGTTTTCCTTGTTTCCTGTGAATAAAACAATATTGACAGTGTAGAATAATACATTTTATACTTTTATCAATTTTAAACTGTTTCTGTTAATTCTTGGAGAGAATCAGAACAAAGGAGAGGGACCCTGCCTTGTGTTTCACCCCAAGGGGGTCTGTGAGCTTGGGGCAGCTCAAAAAAAAGGGGGGGGGAAGAGTACAAGGTTCGTATATTTCCGGGAGTATCAAGGAATGGTAAAGACAGACGGGGAATAGATTAATTGTTCATGTAGTTACTTAGAATGGTGTGCTGTGGTATCTGTGATAGGCCACAGGTATGACCTCTTACAGTTTGATTGATTGAAGTGTTTGTTTTGAATATGAAAACAAATGGTTTAAACAACAAGTTTAAATGTGTAGCTGTCCGTCCATGTCATTACAATGTTGATGTGGTTTTTTGTTGTAATATAATACAGATCTTCTGTTATAGCTGTATTGTTATGATATAATATATTTAGTACAGATGCATGGTAGTCTCAGTTTTGGCCTCTTTTCCCATCCAGTCATTTGTCCATCCATCCATTTTCTGACCTTTTTTTGACATAATTAATAAAACAAATAACCCAATGGAGGATTATCTGTAGTGCTTCAAGTCCCCTAAGGCGGGTCAAGAAAAAACAATTTTGTCATACCTCCTCATTTTTGTCTCAGTATTAAGTAAGGGTAGAAAATATACCAATTCACGGTATACCACAATTTAGTTATTTATTTATTGTGACAATATTTAACATTTTTAAAGATGTATTTATTCAACTGTCTCTGCAGATGTTGTCATAGTTTACCACCACATGTTGTGTAGTGTACTTTCATGTATAGGAGAAATAAGTATCGCACCGACTCACTGACTTGTGATGTGCATTGATTTTTTGACTTTTTTTTTCGAAACGTGTATGATTCAGCTTTGGTTTTTTGAAAGTAAAATCATAATAATTGTTACCATTGAGTCGCAATACCTGTAGAACCACGATATATATGAAGTATGCACCCAAGTGTTGTGATAAAATCAAATTGGGACAAAAGCATATTGCTTAAAGCAGCTTTAGTATTAAGTATGGATCTTATATGCAGTTATGTAACCACAGGTATTGCTCTCTGTATTATTGAATGCTTTTCTGATTTCCAGGCTGTGGGTGAGCTGATGGAGTCTTTGGAGCTAGAGAAGAGCACCTTCCACATGGGGCTGAGCAGGGTGAGTGAGGTCACACACCTGCACATACATCGCCATCTTATCTCTGACACGCTGCAATGTCAGAAAGTAGTTTACATTGGTTTTTGGGGTTACACTTTTATTTTTCTGTATTTGGCAGAGAAACAGTGGTCTTTACTGTGATCTGGTTCCATGTTCATTGCTCTGCGTATGTTGAGCACTTTAAGACTACGTGTGGTATAAAATGAAGTCCATTCACCAATTCTATTACTTTAATTTCATCCTAGTAACAATTATTGTGATTGTTTACCTTTTTCAGTTAATAGTGTATCTTATCTAAATATTTTAATACAGCATGTTCCACACATTTTGCTCCATCACACTTTATCAGCTTTTGCAATACTTTTCAAAAGATCAAAGATCATCAGATTTTTCTTTTTTCATTGACCAGATTAGATGATTCAACCCTGTAGTTCCAATCAATACCTTAGCCCAACATTGCTATGTGCAAATCTGACCAGAACATGTCGGACTCATCGCTGCAACATGTGCATCGAAACCGTTGGACACGGAGGCTGCAATCTTGTCCTTTTTTAGTCACTTGAAATGCCACCATAAAAAAATGACACAGTTTGAAAGAAGTAAAAAAAAAAAACGACTGTTAAAACATGTCTGTATTAGAAGAACGTTGCTCTGTGTCACTAGTTTCAGCATTATCAGACAATTCCAAAGCTCAAATTGACTTGTCCCAATGCTCTCCTGTCTCATGAATCATATCACAAGCATGTTAAGATTTTATTAATACTGCACCTAGCAAGTAGCCCTCAAACTATGACCATCTGATGGTTATGCTTTGTGGGTCCTCTTTAAAAGTAAAAACCACTCTGGCTGATTATGGCATGAACTCCAATAGGCCTCTAAATGTCTGAAGTGGTTTGCTGTAGAATATTTAACCTCAATTAGGTTTAAAGTCACAAAAGATCCTGTGTCTACATCATCCGATGTCGTGAAAAGTTTGGAGAGAGAGTTATGGTCACATAGCTTAGTTGATGAAAAAAATTAATGCACCAATTGGGAATAAATCAATGTGCAAATAATTTTCTTCAAAGGATGATCAGTTTTCCAGTCAGAGTGACAGTGATTTTGTATCTCATCAGAATATGAAGGAGACAGGTAAGTGTGTAACCATCTAAGAAAAATCTTTAGATTTTTGTCCAATGCATTTGTTGCTATATTGGCTTGTAATCCTTCTAATAGACACTGACCACTGGAAGTAACCTGAACGAGTCTTTCATCTGAGCCAATTGTTTGACCTTTCCCAGGCAGAAGCTAGTCAGTGCCAGGCTGTTTGAAGTTTGGGAAAAAGAAACTGCAGTCAAACTAATGGATTTGCTAATTAGATGTGAGAATGTCTGTGGAATAAAGAGCAGCCATTGCCTGGAGCTGTCAAAGTTTTTTGGCAGATATTGCAGACAGTTTAACCTTGCCTCGTAGCTCCTACTTGTCAGTCACCACTGCTAGTTTTTAAGTTCACAAAAAGTTTGTCTACAGTTTCTATCTGACCTCTGGTAAATAAGGCCTTTAGTTTGCAAGCACGCACACACACACACACACACACCCCTACATCTTGAAGGATATCTGCATCAATATACCGAGCAGAATGGAATATCTCTATCCCTCATCATTGGAAAATGTTCAAAAATGCATATCTTGGTTCGTAAATGATCGATCTTTATGAAATTTGACTCAGTTATAACAGTTGATTCCTCAATTGCCCGTCAGAGATTTATCTGGATCAGATCTGAAATATGCAATTCATCGCAATTTCTGTAAAAAATGGGAAATGCACATATTCCCCCTCTCCCTCTATCCATCCATCTACTCATGTACTTGTTCTGACGCAAAAGCAATACACATACGTCATAAAGATTAGAATACACATGTACACACTTTTACTTCTAGGCTGACTTCAGACACTCATATTTCTCACACATTTCTGAACTATTAATGCATTCATAAAACCTGGAAAGCATTTTTCCACGCAAACCCAATCCAGAAAGGTGGTAGAAACCTGAAATCGATCTCAACACTTGACATAAGGAGTAATCATGAACCTCACCAGCTTAAACTTCATTTGACGCATTCTCTTCTCTAGGTGTTCTTCAGAGCTGGAATTCTATCTAGACTGGAGGAGCAGCGGGATGTGCAGACGAGGAGGAACATCAGCATGTTCCAGGCCACCTGCAGGGGATACCTCGCCAGACAGGCTTTCAAGAAGAGGAAGGTAAGATTGTTCCACTGTTTGGGATCACTTCACCTTTACCAAACCTGTACGATCAGTATGGTACAGGTTGAACATATTGTTCATTCATTAAAAGCTTCAAATCCCACATCAAGTCTACACAGGTCAAAACAGAGCTTTATTACAGGGTTCCTGCGGACCCTTATAAAGTCTTAAAAGGTATTAAATTCATGAATCTAAAAATAAAGCCTTAATTGTCATTAAATGTCTTAAATCAGTGTTTCAAAAGTCTTAAAGTTTAACACATAAGTATGATTTTATGTTTGTAATTAGTCTCACATTTCAAAATAAATGATAACTTTTGTTTTTAAATTTAAACATCGTAACATTGTGCAATCACGACAGCGGAACCAACTACAAACAGTGACGTGGTTACAGCAACTTTTAACAACATGGGGAAATGTAAATTAACCAACCATTAAGCTTTTTCTTAATGGTTTTTATTTTTTGCATTTTTGTTGTTTTATAGATTTCTGTCTATTTTTGTAGCCATGTTGTGTGTTTCTGGAGTGATTTTGATTATTGTATTTACTTATTTTTATGTGTTTACTTTGATCTTCACTAGACACTAGAAAACTTTACCCTAACCCTATGTAATTCATGTGGCATGTTTTTCCCCCAATTGTCTTTACTGTGAAGTTGGTCTTAAATTTAATTTCAAATGGCAATAAATAGTTTTGAATTTAATTTGACTGAAGCTGTAGGAACCTTGAATAATCTGCCAGCCTGCTTCTCTCTCAATGGGCTCCAATATTTCCAAAGATTAGGAGCTATTTCATGTCTTTCATGCTGGTTTCTGCCCTTGTCAAGGCAGTTTTTACTTGGTCAGTTTCATTAGTTCCATTTGTAACTAGCAAATTATTGTACAATACTTCACAGCACTATGCATTTAATGGTGTATATTTTATGAATTTAACTGGTAAACATACCCTGCCCCTTGTAGCCCTCAGTTTCACCCCTTTGTTTCGTAGCGATCAGTATTAGATTGGTATTCCTCCCTGTCAGTGTTTGGACCTATTGAAAGAAATAATTAAATACACTGATTTAATTCAAACCACAATGCTTGTGGCTGAACTTTTGTTGAGGGAAGTGTGATCACTGGCTTACATTTGCTTTAAAAGCCTTTAAGTCAAGTGATTTCCTTTCATGCACTTGTTTCTTTCATGAGAATGCACAATAATAAGTTGTATTGAATATTTTGATTCAACACTTTTTATGACTGTAAAGCAGACAGAAGCTGGACACACTCTGCAAGGAGGAGCATCACATGTATAAGAATCACATTCTTACAATCTGATGGATTTTTTGACTTTAGAGACAGTTTGTAAACCCCTGAGCTAGAGTCTAATTACAGAATTGTGGATGGTTTAAATCAGGCAATCAGGAATGTGGATTATTTTCCACAAGACACTGCCCTGCCTCATAGTGTGAATGTATTAATGACTTGATGTACTTGGCAGTCATCTGTGCTACTATTATATGCAGATTGGCATCCACACTTACGTCCAACAGCCCTTGTGGCTGCAGCTGTAGCTAACTTTCAGTATGTTGGTGTGACTGTCGTCTGAATCAATAATAGTTTTTGTAAAGCCGTAGATTGATTAAAAACGAGCTATGTAATTCACTATGTAAATGTGAAGCATTGTTGATTAAAACATCAAGAACAAATTCCAGAAGTAATATGAAATGTTTAGGGTCTAAAAAGTTAGATTCATGCGTTTTGTCCATACCCTGCATATAAATGCTTTGACGAAACCATTATTTTCACACCATTAACGCAAAGTTCTTCTTATATTGATTTATCTGGAGAAAACCTTCCTTACTGCCTTCCAAGGTCTTTTTTTTCTTTCTGCAAGCAGAGCATTTTTCAAAGCATTCTCGGCTAAAAGTAAACAGGAGAAAGAGGTAGGTATAATGTAAGAATGATACTTTTGCCATATGGGAACAAATAGATCTTCTGGCTGCATTCATACCCCACAGCCTGCCTAACCTCTCTTTGACATTCATGGAAACCAGCTGAGAGTGGAGAAACTCAGCCAGCACTGAGCCTAATTAAAGAGCTGCCTTAAGATACAATCCCCTTCCACCCTCACCAGCTTCAATAGGAACAGGTGGTCTCAGGCTAAATGTGAATGTTGGACGGCAATTATCAAATGATATTACAAATCTGGGACAGCCTAATCAATTAGTAAATCAGGAAACATTCAGATGAAAGTATCCAGAAATGCAAATCAATGTTTATATATATATATACCTTTAGCCTCATTCAGAGGGCCAAAGTTGAAAAAGTTCTGTTTTTTCCCTCCCTTATTATTCCACTTTTAGTATGAAGTCAACTCCAAACGTGTGAGTTGGATATTTCTCACGTTGTGACATCACAACGTGGAAACTCCTCCTCCTGACAAACCTGGCTTCTCCTACCATATAATAATGTAAGCTCCTCCCTCTTAAACCACCTCACTGGTAAAACAAACACTACGGTTTTATATAGAATATACATTATACTTTATTGTCATATATGCAAAGCTACATACACAGAATGTGTCCTCTGCATTTAACCCCTCCCTGAGGAGCAGGAGGCAGCCACGGTGTAGCGCCCAGAGAGCAGTTAAGGTTAATATAAGGGATTGATCAACATCCCACAGCGATGGACCAGGGAGATTAGCAGCAGTGAGCCTATGATCACAAGCCTGCTTCCTTAACCACTTTCTCCACAGATAATATCTTTACGTTCAGTACTGTATATTGATCATCTGAAGTGCAGTGTTATGTTGCCTCATATCACCTTTGACAACACAGCGGTAGGACAAAACAGTGGACTATTGTCTTAAATTGACTATTCCTGTGGTTATAAGAGGTGAGGTTGACAAGAAAGTGACTTAGCATCTCTGCAGAAACTCCGGTGAGTGTTTGAAACAGCTGACTGCTGCTGCTGCTGCGGATGTGATAAACACACCTTGAAGCAGCGTTTGTCGGACTCACAATAGCTGCCTAAATAGCCTTGTGTTTTACTGTAATGTGCAGTTTTTTGGCCGAAAACAGTTTTCTGGCTGTGTGAATAGCAAAAGATAATTGCTATGGTGATCACTGATCACCCTCTCCAAGAGCGAGGCATGAAGTCTGCATCTACAGACACGCCCACTCAATCATATGCATGAAGGCGTCAAAACAGCCTATTTTTGGAAGCATTATGAAAATTACATTTCAGAGGGCTAAAGCTCTGGAAAAAAGGTGAGAAATAAAGCTCAAATACTATCTTGTTGGGGTTCTTAGAACAAATAGAGATGTGAAAAATAGCATAATACTGGACCTTTAAATTGTTATTTATTGGGTGTATTGATGAAGTTAGGTGAAAACAATAGATGTTGGAATGGAATCGCACATTTGGAACATGATGTTCAAAGCCAGTAATTCTTGTAAGAAGGTACAGAAAGGAGAAAAGGCACATTGGTAATGCCATGATGTCGTGGCAGAGGAAAGAGGAAATGGCAGCTCATAAAGAGGGTTCTGTGAATGCAGTACGGGGACGCATTTACTCCGTCTCTGGGTCCTAGTGCCTGCCGGCCGGTGAAGCCTATTCCGCTTACCGAGATTCGTGTGTGTTTAATAAGTCCGTGTGTGTCAGCATATTTATGCCTCTGTCCATCCACTCTTTTCATTATATCCATGTCTTTTAAGGCTTTTATTACATAATGTCAGCTGTAATCCTGGCCGCCGCCCTCTTGGATTATGTCGTCACCAGCGCATCATCACCGCAAGTTGCACTTGCACAGAATGAGTCAAATAACTGTAAAGAGGTCTTATATTAGTCTATTATCTTTTTAAAGTGGTATTTTTTTGTGGCTTTAGACTCCAATTACATTTATGTATATAATATGTTCCTACAATATAATCAGGTTGACATAACTATTTTTTATAGTTTCTGTTTCCACTGTATCCAAAATAATAATGATATTTATCAACAAGAACTGTTGATTGATTTGTCACATGACTACTCCAGGGTTTGAGTTTGTTTTATTTAGTTTCACATCTACCTGTAGCTCTGTTTTTTACACTGCTGACAACTTGTTTGTAGTTTTATTTCAGCAAGTTTCACTTTTACACTTTGTTAATTGAATATCCTAGTTACATTACAGCAATCAAATTAAACTATATCAACTAAGTGAATTAATAAAAATGGCCTGTGTAAAGGCTTTTTCAAACTAAAAAAATATCTTGTGAACTCTGTGACCTGTTGACCTGCACAACTCAAAGAATCAGAATCAAGAATCATTATTTCTTGGCAGAAATACTTTTAAACACTTGCTGTACATTCAGCTGACATAAAAATCGTGTTTTCAAATGTGTAGAATAATTGTGAATTTATCAGTAGCAGTAGTAGTTTTAATATTTTAGTTAATTTTTTGCATGCAACGTTTTTGTCCGTCAAATGAGAGAATGGTATTTAACTTTCGAACCTTGTCATAATTTTATTTATTTATATTTTTTTTAAATTGAAAAAAAAAATGTTTATGGTCTTGGTCTCGGTCTCGGCTTGTCTCGGTCTTGGTCTTGACTTGGTCTCGGCTCCCGAAAGTCTTGGTCTTGTCTTGGTTTCGGTGCATTCTGGTCTCGGGCAAGTCTTGGTCTCAGATAGTGTGGTCTTGAACACAACACTAGTATGTTCAAGGGCTTTGCTATTGTGAGGGTGTTTTGCAATGAGAATCTTAATATTAAAAAAAGTTCTTACTTAGTAACTAAATCAATTTTAATAAATGACATTGATTAAATTAAAAGCAAAGGACTGCCACTTCTGTTTAATAAGTATTGTGTGTGTGGATTTACTAAAGTTGGGGTCTGTTTTGCTCTTAAAATGAATCTCTTTCCAAAGTTAGTTAAAAAGTGATCCGGTTAACATCATCATTTTGTCACATCACTCAGGATTCTAGGCTATGATCTACTGTTAGTTTCCACTTACTGTACGTGTGGCTATATATTTCAAATGCAGTTTTTTTTTGCCATCAATGAAAGTCTTTGGAAAGTGATTTTAGAAAGGGAAATGACAATGAACTGAAATAATTCTTTCTTGTTTAGATCCAGGATCTGGCTATCAGGTGCATCCAGAAGAACATCAAGAAGAACCGTGGTGTCAAAGGTTGGCCTTGGTGGAAGCTCTTCACCACTGTGAGACCTCTTATAGAAGTGCAGCTCACCGAGGAGCAGATCCGTGGCAAAGATGTACGTTCATGTCTGCTGCACTCAGTAATCCTTGAAAAACATTATGGATGACCTCATGTTTGATTTCAAACATTATTAATTGTGGGCTTAGCTCTCAAAATGTACTACTTGTACTTCAGATTTTCAGTTTCTTATTTTAATGTACTGTACATAGAAAGGTTGTGTGATCTAGCAGAATCGTAGTCCATATATATTTTTTGTTTTTTGGATATTAGGATTATTTTTTTAGGGTTGCACTAATGGACACGATCGCCTTATTTTCCCAGGAGGAGATTCAGCAGCTGAAGCAGAGGGTAGAAAAGGTGGAGAAAGAGAGGAATGAGCTCCGACTCAACTCAGACCGTCTGGAGAGCCGGGTAAACATACACACAGGGAAAAGATGCACAGCACATCAGTTGTGTGTGAAATACCACACAGACTCATACACAGTATGCCTTTTAGTTGATATTGATAGAGATATCAAAGCACCTCTTGACTGTGTGCGTGCCTCTGTGTTACATCAGATCACAGAATTGTCATCAGAGCTGGCAGATGAGCGTAACACCGGGGAGTCAGCGTCTCAGCTGCTGGAGACGGAAACATCTGAAAGACTGCGGCTGGAGAAAGACATGAAAGACCTACAGGTGGACAAACACTCAAATACCAAGCAATAATTGAATTTTCTTTTTTTTACTACACATTGTTCCCACTTACAGGTTTGTACTAGAATCTTAGAAATGATTTGAATTTATGTTCTATTGGAGTCACACCCTGAAATATACCAATTTTTACCAGTGTTGTATATTGTAGGGCCCTATAAAATCCACATCAACGGAATCACCGAATCAACCAATGAAAACAGAATCCACTGTTGAATGCTGAAATAAACAGAATCGGGATGAAACCCTTTCCTGGCTGTTACAAACATTGTCTAAACTACGCAACTCATCACTGACTCCTAAATACAGAGCCATCAGTGGCCGCTTAACTTTGCTGTGCCTGTAAAGCTCTGTCCGTTTCTCATCAAGAGCAGCGGCACTCCGTGAGAACATGATCAGCTTTAATCAGCTTCATCTGTGTTTGAACAACATCAGAGCTACAGAAGATCTGTGGGACAAGTTGCGTGTTGTTGTGGACAAGACCATCGATGCCAGTAATTGTAGAGTCTGAAACATCGTAGGTTAATAATAATTTCTAATACTGAAAAGTATTTTGACCCCTAGTGATGAAATAACTGATGCATCCTTGCATCCATTTGTTTTTGTTTAATCATTATGGTCTGGAATGATGTCATCAGGATAATTTATTAGGTTCATTTAGATTAAGTTGATCAAAACATAATCAATAAATCTGATCAGATTCAGTAAACCATTGAACCCTGAGAGGGAATTGGGTGACATTAATGCTATTCTTATACATCTTTATATGACTTTAAATAATTAAAAAGGAGCAGCCAGAATAATCCATGTCACTACAACTTATACTGCATCTACCTTTTAATTGTATCTTACTTCATTTTTTTAGATACATTTTTGTTTAATTATGGGTTTTTATTTTAATTTATTAGTATTTTGTTTCCTCACAGGAGTTAAAAACTAATATTTTCTGAATATTTGTAACAACAAAAAAGGGGAATTTTAAAAAACAATATGGAAAACACGAATTTAAAAAAAAACTGAAACGGAATTTTAAAAAAAAATAAAACAGATTTTATAGGACCCTAATATTGCCAATGCTAAAGCAGATGAACAGAAAAACCTTGCTTGGGCATTTATCAATGGGTGCAGACAAGTCATTTTTACACTCGGGGCCCATTGCACCTCTGTTTGAAACTCCCTCACTGCGTCAGTCACTGTGAAGGGTTGGATATTGTAGACCAGTCAAATAACAAATGAGTTGAAATGAGATAGCGAGAGTAATACCTGCAGACAGTATTTGCTCAGTGGTTTGTTCAAACCAGCTGTGCGGCATGCGTATCACAGACATTCATTAAGCTTTGTGTTTGGATGCCTTTGCGAAGGTCTCTCCAAGCTTGTTGCATTGGTTTGATTGGAAGTCTGTTTAGGTCAAAGCCCACGAGTGGGTGTCAAAATGAACAAGAAAATGGGCAACTTAAATGTTCATTAAAGTTTATTTAAAAAAAGAAAATAATTTTGAGGTTTTTAAGTACTGACTAATTACCTTTCCGGAAATGCTAGGTAGTAAAAACCTAATCGATGGCTCCAGCAGCCCCCAAGTAAAATTGATTTTGAGACCTCTGAATTGACTCATTCAGTATCATTGATGTAATATTATGTCATTTCAAATCCAAACGCTCAGTGCCATTGATGTTATATTGTGTCAATTTAGTTTTTTCACACCCTGGCGGAGGTCCCTCATCAATATCTAAGCTGTAGTGTGATTTAGTGACCAACTGGTGCCCTTTAGATGGCAGCAGTGCACCTTTAAATGATAGATTAGCCACTGATGCTACCATTAGCTAAGGAGGAAGAAGCAGGGACGAGGGAGATTATGGTGCTATGGAGTGATATTGTGACGTATCCAGCAGCTCACAGCACCACATACTAACAAAGAACATGTGTAGTCCTTAGTGGATTATTGAAAATGTTGCGATCGTGAGATAAAACCATCGACTAACAGGGCCAAACAAGCCATCTCTGCGTGTCGGGAGGAAGAGGAAGTTACGTCTGTGTGGTTGACGGGGGGACACATACAAAATACAGTAAGCAAAACATTCAACTGTGAGCCAAATAGCAAAATAATATGTGACATGTAGGTGGCAGCAGCTGTCCTTTGGATGAGAGATCACCCGTGATGGGCAGAGCTCAGAGGGAGAGAAAAGGAGTTTACGAGACAGAAAATGGCGCTACAAGAGTTGATACGGAAGTTCCCACCAGCTCACAGCAGCGCACACTCGACCAGAGCATGTGTGGAACCCAAGTGGATTATTGAGAGTGTGGAGATGGTGAGAGAAAACAATCAAAAAACGGGTCAAGCGGTGACACTCGGCATGTCCGGGAGAAGGAAGAAGTTGCATGTGGGGTGAATGACGGGGGAGAGACTTGGAGGACGGCCAAAATACTGTAAATCCATTCAACTCTGACCCACATAGCAAAATAATAATAATTTAAGAGTAGCTTAAACATCTGTGTATTAGCAAGTTTTGTGGTCATTGAACAGCAGTAAAGTAAGCTGTAGATAAGTTTGGTCTTTAAAGAAAGCATCAGCAACTGCTAGCTTTTTTATAAATATATTTTAAGATGAACGAAACTGCCCCTGTCATTGTAGCCTGTTACGGTGAAATTTACGGTTACCTCGTCTTTGACTTGAAAACATACTCTGCGGTGATAAATGATGAAGACCAGACAGGAGAGATGATGAAGTAATAAAAAAATGATTTAATCTAAACTAAATAAAAAGGTACAAAGCGGGATAGACAAAGAAGTGGTCTCCTCTGGCCAGAGGAGAGGCGCGTAGAAGGGGCCAAAAGTTCCTTTCACACACATTTATACCCCACTGTCCCACCTCTCCCCTTCCACAGACAACAAAGAAGAGACCAGGGGGGGAAGGTCAGTCTGCCGGAGGTGACACCTCCGATGTTGGGGTGAAAGTTAGGTGTGTGTGTGTGTGTGCGTGTGCGTGTGCGTGCGTGCGTGCGCGCGTATGTGATGTCTGGGGTGGGTTTGGACGTGCTCTGGCCTTGGAGATTAAACTGAGGCCAACTGACATTCCTTCAGAGAAGCTGTATTGTGGGAGTATGGGCCCACTGACTTTGCATGAAGAGGAAAAGACATCAGACAGGCGTGTGAAAGTTACAAATTGGGGTATTAAGTTGAATGAGATCAAAAAGCAAATATGAGTATACATAATTAATCAATTTTGCCACCACAAGCCTATTTAGACAGTGTATATGCTTTCAAGGGTCTCACCTGCTCGTAAATCTTTCTGTTACTACTTCCCAACACAGATATTCATTTCAGACCAACACATGTGTTTGTGTCATTGTAATGTCTGAATGTCTTGATTTGGATTCATCCATTAGGCCAGATTTGACAGCATGAAGAAGCAGATGGAGTCTATGGAGATGGAGGTAATGGAGGCCCGACTCATAAGAGCGTCCGAACTTAATGGGGATCTGGATGATGATGATACAGGTAGGACTGACACCACAGGTGGCTTCCTCTTTCAACACCTTTCACAATAATAAAAGACCATTCATAGTACTGACTAATGACAATGTTATTTAAAAAAAACACAAAAGCAGGGTCTTCATGGTTTTCACAAGTCCATTGCACAACAAGAGCCAACCATCGGTACTTCAGCAGTTTGAGATTCATCCCTTCTCTTTAAGTTTTTGGACCACTTATGAGATCACCTGGGGCCTCATGTACAAAGACTTGTGTAAAAAAGTGGCATGAAACAGGTACACAAAAAATGTAGATGTATGAATTTGTGCTTACGACTGGATGTGAGCGCACGTTTTACATTTAATCATATTAAAATGAGACTGGCACCGGGATTTCTCTCATCTTAATGTTTAGCACACTGTCCTCATCTGAGCATAAAACAGGCTGTGGGAATGTGTAAATGGTAAAAAGGTGTCATTCACAAAGAGCTCCTGGACTGTCTCTGAAAAACAATCATGTATTAAGTAGTCTTTTATGTACACGCCCACCCCCAATGGATGCTGTCTTCATTCCCCCAGACCATTGGTACAATAGAGGTGATTTTCTCTCTAGACTGATAGAAAAACCCAGCGTGAGTTATTTGGTTGAGGTGCAGGAAGAAGAATGGTTTTATGATCAATACTTGAATTAAAGCCAAGAAAAATGCGGTGTGAGAAAGGATGTTGTATATGGATCGATACAAAATGAACACTATTGTAGAGAATTGGCTCAAGGCCTGCCAGCTAGGAGCAGTCTTGCTACGGTGTGCAGGCTTTGATATACAATAGATTTTGCTAAGAATCCTAAGGTTATGCTGGTTGGAACAGTTCTGTTAGTGTATTGGCATGAGGACAATTCATCTGCATAAGCATGACAAAATGTGTCCAGACGTCATGTTCTTCAGGGACTTTCAGATATTTATGTACTGTACTGCTGATAAATGGTATTGAGTTTACTGTGAGTATTGAGTGAGTGTCATTAGAGGTCAATAGAGTGATGAGATTTAACATAAAGGATGTGAGTTGATGTATATATGTATGTAAATATCTTGTGGTAGAAGATTTCAGCCATGATCTTTTTGATACGTCTGGCGCTCCACACAAGACCAAAACCTTGAGCATAATGGGATTGTTAAGGGGGAAAAGCCCTTGCAGACATAATAGTTGAAGGAAAAGATATTGATCGACAGGCAATCAAACCTTAGCTGATGAAATGTTGAACTTTGTAGTGCAAAGCCAAGGGGAGTCTTTTGCAACAAGTCATTTGCAGGTACTTAAAGAGTAAGATTTGGCATTCTTTAGCTGGGGAATTCCTGCTATAAAGAGTATCTACTACAGGTAGTTTGATTCAGGCTATCCAGGGTTCTCACCAGGAATTTTTCACAGCATAATGGGATTGCGTGGCGCGCAGAAAATTTTGAAATGTGTAACTCTCGAAGAGCCAAAATAAAGCTAAAGCTTTGTTGTAAAGCTAAAAGGTCATGATGAAGGTAGTTAAGTTACTCGTGCTTGATATAGGTCCTCCACTAATAAATACTCTCACACACTGTATAGACAAAAAATAACATTGATTGATTCCAAGACGCGCATTTCAAATTTAAATAACGTATTATCTGGGACTTGCAGCGATATTGGAGCCCGCACACACACACACGCGTGGAGGATCCATATAGAGTTTTAATCAGGACAAAAAAAGAAGACCCAGCCCGAGAGAACACGGCCCAAACCTGTCCGATCTGAATGAAAGTGACTTTTTGTCATATTTGCTAAAGCTGTCACTATGTAAGGACAGCTTTACATCAAACTAATAGTTTGTGTGAAGAAAACAGACTCATTGAGTCCCTTTGCTGCTCCTGCAGCCTTTGGCAGATTGCCAGAATGCACCACGACTGAGTAAAAAGAACCAATCAGAGCCAGGATTGTGTTTGATGGGCTGTCTGACAGCTGTTGCTCACAGACCCCACCCCTTTCCCGGGCTGGAGCGCTGTCTTTTTTACAGTGTATGGTCTGGAGGAGTAGAAGGTGGAATTGGTGACTTTTCTGCTTGAAAGGTAATTACTGCTGCTTGATTTACATTATGTTTGATTTGTAATTGTTACACTAGAACTCTGTGGTGCATGTGTTGTTAGTGTGCGCACAGCAGCCTCCGTGTGACTGCTGTAAGTGACACGTGTTGCTGCTGCTGTACATAGAGAGAGAGAGAGAGAGAAGCGCTGCAGTCATATGCTTTTAACAGAGCCTGTTAAACTACTGTGATGTTGCTGTTGGGCTAACCTTTGCTTGTTAGCTCCTCTGAGGGAGGGACTTTGGAAAGTTTGGAGGCAGGGCAAGAGAGCAGCGGGGAGAGAGGGATCTGAGAGTCGCGGACTGCACCTTTAAGCCTGAACACGTTTCAACTGACGGTATTCACATCTGTGCGCGTGCATGTAGAATGATCCGTTGCGAGTTATAAAAATGACGAGCAACTTCTTGTGCTCATAAACGCTACAACTAGTTGAAGCAACACTGTTTTATTGGATGTTAATTATGGTTACCAAGCAGAAGATGCAGACATCGGGGGCAGCTAAGTGGCTGCAGGGGTCCTCAAATAAAGAAGGGAGCATCCGAGCAGATTACCTGTATTAACTAGATGGTGTGGCTGATGTATGTGTTTCTCAGTTATTGCAGATATAATAGAGATTTTAAACAACTCGTGCACACCTGAAAGTCCCTCTTTTGTCAAGTGTGCAACAATTATTGTGCCGGTACCAATTAAAAAAGGAAAAAACAACAGAAAATCCCCCCCACGCTGCTGAAAATGGAGCGTAGAGGGCACCATTGCTCCGTAGGGGAGCAAAATTACAACGTCATTACTACGCTCAAGAACGATGGCGAGAACCCTGCTATCGAAGAGAAAATTCTTTCTTTGAATTCTTGTGGTACTAAATATTTGAAACCAGTGAGATGTGTTTCCTGTGGCGGTGAAACAGGGGGAGAGTGGAGGCTGAAGTATGAACGAGCCATTCGCGAGATCGAGTTCACAAAGAAGAGGTTGCAGCAAGAGTCGGAGGACAAGTTGGAGGTGGAGCAGCAGAACAAACGGCAACTGGAGAGGAGGGTAAGCCAACACAGTCAACGAAGGACGTTTTGTTGGTAGAATTCGAAACTGAGAATCTTATTACCTCCCTTAGTTTTTATAGTGCCACATTAGATTGATTTTATACTAAGCCTAATTAATCTCCCCAAACCCAATCTCCTTTAAGAAGCATAAAAAACTAGCAAAATGTAGATGTGGATGGTAATTCAGTTGCGGTATGCTAATTACATCCAGCTTACTAGCTAAAAAAGATAGTGACATTAAAGACATCAGCGATGAGCTAATGGCTTTCTGCTAAGAATCGAAGGATTTAGCTAAATTCAAAGCGAAAATAAACCAAAAGCTGAGACACTTTAAAGAGGATAGGAAGCCCACAGCACAGCAATTCATTTTGATGAAGCTGAATGAGTCGCAGAGTTGAAAGAGGCCACATCAAACTTTGTGAGCCGAGTAGAACAGATACAGGACCTGATGCAACTAAAGGTAAATTACCTTAAAATGCGATTTTGCTGTTAAAAAAAAAAGAATGTTTTTGGAATCCCCAAGGACAAGGTGTAATAACATGGCAGTGTTTCAAGTTCTGCTGCATGGAAAAAACAAGGGGTCCTATATAAGTATTTTTTACCACGAGTAGCTGAGGGAGACTGGTAAAAAAAAAGAGAGAACAGTATGCAGAAATACGTATCCTCGTTGGGAAAAAAATGTGTCCGATTTCGAACCCCACCATCTGCTAAACAGAGAGGGTATTTGGACATTTACAACACAACAAGAGGAAGCAGTGGTGGAATTACTCAGGGTAATTACTGCAGGACGCCGCACCATAGGAGGCAAAACTGAAGCAACAGAAAATGCTGCGAGCAAGAGCGATACAGCATGTGTCCAGACCGGAGCAGATACGCCAGGCTGAGCACTTCACAGCACATCCCCAACAAATACCAACGGTGTAAGAACGATGTCACTATCAGACAGGGGCTTTTTGGCAAATATAGAGTATAACAGTATCCATCAGTTGGCTTTTTCAAATAGTAAAAAATGCTCCATGTCATTTGGGTGTTTCTGTGTGCAATTTGGTGGCAGATCAGCGACTTGCAGGCTGAGAATGATGAGTCTCAGCGAAATATTCAGCAGCTGAAGAAGAAAACCCAGCGACTGACGTCAGAACTGCAGGACACCAAACTTCACCTGGAGGGCCAACAAAGCCGCAACCATGACCTGGAGAAGAAGCAGAGGAAGTAAGTACACATGCCCACACACACACACACACACACACACCCACCCACCCTTTATGAACACCAACTAATGCCTTCCAAGTTTTTCCAAACAGTTTTTTTGTGTTTGTGTCTTGCTGTGTGTAGGTTTGACAGTGAGCTCAGTGGAGCACAGGAAGAGGCGCAGAGGGAGAAAACCCTCAGGGAGAAACTCGCCAGAGAGAAAGACACACTTGCTGGGGAGGTGTTCGGCCTCCGTCAGCAACTGCAGGTGTGTCTTCTTGAATGTGTTGCATTCCATTAGATGTGGGGCCACAGAAACTGTGGGGAAATTATGTTGTCTGCACTGTTTAAACATTTTACTATTGCTGTATTAAGTACATCCTTCTTTGTTCGGTTTTAAACATTTTACTCCCACCTTCCCTAAATGAACGTAGAATAGATTGAACAAGGAGCTGTTGTTGGTTCATAATAACGTGACAGCATATCACAGCTGCAGAAGATGTGTCAGCTGCAACTGCAATGATGCACAGTAGATATACCGCTCCTCCACATCCCAAAGGTGCGTTATGGGATGGATGTCTGCTGACAGTGGAAGGCATTGGAGTTTAGTGAACTCATCGTTTGGTTCAAACACCACCAGCCATGATGAATCCATTCTTTAGTGACACCAAATGTTGTGATAACCATCTGAAGGTTCCCTCAGAAATCCAAAAGAATGAGTGCATTGCTAATCATTTAATTTCAGATTAGGATTTTTGTTTCATAATATTTGTGTAGTCTGAATCTAAACTAACTCCTTGTGCTGAAATGTATTTAGATGCTGCATGTGATACTTTGCTGGTTAGTATGTCTGTCTCTAATAAATGTGTTAGAGCATTATTTTATTTTGTATGTTTTATTAATTCATTAATTGATTAATGTATTTATTTTTTAATTTGTAGTTAGAACTTTACATTTTCCTTTACCTAAAACCATTTCCCACAATTTAGGAGAGCCTTCATGAGAAAAAACAGAGCAGGCAATCTTTCTATGAATAAAAAGTCACTGCAGCCTTCAGAAAACCCACCAGTGCAACTTTAGCAGCACACACACATTGTGGAGGTCAGTGTTGTAGAAGTGGCTCCTAGTCCTAAGGGTGCAGAGAAAAAGTACTTCATTGTTTCTTTTTTTACCCACTAGTGGTTGAATAAGACACAGAAATACATTTTGTGGCTGCTTAACAATATAAGTCTCACCACCAGTTGCTAATATTGTTATATTAGTACCTGCTATATTGTTTAGTCATGGTGGTGTTATCTTAGCATAGGACTACAAGTGCATGTGGACCTGGTAACTAGGTGTGAGTGGTACTGCACACGTGTTAGATATTCCTTCAGCTTCACCTTGATCACCCATCACTCCTCTTCCATCTCCCCACTGCGATGGCTCATCTCTTATTTCCTGTTGTGCATGCTGCAGGACAAAGACCTGGAGGTGTGTGCAGTCAACCTGAAGCTGGACCAGCTGGATGCCGAGCTCCAAGACCTCAACTCTCAAGAGTCCAAGGATGAGGCGTCATTAGCAAAGGTTTTTCTTTTTTGTTGTTTTGTTTTTTTGTCTTTTTGCATTAATCAGTTTTGCTGTTAGCCTTTTGTGCTGTACCTTTTTTGTAATGATTGTTTTCTTATAATGAAAGACAGTTGATATGAAATTATTAAATCTATATTGTGATCATTCAGGTGAAGAAGCAGATTCGTGACATGGAGGCTAAGGTGAAGGACCAGGAGGAGGAGCTAGATGAGCAGGCTGGCACTATTCAAATGTTGGAGCAGGTAAATAATTGAGCTAATTAGACATTGTCCTGTCTTTTCTGTCTTTAAAATAAGGGCCTTTTTTAGTGGTGCACTCGTAATTATGTAAAATCTCAAACTACACTACACATTTTTGCATTCATCATTTAAGATATTAAGTATTTCACTAATACTGCAGAAAATATAAGGCAAATTTTCATTTGTGAACTATTTTACTGTAATACATTCACTGCCCACCTATACATGTGTTAATTTAAAGATAAAAGTGTCATACCACAAACAAAACTAGACCCCAGACCATCAGCATCACCAGTAATAATTGTTGTTTTCCATCTAGTCATTTTAAAACTGTCTTGCACATACCTGTATTTTACCCCTCTTTCCCGCCATCTTCCCGTATTAGTATTTTCTCATCAATATCCTGTATTTTAATGTAATAATTAAAAGATGCCTCACTAAACTGAACGGCGTCACTAGCCTCGCGAGAACTACCACCGGAAATTGCCTGGCTTGGTGGCAGCTCTCGCAAGATTAGTGCCGACAGTGGGAACAAACCCGGAAACAACTCAGATCAGAGATGATGAATGAAGACATCCCAGCGAAAAAAACAAAGAACTGGTGTAAATACGTAATAAAATATGACCGAGAGTTTATCTTCCTAAAGAGCAGCAGGATGTGACACAGTTACACGTTCTGTTAGATTAATAACTGAGATTTTAACGTCTACCACAGCAGAAGGAACCACGTACGTCACCGTGACAAATCAGCCAATCACAAGCGCCACAAATATACACTCCTTTCAAAAAGTGTTAAATGATGTAAAGTCTGTAATAAATGTGTCTAATAAGTCATTAGTGAATACCAGAGAATCACCTGAGTGAGCATGAGAAATTATAATAAAATATATAATCAAAATAAAATGTTAATATCTAACTTAAAGACAAGCAACGTGAAATTAACAATAAATATGTAATGTGTTGGCTTGTATATAAACTGTAAGTGTAGTAAATAAACACTTGCTTCATATACACATTTATGTTTTATAATTTAGGAATTAGGGCTGGGCAATATCGAGATTCGAGATGTATCGAGTTTTCTATTTTGGTGATATAGAAAACTGTAATATTTCATATATCAATATACATATATATTCCTTATTTTCACTATATATATATATATATATATATATATATATATATATATATATATATATATATTATAGCTTATTATGTATCAAAATACTAGTTTTAGGAATACATCTGTTTGTTAATAAATGTGTCTGTGTGGTGCTTTGCATCAGCAAATTTAACCCAGAATTGTTTTTCTGGTCAGACTTTATTTGAAATAAAATTATCGAAGATTTATATCGTATGTCACCATTTTGAGAAAATATATTGAGATATGAGTTTTGGTCCATATTACCCAGCCCTAGTAGGAATGTTTACAGCATTTCAATGTTAATCAAGGTCAACCTACCAGATTCTATTCACATAATTGTGTTTAGTAAGTGGTTGATAAGTGGGTATTTCAGATTTCTTGTACACTTGTCTTAAAATATAAGGTATACTGGAGCTTGGTTGGGCGGGTGGGACGGCTCGTAGTGGGCGCCAGAAAATTTCCCTTATTTTCAAATCCAAAACTTGACAGGTATGTTGCAATGAAATATAATTAAAATGTAAATACATTTGATTAATATGGTAAAATCAATTATATTTAAACATTATAAAATATCATATTTACAGTCGGTGCTGCAGTCAAGCACACTTAAGTACCTGTGCCTTATCGCTGCATATGAAGAATCCAGACTGACTGACTGACTGGATTTTGTCAGCTTTCATCAACAACACTTTTTTAACATGATGGAAGCTAGACGAGACTAAAAGCAAGATTGATTAAATGTGATGTCAAAAAGGATGCTCAAATTGATTTACATCTTGATCAATAAATGAAGCAAATGGCATTATGGCCCATCAACTTTCACACATTCTATTTGCCAAGTGCATCAAACTTTCTGAACGTCACACGGGCAAAACGGTCGGTCCCCTATTGGACAGAAGACTTCAGCCTCCATAGACGAAAACAACACTTCTGTCAGAAAAATGCATTTTCCAAAGGAAATCATAAAATCAATTTACAAGAAACTTAATTTATAATGATTATAAATGACCCATAAACACAATGAGTGTGGAAATGTTTGTGTCGTGTATGTATGTGTGTTGTTGCAGGACAAGGGAGACGCACTGATTGTATTACACGCACACAAGTACAGGTGCTGGTCATATAATTAGAATATCATGAAAAAGCTGATTTGTTTCAGTAATTCCATTCAAAAAGTGAAACTTGTATATTGTATTCATTCATTACACACAGACTGATATATTTCAAGTGTTTATTTTAATTTTAATGATTATAACTGACAACTAATAAAAATCCCAACTTCAGTATCTCAGACAATTAGAATATTACTTAAGGCCGATACAAAAAAAAAAGATTTCTAGAAATGTTGACCTACTGAAAAGTATTAACATAACAAGTATGAGCATGTACAGCACTCAATACATAGTTGGGGCTCCTTTTGCCTGAATTACTGGAGCAATGCGGCGTGGCATGGAATGGATCAGTCTGTGGCACTGCTCAGGTGTTATGAGAGCCCAGGTTGCTCTGATAGTGGCCTTCAGTTCTTCTGCATTGTTGGGTCTGGTGTCTCACATCTTCCTCTTCACAATACCCTATACATTTTCTATGGGGTTAAGGTCAGGCCAGTTTGCTGGCCAATCAAGAACAGGAATACCATAGTCCTTAAACCAGGTACTGCAACTTCATAAAGTTGGTCAACAGCAGGAAACATGAAGTGCTCTAAAACTTCCTGGTAGATGGCTGCGTTGACCTTGGACCTAAGGAAACACAGTAGACCAACACCAGCACATGACATGACACCCCAAACCATCACTGACTGTGGAAACTTTACACTCAACCTCAAGCAATGTAGATTCTGTGCCTCTCCTCTCTTCCTCCAGACTCTGGGACCTTGACTTCCAAAGGACATGCAAAATGTACTTTCATCAGAGAACTTTGGACCACTCAGCAGCAGTCCAGTCCTTTTTGTCTTTAGCCCAGGCGAGACGCTTCTGACGCTGTCTCTTGTTCAAGAGTGGATTGACACAAGAAATGCGACAGCTGAAACCCATGTCTTGCATATGTCTGTGCGTAGTGGTTCTTGAAGCACTGACTCCAGCTGCAGTCCACTCTTTGTGAATCTCCCCCACATTTTTGAATGGGTTTGGTTTCACAATCCTCTCCAGGGCGCGGTTATCCCTATTGCTTGTACACTTCTTTTTTTGCCTCTATTAATGTGCTTGGACATAGAGCTCTGTGAACAGCCAGCCTCTTTTGCGATGACCTTTTTGTGTCTTGCCCTCCATGTGAAAGGTCTCAATGGTCGTCTTTTGGACAACTGTCAAGGTCAGCAGTTTTCCCCATGATTGTGTAGCCTATAGAACTAGACTGAGACCATTTAAAGGCCTTTGCAGGTGTTTTGAGTTCATTAAATTTCTTTAATATTGAATCTCTCCACAATAGTCTAATTTTCTGAGATACTCAGAAATTAGTTGTCAGTTGTAATCATCAATATTAAAAGAAATAAACACTTGAAAATGTATGTATGTGTGAAATGAATGTATACATTATACAAGTTTCACTTTTTGAATTGAATTACTGAAATAAATCAACTTTTTCATGATATTTTAATTATATGACCAGCACCTATAGTTTTGTTACAGTAATGGCCCCATAAAGAAGCACTGTGTGTGTGTTTTCATGTATGTGTGCTCGTTGCCGTGACGACAGTTTATATGAGTGTTCCCCTGCCCTGTTGTGCCGTCACATCCTGTATTTGGTCCTTTTTTCTATGTTTTCAAAAGGAAATCCTAAAACAAACCCCCCAGAAACGTCGTTAATAATAATAATAAATAACCCATAATCCCACAACCTGTGCTAATGCGCTACATAAACACAGCTGATGCTGCTCTGTCTCACACCCGTCAGCGCACAGAGGTGTCATGTCACTGGTAACCTAACGGTAAGGATGTATAATGTATGAAGATGTGAGAATTTATACACATATTAAACAGAGCAGTCAGGTGTGCAGCCATCGCTGACTTGGTGAACAGTTTGGAGAAGAGAGAGAAGTGACATAAATTAATGATGTGGGAGAAATATGGAAGCGAGTGAGGAAATGTTTGTGTGCTGACAAAGCAGGTCTGACAATGGATAGATGAATGGATGGATATTTGTGTGTTTGCTGCCTGCTGGAGTGCTGGGTCGTGAGTGTGTGCGTGTTCCAGTTGGCGCGACGACTGTGTGTGATTGCTGTGTGCCGCCACTGCCCTGTCACTGATGGGGTTGCTATTGCGCTTCAACTTAAAGTCCTATATTTGGTCCTGTTTGCTTTCTCACATGATTAAAAACCGCACCGTGCTTCGCTTGAGGCGAACCGAGACCCACCAGAGTTTGCTTGTTTGCTCCGCACCAGAGTTTGAGTGAGCTTTCACATATCACAAAAAGGCCGGAGTATCGGAGGAAGCGAAGCGTGGTGCGGATCAAAGAGCTATGTGTGAAAGACTCCACTGCTGTCTTTTGTGGAGGAACTTAAAAATTCATAGATTTTCACTCAAAATGTTGCTAAAAAATACCTCTAAAATAAAAATGAGGTAAAAGCAACAAACTTCAAGTGTCAGCCACTTTTAAGAAAGATTGCACAACAACTGACCTAATCGTTGGGTTCCTTTCAGGCTAAACTACGTCTGGAGATGGAGATGGAGCGTTTGCGCCAAACCCATGCCAAGGAAATCGAGAACAAAGATGACGAGGTGGAGGAGATCCGACAGTCCTGTAGCAAAAAGGTCAGACGGACACAACACACATGAATTCCATGTTTTTTTTTTCCCCCACTTATACATCAATACATACAGTGATGTGTTGCTACGTGTTTTCTGAATCCTAATGCTTTTGTGTCTGAGTGATGGCTCCACTGATGCATGTTAAGTGCACAGTGATGAGTGGGAGCATGTTGATGTGTGTATCGTGTGATAGAGTTCATGTTTTATTTCTGGGATCTGACTGAGTGCATCTGCAGCTTTGTTGTCACCACAGCAGTTATTGCTGTTCGGTGTTGTCTCCTCTGGTGCAGACTGAAGCACTATTGAAGGAATAATGATGTCAAGAGACATCACTCCTCTGGTGCTATAAGATCATAGCTTGTAATAACTCTGTGGAGGTAAAAATAAAGAAAGCAATCAGGATGAAGCTATATGCTCTTTCTGCATTTAGTACAAAAAATGACAAGAGGTACATTTTTATAAGTAGTTTTCCATTTAAATAATGGAGTATTGTTAAGTTTAAAGATTTAGCTGGCAGAGGATTACTGAACAGTAGTAATCTAAACCGGTATCAAGCACTTTTTGCCCTACGAATCATATCCATGTTATCTGTTAAATTAGAGAAAAATCTGTAATTGTTTGTTTTTCTTTTTTTTTTTACAAAAATCTGTTTTGAATGCTCCTTGTTGCATTCACATGTAACCACAGGGAGTTCGTCTTTTTCACTGTGCGTGCATGTGTTCAGCTTAAACAAATGGAAGTCCAGCTGGAGGAGGAGCATGATGAGAAGCAGAAGGTGCTTAAAGACAGAAGAGAGCTTGAGTCAAAACTTCTCTCCGCACAAGACCAGGTACCAGCCCCCCACACACTGAAAGACACACTGTCAAACTGTGACTCAGGTTTAATCGATATGATCCAGAAGTGCAGTGACCTCACTGTTTCCCCTGGAAACCACTGTGCTCACTCTTTAGATCCATCAGTGCTCCAGCAAGCTTCAAAAGGTGCCTGAACTTGAAACGGCATGTGTGTGTGTGAATAGTACAGGAGAAATTAATTCTATTCTGACATCTTCTTTGAAGATATTTCTTACTGCAGACCAAATGTCATTTAAGTTTCAATCAATCAATCAATCAATCTTTTATTTGTATAGCGCCAAATCATAACCAATGGTATCTCAAGACACTTTACAGTAGAGCAGTCTTAAGTCTTAAGTTTAATGCAGACTGAGTCACACCTGCTTTACTGCTGTTAAGTTTTTGGTCATTCATATACATTCATGTCCTTAAGGTTTAAACCACTAAATATAACAGTGAGTATTTTATAATAACTTATCTAATTACTCACATTTCAGCTAGAAAAAATACACCATAGAAGTTAACTGGCCTAATGTCAGATAATCATTGACAGCTTTTCTTTAATCTATGTTTGAAACATAAATGTGCGGGCACATAGTTGTTCTCCTCATAAGAGGCAGATGAGTCACATGTGGTGTTTTCCAGGTGAGGGGTGGTGATGTAGAGACCGAGAAGCGCCTGAGGAAAGACCTGAAAAGAACCAAGGCTCTTCTGGCTGATGCCCAGATCATGTTGGACCACATTAAGAACAATGCACCAAGCAAGAGGGAGATCGCCCAGCTCAAGAACCAGGTAGCCATGACACACTCCAAAAGAATGCTCCAGAAACACTGAACGTGTTGTGTATTCGCTGTCTCAGTGGAATGGTAACATTGCATCTATCTGTCTGATTCAGCTGGAAGAGTCTGAGTTCACATGTGCTGCAGCTGTTAAAGCTCGGAAATCCATGGAGGTTGAAATTGAAGATCTGCACGTTCAGATGGAAGACATCTCCAAAACCAAACAGGCTGTGAGTGCAACGCTTTGAATCTTTGCTATTGTTGCTTCAGACTAAATACAAGTGGCTGCTCAGGTGCTTTAGAATGGTTTTAGGTTGTCAGCAACACAGTTTACGACATTCATGCCCAAACCCATTTTAATATTTAGTGCACTGGATTGTCTTCTAATGAGGAATTCTGTTGTTTAATCCCATTTCTCTATGTGCCAAAGTGTGTTTGAGCAACACTCAGCAACTTCAGTTGCTCTTAATGAAGGGCTTTGAATGTCAGCTATGCCCTATTTGAGTTCAGATGGTGTTATATAAAATGAATTAAGGCGGCAGGATGTAGTATCATGAGAAAAAAACCACACTCCCTCCCTTCCCACCCTGTTTCGAAACCTATCGTCCCTGTTGTGCCGGTATCCTTGTAACGCACAACTGTGGAGCTCTTGGCAGCTTTTTTCTCAATAGAGACTAGTGTTAAATTTCAGGACTTTATCTTGTGTTATTGGAGAGTTTTCCACTCTCTAGTTACTGCCTTGAACAGCAGCTGCTGCCATCAGCTCCCCGCCAGAAAGCTCAGAGTGGCTCAGAGCATAGTGACAACCACCACTCCACACCCAGACTGCAAACATGTCCCTGCACAGTCACAAGGATCCGCGAGGACGCAAAGCAGTCCGTTCCTCCCGAATACGTTTGTGCCTTTAGACTTTTCCACCTCGGTTTTTCTTTTTCTGCTTGCTTTGCCGTGTAACTGTTGTGCTTAACGGCGTGTTAGGGACTTCTGCTGGAACGTCCACCATTGCACTTTTACTATTGATGGTACGTGAATTCGCTTGATTAAAGTCAAGCAGCCAAAAGTAACCCCAAAACACCTCATGGAGCATTCTGTTTGTAGAAAGATTTGCGATTGGCTGGCTGAAATGCAGTGTCACCCTCCTGGATTTCTAAACCTCATTTACAGGGCCAACAGAGAGGCCAAGAGATTCACTGTCCACTCACAACACTTTGGATTACAATATGCACAAAGATGATTATGAATTTTTGACCAAATTCTGCCAAAAAAAACTTACATACTGCAGCTTTAAGTCATACTAGTGGAGGTATGCCACATCTGTAGCCACAAACCCTGTAGCAATCAATTTGACACAAATCCTGGCTGCTAAAGTGCCTCAATGACCTTCACTAAGCATTCAGTCACAATCATTCAAAGAGTGAAGTCTCCCACTCACCAATGACAGGTGAATATTGGCAGTGACCAGTGACACTCATGTAAAATGTAAATTAATAAGATGTTTGATGTTGCTGTTCTTTCTTTGCAAAGTTGTTTTGAATGTAATCTCTTGACATTTCATCATACTATGAATACTATGTCTGTTGATATTGGACAACGGTAGCAAGTAAAAGCTATTGCTTTCAGCTATCAGCTGTGTTTGTCCTTTGGAGTTTGTGGATTTAAACTGTTTTGATTTCACCACAATAATAATCATAGCCTAAGGTTTGATCTTGTGAAATCTTTCTACATGCATATTCACGTTTTTCATTAGTATTGCAGTAGTCGTGTAACAAGCCTTAAGTTTTACTTATACTCTGTGTATCCTTCAATGTCAGATGTTCCTCTGGGAAACAGTTTGCTTTGTACTGTCAGTCAGGATAAGTTTCAGGATGTAATAAGTTTAGAAAGGACTAACGGCAAAGGACAGATACACCTGGCTGCTTTGACAGAGCTGTTCTGTAAGACGCCTGCATTACCAGCTGTTTGCTTTGAAACACTGTCTTTGAGGATGACCTTTTGCGTGTCTGCCTAGCATGCTGAGAAATTCGAGGACTGATGAGTGAGATGGTAATGGCAAAAAAAGGTTTTGGAGGGCAGCGGCATGAGCCAAATCTTCCACTCACTGCCTTTCAGGAAGAATGAGCATGCAGCTGACAGATCTTTGGTCAAGCAGCTGTTTTCACCATTCTCCTCTTGTAATTGCTGTGCTTTAAAAAAAGTCTGGCATGTTTTTTGACAGTCGAGAGAGCCAAAGATATCCAATATAGAAAGGTGTGAAAGACAAAGAGGCTCTGACAGCCCATTGTAAAACTGGTTTGATGAACGTTTGATGCCGACAGCTGGCACGTTGTGTTTTTCCCAAGTGTCCATCTCTGTATTTCATATGCTGCAGCAGCAGAAGGTGCGTTCAAAGCTCCTTTATGCACTCCATGAGCCCAATAATGAATTTAAAAGCGAGAGTGCAATAAAAATGATTCTGCCCCAGATAGACGTGGATATTTTTAGTAAGTAACCTTGATATTTCTCTGATTTGCCAAAGTACGTGACCCAGAAGTGTAGTCTCATCCAACGCTAACGGCTATGCTAACGGCAGTTCGGCATGACAAGATCGCTGCTTCCAACTGTGCATCTGAAACGTGTCCTTTTCGCTTTAGCTGGTGTTAGGCACAGAGCCTCCGCACGGACATTTAGAGGATTTAGAGACTCCTAAGTGTTGCAGAGATAAAGATATCTCAGAATGTGTTACACTTCCGGGTCATGTACTTTGGCAAATCGGTAATGGAAAAAACGAATAAAGGTGTTCGTTTTCTGTTTTTTGTTTTCTGTACCGAAGCTAAAGAGCTTGAATTTGAAAAACAAGCCATTTTCCGTTTTTTTCATTTTGGTTTTGGAAACAAATATCAAATAATGAGTGTTTTTTTTTTTTCATGTTTTTGTTACATAATGAAAAACTAATAAACAAATGATACACAGATTCAACAGGTCTATAGTGTGAGTAAAGTAAAAAACAGAAACATAAAACATTAGAAACGGCTCACATGCAGACTGGCCATGAGTAGATTTTTGTATAGTTGCTTATTGAAATAATGAGGTTTTAGCAGGATGAAAATGTCTGACTTTAACAGCTCAGTGAGTTGATGCACATGGCTCTGTTACGTGCATAAAAAGCAAGTGATGTTGTAACTGACTCTCTTCACCTTTGCTCTTTCACTTTGCTGCTTTTTACCGCTGAAATATATATTGACACTGTACGATTTGAGTTGTTATGGTGTGTCAAAAACAAGCAGATGTTGTAACTGATGGGTTTTTTTCCTGTCAGTTACAAGTTAGTCAAAAAATGTGTTGAGATCAGTGTTCATTTTGATTCTGTTGGTAAATACACTGAACGATTTGATGTGATCAATGCGTAAGACCACATGTTCGGGGTGCGCTGTTGAGTGATGTTTGAGTAGGACGCATCTCCTGTGGCTAAGCCAATTTCAATTTAAAACTCCATTTTTCCCAAAACCAACGTAAAGTTGCTCTCACTAAAAAAGATACAAAACCACTACGTACTACAACAAAGTGGTAAGGCCAGAATGATGACCCGGGCACTGACTCAGACAGCCATGTTGGAGAGGCAGCGCGGAAGGCGGATATCAATGAAGTGCTTGGTGCAATAGCGTCGCTTCACTCAGACTTGGCCCTTTTTAAGTCAGACATCTGTAAAAAGTTTGAAGAGGAGATCTCTGAAGTCAAGGAGATGCTGAGGGGGGAGATTTCGACACTGAAAGCTGAAAATGACACGGCTATTTCAACCCTGAAAGCTCAGGTAAACTCACACGAGGAAACGCTGCAGGAGCTAACACAGGCAGCTAACAGTCACTTGGATGCCATACGACAGCTTGAAGACAAAGTCCGTAAACTCTCTGGACAAGTTGAAAGCCTAAACGAAAAATGTGTGGACCTCGAGGGGCGCTCCAAGAGACAAAACTTGAGGGTTTTGGGAGTTGCAGAGGGTAAGGAAGCTGGACATGAAACTCAGGACTTTGTGGCTCAGCTGCTAAAGGAGACATTAAACCTGAATGAGCTGCCGCTGATCGACAGAGCACACAGAGCCTTACGGAGAAATCCCGGTAACGATGGACCTCCCCGTCACTTTATCGCAAGGATCCACTACTCTCACACATTCGATGACATTATGAGGAAAGTAATGTCTGCCAACTACTTAATGTTCCATGGACAACAAATCTAGATCTTCAGGGACCTCCCTCCTGAGGTAGTTTAGGCGCCGTGCTGTCTTTACTTCGGTTAGAAAGCTGCTGCGTGACAAATCCGGGGTCCGGTTTGGACTTTTGTATCCAGCCAAGCTACGAGTGTCACACAACGGAGCGGAAATGTTCTTCACAAACCCGGAGGAGGCCCTACGCTACGCGGAGCGCCAGTTTCTACCATCTGAGTAGAACTGAGATACCGCTGTTTGAAACAAACATTGATTGGCGGACACCAATGGTGGGTACCCGCCTCCATGGATACGGTGTGACTTGAAGATATCAGAATTTAGCTTCGACACGCAACTAGTTTGGGGAATAATATGTACTATGCATCTCATTGTACCATTCCTGCCCATATATGTTTGCTTACTTTAATCAAGTTTAACATGTTAAGTGACCTTATAAGTTCCACTTTTTTAGCTCTGTTGGTTTTGGGTTGAATTTATTGAGGCAGAGCTACATTAGTATGGTAAGATTATGCTTAGAAATAAGTTTTGTTTGAGGGATCCACAGAACGTGTGGTGTCCTTTCAATGTGTTTGTATTTGTTATTCTGTTTTTTGTGGGGTTGTTTAAGGGGAAGGGATGGGGGTGGCTGCCCGGGGTGCTCCATTGTTGGATAACATGTTATGGCGATACAATTCAAATATGAGCAGCTATGTCAACAAAGAAACACAAGGTTTCAGAGGACGTGGCTACGAGAAAGGGCTTAAAATTTTGTACTTGGAATGTTAATGGCATTAATGAACCGGTTAAGTGAGGCAAAGTACTTTCCTATCTCAGGGAAATGCGGGCCGATGTGATCTTCCTGCAGGAAACCCATTTGACGAACAAGGATCACCAGAGAATATCTGCTAGATGGATTAAACAGGTGTATCATTCCACCTTTTCAGCAAAGGCCAGAGGAGTGGCTATAATCATATGTAAAAATGTCCCCTTTGGTGAGCTTCAGTCCACCCCTATCACACTACTTAATGTGTATGGGCCTAATTAGGATGACCCAGAGTTTTTTAGGAAGATTTTTAATTTAATCCCTGATATTTCATCTTCTAAATTAATAATTGGAGGTGACTTCAATTTGGTACTCGATCCATACTGGGACAGGTCCTCGAACAAAAGCATGCCCACTTCAAATGCAGCTAATTTTCTGAATTTGTATATGAGAAACACAAATCTGTTTGATGTATGGCGGATCCTGATCCCAGCAGGGAGGGGGTATTCGTTTCATTCCCATGTACATAATGTCTATACAAGAATTGATTATTTTTTGCTTGATGGAAAACTTTTGCCCTCGGTCTCCGAGGCCAGATACCATAACATTGTAATTTCTGATCACTGTCCTGTCACCATGTCATTGGAGCTGCTCAAGACAACAGATTCACGCTGACACTGGAGGTTTGATCCTCAGCTTCTTACAAGGGAGGGGTTTTGTAAGTACCTCGAGGCACATATTAAATTATTTTTTGAAACGAACGATAAGGATGACATTTCACCAATTCTATTATGGGAGACGTTCAAAGCCTACATAAGGGGGTGTATCATATCTTACCAGTCCTCACAAAAGAAATTGAATAATATCGAACAAATACAATTGGAGCAAGCAATACAAGAACTGGATGCAGAAAATGCTGCACAGCCATCGGCAGAGAGCCATAATAAAATTTCAGCATTAAAATATCGTTTATACAAAATCCTTTCAGGAAAGATTTCTAGGGCCTTCATGTACATCAAACAAACTTATTTTGAATTGGAGACAAGCCTCATAAGGTGTTGGCGAGGCAGCTACGGAAGAGGGAAAATGATAGAAGTATTCACTCCATAAATTCTCAATCTGGTGCCTCTATTTTCTCACCTAAAGACAATAATAATACATTCAGACAGTTTTATGAGAAGTTATACACCTCACAGTTCCATGTTCCAAAAGAGGTTGGGTTACAGTTTTTGAAAAAATGTGCCCTTCCTACTCTCTCAGAGAGACTGATTATTTTGATACTGAATTTACATGTGATGAAATAACAAGAACAATTACATCGTTAAAGAATGGCAAAAGCCCAGGACCAGATGGAATATGCAATGACTTTATACAAGAAATTCAGTCCTATATTAGCACCATATCTTTTGAGGATGTACACTATGGCTTTCAAAGCCGGTGCATTTCCTTCATCTCTTAATGAAGCGATAATCACTGTCATTGCAAAGAAAGGGAAAGCCCTCAAACAGGTTGGATTATATAGACCGATTTCTTTGTTGAACTCTGACCTCAAGATATTAGCCAAAACGTTAGCAAGAAGATTAGGACCAAACATAGCTAAATTAATACACCCTGATCAAACTGGGTTTATCCCAGACAGGCAGATTTTTCACAATTTCAGACGTCTTCTAAATATAATTTATTTGCCCAAACTTTCTCGGGAGGAGGATTTGTTTGTCCTGAGCCTAGATGCCGAAAAGGCATTTGACTGTGTTGAATGGCCTTATTTATTTGCAGTGCTGGAGAAATTTGGTTTTGGAGCTAGATTTATTTCCCCCTAGCTGAAACAATCAGAACACAATTGGATATTCATGGTTACAATACTGAATTTACCTCAAACAAAATTTCGCTTCATGCAGATGACATGTTATATATAACACAGCCCGAAACATCAATCCCTGCTTTGCTAGGCACAATTGAACTGTTCAGCCCCTTTTCCGGTTACAGAATTAATTGGGACAAAAGTGAACTGATGCCATTACGTTGCAAAAACCCTGATATACTAGCACAGACTCCATTTAAACTAGCACACAAGGAGTTTACATATTTAGGAATACAGATAACAAAGACATATAACTTATTGTTTGAGGTTAATTATATTGTTTTATTAGAGAAACTCTTTTCAAAATCTGCCTGTGTATCTTACCAAATCATTTTAAAAAAAACTGGATTCTATAATTCTTTCATTTATTTGGAATAATAAACCTCATAGAATTAGGAAAAGCCATCTATGCCAACGGAAAGAAGTGGGAGCATTGGCTTTGCCGGATTTTATTTGCTACTACTGGGCCGCAAATATCCGCTGTATGGCTTACTGGCTGGACAAAACGATCCTTTCTGGCAACTGGCTGTTTATAGAACGTGAAGATTGTCTACCCTATTCACTTGGAGCAGTACTGTTGTCTCCAATCTGTTCTAAAAAATCACTTTATAATCATAATCCGGTTGTACATAATAGCATTTTAATTTGGCCGCAGTTGGCTAAACAGCTCAAACTTTGACCTTTATAATTTGCAATGCCTCTATCTGCTAATCCGGCATTTCCACCTTCCCTTTCATATGGAGGCTTTGATCGTTGGAGGGACATGGGGCTGTTCAGGGTTGGTAATCTTTACTCTCAGGGCACTTTTTTGTCGTTTCAGCAGCTCCAGGAACTTTTCAAAATTCTAAAGGCTGACTTTTATAAGTTTCTTCAGGTCTGACATTTTGACAAAACGCGTCTTCACAATTTCAAAAATGCTGAGCCAGATAAATTAGGCCTTTGTTTTAGTAGGAGTACATTATACAAACACCCCATCTCACTTTTATATGAACTACTACAGGTTCATGACAAAGTGAGTATGGAACCAATTAAAAAAGAAGTGGGAGGAGGAGCTTGGGTTGGAGATACCGGGGGAGATCTGGGAGAGGTCACTGCGATTTGTTAGCCGCTGTTCTCTTAATGCGAGACACCATTTAATACAGTTTAAAATTATTCACAGGTTGCATTACAAAAAGGAGAAACTGAGTAAAATCTATCAGGATCTGTCACCCATCTGTGATAAATGCAAATATACTGACGCCAACTTGCTGCATAGTTTTGTCTTGTGTCCAAAGATACAGGGGTTCTGGTTGGAGATTTTTGCTTTTTTGACAAGGACTTTGAAGTTGCAATTGAGACCTGATCCTTTACTGATCCTTCTTGGTGTCTCGGGGGCCTCGGAAAACTTCTCAATTGATCAGTATCGATTACTTTCATATGCTCTTCTCTCTGCTAAAAAAAATATTCTGCAGTGTTGGAAGGGAGTGGAACTTCCATCCTTCAGCCAATGGATAAGTAGCCTAACAGATACCCTCCACTTGGAGAAAATCAGATATGTTCTAGTAGACAGGTTGGATGAATATGAGGAGATCTGGAGACCAATGATCACCTTCTTAGAAGGAAAATAAAATGCTTATTATATGTATTGTCTTGACGTGGACTGCTACTGGGCAGCGCACCCCTGGGTTGGGAGAGTGGGTGGGTGGGTTTGTAAATGGACTTGATTTTATATAGTGCTTTATCACCACACTGAAGCAGTCTCAAAGCGCTTTACATATCAGGTCATTCACCCATTCACTCTCACATTCACACACCAGTGGGACAGGACTGCCATGCAAGGCGCTAGTCGACCACTGGGAAGACCTTAGGGTTCAATGTCTTGCCCAAGGACACTTCGACACATAGTCAGGTACTGGGATCGAACCCCCAACCTCTCCATCAGAAGACGACCCACTACCACCTGAGCCACGGTCGCCCTTGTTTGTTTGTTTTTGTGTGACTTATCCTTGAACTTAATGGTAACTACATACTACATTTGTTGTTCTGTTTGTCTTTTTTGCTTGCTTTTGGTTATATTATAACTTGGAAAATTTAGGAAGTGCTGCATTGTTTGAGTTTTCATGTTTAGGCTTATTCTGTTCTGCTTCCTATTAAAAATATTAGAAACAACAAGACCACATGTTCATATGAGTTCTGATTGATTTTATATCATGTGACCAGGTTATAGTTTAGTTTTCACTGGAAATATAGATATATGATATACTTTTTGATAACATGTATTTTTAATAATTTGTCATAGTCTGGTTATTGTCACTTAAAATTATGTAGTCAACGAAAACTGTTGAACATTTTTAGTGGACAAAATTAGCACTGATTGGGAATGCAAACTAATGTATCTGTTCTCTGTGCATTTGGCCCAACCCTCATTGATTACAAACTGCATGAATCTGTGTTTCACTGGAAGTGGAGAGTCGTGCTTATCCCAGCCGACTGAGGGCACTGAAAAACACACGCTTAAAATGGCTTGGCCGTAAATCATAGGGCTAACAAACAGAAAATCACTGGCACTTAAACTTTAATGTTATAGTAATTTTATTAACTCCAATTAACCTAACTGCATGCGGGACTCCAAAGAACATGAAGAAAATGCATATACACCCCGATAGAAATGGAACAGAGCAGATCTCAAACGCAGTCTGGCTCTCGCTGAGAGGCAGCATCATTAATCTCTGTTCCACTGAGCAGCTCAACTTTAAAAAAAAAAATCAATCTTTTTGATCAATACAACCTGGAAACCTAATACAATTTTAAACCACTTAAAATGTAACATCTATTAATATTTCTAATTGGACTTTTGTCAAAAAATCTTAGTAACTTGTTGAAGAAGGGGAATAAAAAGTGCTGATGGTGTGAGGAAATTGCCCACTGTTGGTGAGAAGGGGGGGGGGGCTGTTTGATGAACTGTGTGCGTGTGTGTGTGTGTGTGTGTGTGTGTGTGTGTGTGTGTGTGTGTGTGTGTGTGTGTGTGTGTGTGTGTGTGTGTGTGTGTGTGTGTGTGTGTGTGTGTGTGTGTGTGTGTGTGTGTGTGTGTGTGTGTGTGTGTGTGTGTGTGTGTGTGTGTGTGTGTGTGTGTGAGATTCCCCCACCTGGCAACTCAACTGTCAATGTATTTGGCCAGATACCACAGCACACCTTACCTGGTTTAGTAAAGTCCATGAACATCATTTATCAACTGTTTGTATGCTCAGATCAGTGCGTACGACCATATTGACGCAAGTTTCGGTATTTATCAATTTTGACGTGAGCGTACGCTACGACCAGTCAGGTCTGAGCTCGTGTATGAAAATGTGTGTGTGTGGAGATGTGGTGTGTGCAGCGCAGCAAAATCTGACTGATTCTGAAAACAATTAAAACGAAATGAATAAAATAAATTTCAAAAATGAAAAGTTTCTTTTCCTGCCCGTGTTTGTTTGATCTCAGTGGGCGAAGCCTGTTTATGACGATCAAATTCAGCTGTTTATCAGCGTCATCATTCGTACGCTGGGATTAGTCAGATCCGGATGTTTCATAAATCACATGTTTGTCCTGCCGTATGAGCAGATCTGCACCCGTTTTCACACAACAATGATAAAAGAGGACCCATGTGTTTACAATGAGAGCTGTGAAACCTTTGTCAAACACTGAAGTTTCTTTTATTAATTTATTGGAGGTAGGCAATTTGATTTTACTTCATGAATATTACTGTATAGTTGGCTTGTTCTACACAGTTTTTAATTGTATTTAATATCTTATCACATACTTTTGTTGTTGTCCCATAGCTGGAGGAACAGCTGAGCCGTTTGCAGAGAGAGAAAAACGACCTTCAGTCCAGGATGGAGGAAGACCAGGAGGACCTCAATGAGCTAATGAAGAAGCATAAGGCTGCTGTCTCACAGGTTTACCTTTTTTTGTTATTTTTGTTCAGTACTGTATGTGCACCTAAGTGGAGCGCTTCCCTTCCTGCTCACTGGCAGGTTTTGTAGAAAGGTTTGTGTTGCCAGCACTGATTCATACGTATTTATGGAGCTCTGCTGAGCATCAAGTGGAGCTGAAGGAAGAGTTAAAGCATGTGCTTTGCATCAACTGGCCTCAAACGAGTCTTCCTCTCCTTCTCAATGGAGGCTCAACCTGCCAATAGTGGAATCTACTATGAAGAAAAGCCATTGTCTAAGTTAATGCACATTCAATCACATTACAATGAGATTCATTGATAATCTTTCTCAGGTGTCTGAATGGGCTTTGAACAGAGATCCTTAAAGGTGCAGTGTCACTGCGTCTTATGGAGGAGTCAATCAAGATTCAACTGTATACTTGTGTATGGTGTCTTCGTTCTTTCAGCGTTTCTGTGTTTCACGCTTTAGAAGAATTTCCCCTGATTTTATCCTTTCAGTCAGCCCAGAACCTGGCTCAAATCAGCGACCTACAAGCCCAGCTGGAGGATGCCCTGAAAGAGAAGCAGGACATTCAAGAGAAGGTGAACTTTTTGCTCAGCATGCCACATATCAACAAAGGATGGTAGTGTAAATTAAGCTTATTTTATTAGGTTCCTAGCGTGAAATGCAATTCTTCTTATATCGCAACTATCAGGTTTTTTTAGTTAGTGAAATGAAAAGTCAAAAGAAGTCTTTTGACTCATGTTCAGCCTGCACTTCACAAATAAATGACTTATGGTTGTTCTGCAAAAGAAACTAAACAGCACCAACAAAAGTTTCAGGTTGCAATAAGGTAACAAAGAATGGTGTGAGTGTGATGTTAGAAAATTGTATTTTCAACTCCACATTGTATGAGGCATTCAAATACAAATATTAATCTATTAATTTAGGCATCTGCACAGTATATGCCTTCTCCAAATTTAGACTTTATTCTAAATTGTTTTAATTTAATAATTAAAAAACAATGCAAGATACTTTACATGACCATGTACATGTTGTTTTTTTTTTATATTAGCTGCAAGCTGTTCAGAGCCAGCTGGATTTCCAGGAGCAGTCCATGGTAGAGAAATCCCTCGTTAGCCGACAGGAGGCAAAGATCCGTGAACTGGAGAGCAAGCTAGAGTTTGAGAGGACGCAGGTCAAACGCCTAGAGGTGAGAGCTTGGTGCAGTGGTCAGAGTCTAGAAGATTGATTGCTTTCAGGGGGCTTTCCTTTTCAGTCAGAAGTTTTTCACCTCTCACTCCTCGGCTTCATCCTCCAGCTTTTTATTTTCACTTAATGTCAACTGGTATCTTCTCCTTCCATGTTCCTTTATCAATGTCTTCTTTTTTAACAACACAACACCAGCTTTGAATGAAATAAACCATCTGAAGCCACTGAGTAGGGAATGAGATTCATCTGTTACCCTTTAAAAGAATGAGCATCTGCCCTTAAATTGTCCTTTACTTTGACTGCAAATGCTACCGTCAAGTCTTTCTGTTTCGCTCTTATTAGTTGTTTGTATTAACCTGACCTTTCAGAAATACACCTAATTTGAAATGAATATGTTTGTATGACCTGTACAACACAACTTAATAAATGCCCAGTGTAAATATGTACCACTACATTACAGTGTCAGAAGGGGACAGAAAAGATTGGGATTCAGTTATTTGAAAAAAGACTTTTAACTTTTCCCCTTAAAAGCTTTTTTACACAGAACCTTGCATCAACCTTTAATAAAATGTCTTGATTGATGACAAATGTTGTTTAATCAGGAAGACTCTATTGTACTGACTGAACACGTCAATTATAAGTGGAAAATTAGGCTATTTTGTCAAAGCTTTACATATAGTTTTACAATCTATACACTAATCCATTATTTAGGGCTTTTTGCCTGTAAAATGTTTAACATGAAGTGTTTCAACTATTTGAGCAAAGGTGGGTTTTCTGAACATAGGAAATCTATGTGAGCTCCAAACCAAGTTGCCACAAAACCAACGCTATATCAAAGGATCATATTTACAACTGTTTTTAATGCTAAGTTTAATATTAAAGTACTAATTATCTTTTAGGTTTTGATCACTATTCAAACAGTGTTTCAGGTTATATCAAAACACATTTTGGTTAATTAATTTCTGATATTTGTTTCATGACTTTTCTTGTCAGCATTTTGCATTGCATGTTATTGTATAAACTATTTTTGCTAGTATTTCATTCCAGACAACATATATAGAGGCACAAACACATACACATCACTATTTATGAAGCGACGACGCCTCTGTGTTTACACCATCTTTTTTGTTTGACAAATTAAAACTTTTCTAATGATGCAATGGGAAGGTGGATTCACTTCTAAAGAAAAAGCCAAGATTGTCACCAATATTTAATAAAATGTATTTAGGCCGTATTTGGGATGAAATAGGTAAACTGTGTGTGATTTACTGTAGCTATGCTAGCAATCACAGGGTAAATAAGAAAACAAAAAAAAGTCTGACTGCCCTTTATGTCTTGTTGTTTATTTTATACAGACCCTTGTAGCTCGTCTGAAGGAGAACCTGGAGAAGCTGACAGAGGAGAGAGACCAGCGCAGCAGCAGCGAGAACCGAGAGAAAGAACTAAACAAGCGTCTCCACAGACAGATGCGAGACATCAAGGAAGAGATGGGCGAGCTCGCCAAAAAAGAATCTGAAGCCAGCCGCAAGAAACATGAGCTGGTAAGAATGTGACAGGCTCTGTTAAGATTTATTTATTTTAACCTTTATTTAACCAGTCAATGACAGATCAAGAACACAGTTCTTATTTACAACTGTGGTCTGGCTAAAGGCATGGCCTTCTGAAGGAATAAAAGTAATAAAGCAGTGCTGTGGTGGTCAACCTTTTGTTCCATAGAGCCTAGAGCTTCAATATGTCTCCTATCTTCTCACCAGGAAATGGACATTGAGAGTTTGGAGGCAGCGAATCAGAGCTTACAGGCAGATCTTAAGTTGGCTTTTAAGAGGATCGGTGACCTCCAGGCAGCCATTGAGGATGAAATGGAGAGCGACGACAATGAAGACCTTATTAACAGGTGTGGGGATACCGCAAGTCCAAAAATAACACAAATTCAATGAAACCTTGTAGTGTTTACAGGGGCTTGCAGTATTTTAATTCCTTGCTTGTTTCTGAATCTTTAGCACCTTCATTTGTTATTTGAAATTTAAAAAAGGATATTCACAGTGTTTGAAGTTTGAAGTTCCAACAAGTTTCCAATAACTTGCAATTTAATTTAAGTTTATAACTGAAATTGTCATTTTTGTGCCAAAATCTCAAGGTCTTGCAGATAATGTTTGAGGTTCCATTCAGTTCACAACCAAGACCTTACCATAACTCTCAAGGTGGAAGTGCTTTGTTTTCTTACACATTTTTTTTTAATTTGAATGGTTTTAGTTATTTATTTTTCTTCCCTTTTTTCATGTGTGGTTTGTTTCTGGCTGTAATGAACTTGTTAAGTTGACATGACTACCCAACACACACTGGAATTACAGTTTCAGAGTGTGTAGAATGAGACGACCCATTTTCCTTTATCAGTTTCATGGTGGTTACATTTCACCAGTTTGAATGATCCCAGTAGCAAAAGCCCAATCCTGTTCTCTATAACTGTGGTTCTCAAACTACGGTCCAAAGACCCACGAGCCATAACTTGGGAGTCTGAAATAAATGTAAATATTATTACAAACCACTGCACCAATAAAACAAACATACTTTATATGTAAAGTATGTGATACTAGACATGACACTGCTGTATCACTGTGCAGTGCCATGGCTATAAAATAAATGTGCACATATTTTGTTTATTGGTAATACATTAAACACATTTTTTGTTATATACATTTCCACTACAGGTACCTTTTAAGTTAATTTCTACTACGATGATCTTAAATAGTTGAAAAGTTTAAAGAATAGTTCATCCCTATAGCGTCTAGTGGTACAAATGGCATTATATTGTGTTGTTTAAAGACATTCTCCACTTTAACGGGTCCCTGGATCTAAAAAGTTTGAGAACTTAGAAAACATACTTGTATTTCAGTGTTTCCAAAGCTCCCTCAACAAACATCATCATCATTTAGGGTTTCTGTTTTGTTTTGACATTATTGTTTTTTGTTTGTCTCTGACTCTTCTTTTCCTCACTTTTTTCTCATCATCACGAGCAGTTTACAAGACATGGTGACAAAGTATCAGAAAAGAAAGAACCGAACGTGAGGACCTGGTTCACCTGTGGGGTGTTTTTTACCTCTGGAAATGATGCAGCATTCCACAGCCTCTCAACATTTACACAATATGCTGACACAGATGCAGCATGAACGTCCCTGGGTTCAGTTTCTGTTCATTAATCCATCAAATCTGTCTGAAATGTTAGAGGAGACTAGATCAATTTTGATTCAACCAAAGCACTGTCTGTGGGTCCAATAATATTCAGTAGATCAAACAGACAAACAGGCTTCATGAGGAGAAGCACTAACATTAATTCAAGTAGGAGTATTTTCCCTTGTGTTTGTAAAGGCTGAGGAATAATGCACCATTACTAGTGCCCAGAGGTTCACTTTTCACCCCTGTTTATTTCATTGCATGCCCTTATTCAGTGAACTGCATGAAAACCACTGATGTTCAATTAATCCTAGCATGGCACAGAGCTATTCCTGCTCAAAAGAAAAACCAACACTGCTACCTTTGCTTGTTCTATTCCGAATCAGTTTGCACTACAGACAACAGTTATTGTGAGGAATTTTGTCTACAGTTTTTAGATACAATGAAAGAGACTTTGATCTGTCGGGAGACTCCAAAATAAATACATAAAAAGGTGTGTACTTAAAGAGATTCTGGTAGAGTAACGCTGTGACTGCAAACTCAGTCAAATGAAGGTGATAAAATTATCAGCTGTTCTCCGTCCATTTTGCACAAATCTGGGACTGAACCAGTGTAAGCTATACTCATTCCATACCAGCCTGTCATTGCCCGATCTCAGAAGCTAAGCAGGTCTGGGCCTGGTTAGTAGGTGGATGGGAGACCACTGAGAATTCCAGGTGCCACAGTGGGGTGGCAGTCACCCCAGTGGTATCTGTCATTGTGTCCTTGGGTAAGGCACTTTATCCACATTGCCTAGTATGAATGTAGTGTGTGAGTGAGTGTTATTGGTGGTCGGAGGGGCCGATGGCGCACTTTGGCAGCCTCGCTTCCGTCAGTCTGCCCCAGGGCAGCTGTGGCTAAAATCAGCTTACCACCAATAAGTGTGGAATGAAAGAATGATCCCTTAATTCTGTAAAGCGACTTTGAGTGTCCAAAAAAGCGCTATATAAAATTGATGCATTATTATTATTATCTAGCCATTAAAGTATCCTCGAGTTAAAAAAACTTTAAGTTGGTTCCAACAGAGAACAACAAAAAATAGAGGAAAAATTAGAATAGCTCTGCTTTGTCATTGTGAAGGAGTGAATGTATCTTATAATGTAATCTGCATTAGAACCATTCAAATGGTGTCAAAATAACAAAAAGTTAAGTCCTGATACTGAGATGTAGCACATTACTCACAGCTTTGTAAAAGATGTGATTGAGATGCTTCTGGCTTAGTTTTTACTGTTTTTCTTTTTAAACCAGGTGGCTAGAGACTTCATAAGTTAGATATTAAAAAGTCTGTTTATGAACAAAAAAGCTCAATGAAAGCTTTGCAAATCAGGATTCTCTACGTTCCCATTGAGGCCAATATCAAATAGTCTGCTTTTCAACAAATATGTTAAAAGAACAGCAGCAGAATGTCACTGGTAGTGAAGACCTCAAGCTTCAGCAAGGCATTACTAATGGCATAGCATAAGATGCATTATTTGCTGTTTCAATCAAGAAGGTTTTAAAAGTTAAAGCGTCTTTTATATTGGCTGAAAGTTTTTAATTTAAGAACTTATAGACTCTTACATCTGAAGGTACAATTTAGTTCATTGTCACAGAATTTGAGGTAATGTCCATAAAAAGGTTGCATGGTTGATATGTCACACGTATGACAGTGTGAATTAAAAAAAGACTTTAAAAATTCCAAGAAGCCTTTTAAGGCTTCTTGGAAGCCTTAAAATTTTATTTATTTATTTATTTAATTTAAAAACTTAACACATTCACATGAGCTATCAGTGATGGACTCCCCTTTAACAGGAAAAAAAAACCTTAGTATTTGTTCAGTGTGGCAGAACCAAACAGTCAGCAGCTGCATGTACAGCTGCATATCAGAATATCAGATCATCTGGTTCAAATCAATAAACGGTCCGAGAGGCTGCACCAACAATATAAAGTCACCACACAAAGTGGGCTTCAAACAAAGGTTGTCTGATTGAAACTGATCCTTTCCTGTCAATAATCACATATAATCAGTGACTCAGAGAGAGCAACTGTATTTTAGGGAAAACTCCGTTGGCTTCCCCACACACGTGGATGCTTTCAGAAAGCGCCTAAAAACATCTTTGTTTCGGTAAACATTCTGGTCCAATCTGACCCAACGTTGTTTGATTGTATTTTATACTATTTATTTGATTTGCATGATTTTTTTTATTTTATTGATTTTTACTACTATGAAGCACTTTGTGACTACTGTCTGTGAAAAGCTCTATACAAATAGTTTATTGATTTGTATACTTACTTCAATGTCCTACGTTAGTTTAAAAGGCTTCTACGCTTAATTGAATAGCAGAAGTCTATGTTCTGCTTTGTCTCCGTTACCAAATTTGTAAATGAAAGAGGGTTTATCTTGTATAAAATAGCCCTTTTTGGTAGATGATGTTGTTCATAACTTCAGTGTACAACTGCCTGCTGGCTAAATGTCTTCTTCTGCCTGTTGGAAGGTTTAAATGAACAGAATGTGTGCACTAGCACCACCCCACTGTGTGATGAGAAGCTGAAATGTTGCAAAGAGTTAATTAGGGCTATATGGGATTTCTGTGGTGGTCTAAGGCATTTATGCAGTCATGCAGCCCTCGTGACCCAAGAGTGCAAGAAAGATGTGCTTATATGTCTTGGCCGTGGCCCAAGACACACTGCTTTAGCAGACAAAAGGTCATGATAATAATGATAAAGTGTATTAGTAATGGCATGTTCCTCACTTGGAAAAATATGTTTACTACACTTTGTTAACCGACATGATGATGAATATATGTACCGTTTAATGTGATAAATGTGGAAACTACACTGGTGGCGATGTTGGCGTAGCGGTTGAGGAAGTTCAAATCCAACCTGGTCCATCACTGTGGGGCATTGAGTAAAGTCCTTTAACCCTAACTACTCATGTTGTGTTTGGATGAAAGTGTCTGCTAATGAAATTGTAATTTTGTAATCTATAACAGAATAAGCTATGAAGGTTTATTTTACATGCAGCTGTTCAACAGTATATATAACAACTGCAATACATCTTCCACATGTTTTACAGCTGTCTGTGCAGTTTTTGTATTTTCAAACCTTTGTCAATCATTTAAAAAACAGGATAAAAATGGCAAATAGGAATCCTGGAAATGAATTTCTGTTTCAGAATGTTTGTATTACACATATTTCAGCCAGTAAATGCTGTCTTCCTCTGAGACAAAGAAACTCCAAACCAGTGAGAGGTCCAAAATGTTTAGGTTAGCATGTAGCGGCACTGGCTGAGTAAGGTCCGATGCGTTATCAGTTTGCTTGTGAGGACACTGTGAAGAAGCCCACGGATGTGAGTTTTCTATCGTTGCAGTGCAGCCGTGCCCCTTCAGGACTAGCTGCACTGGTCTGTGGAGTGCTTGCCAAAACTGTTGATTGGTCTGTTATTCCAACAGGATACCCCATCAAATCCTCCGATTATATATTGGTGGAGGCATATTCTGAAAAACCAATGCCAGCTTTAAAATGCATCATTCTGTGTTTTTTCCCAGAGCACTCTCTTTGCAACCTCATTACGAGTGTAGTGCCAGTGATACCAACCAAGGTCAATGTATTCCATAAATGCTAGCTACACACTCTCCTTTCATATACTGGTCTCTATTTGAAACATCTGAATCAAAATGCAGAAGGCCGTCTATCTGAATGTAATAAAGCTTTGAGAGAGGAAAGGGGAAGTAGGTGTTTCTCTCAGTGAGATGGAAGGCTGTGTGAAACAGAAGCAGTGATGGAGAGCCACCCTCTGATGTCTCTGTAGAGCCATTTGGCTGTAACAACTTCATTTTTCAGCACCATACGAGAATTGGGCTCTGACAACTCCTAATGAATGCCCTGCTCATTTATCTGTGTCAAATTTTATGACATTGTTCACTTTTCATTCTGGGACTCACACTGGTTTATGAATGGGTAATGACAATTAGGAGGGAAAACAGTGCTGTGCCCAGCTGTGTATTAAATCATTCTGTCAAGAAATGAAGTGATGTGTGTGTGTGTGTGTGTGTGTGTGTGTGTGTGTGCGTGTGTGTGTGTGTGTGTGTGTGTGTGTGTGTGTGTGTGTGTGTGTGTGTGTGTGTGTGTGTGTGTGTGTGTGTGTGTGTGTGTGTGTGTGTGTGTGTGTGTGTGTGTGTGTGTGTGTGTGTGTGTGTGTGTGTGTGTGTGTCACTCAACTCCCAATACGATTCGATTCACGATACTGGGTTCACGATACGATTCTCACGATTTATTTTACAAAATGGGACTGTTGACAAATAATGATTGAAAAATATTCCTTTATTTTTTTAGGAAAAAAACTAGAAAATACTGTACTATTTTCCTTTTATTTTTCATTGTCAAAAGAATTCCTTGATAAACTATTCAGAACAATGCAATTTAACTAAAAATAAAAATAAATCTAAATCTAAATAAATAAAGCAATAATACAAATGAAGAAGAAGCCTATTAATTTAAATTCTGGTTCTATAGTAAACAATGCAAAACTGCATAATAGTTCTTTTTCTTTTTAAAAGTGAAACTGAAAATGTATTTTGTGCCTTAACAATTGGGCTTTAAAAAAGAAACTGTCTGCATTGTTTTTACGTCAGATATTTGTTTGGACCAGCAGAGGGCGCTGGTAACCCAGTGGTCGGTTGGCATGCAGCTAATCTGTGCAGTGAAGAAGAGATGCTATGCTAGCAGACAGAGCTAATAGAAAAACGTGACTTTTACAGATATTCACGTAATATTACAGATATTCTTTCGGTGCTAAAGGGGTAAGGAATCATTTATTAACATCTTTAAGAGTATAAGGCGGCCAGGAAGAAAGTAGTAGCAGATTCCGCCCGCCGCCTACACTTCTGCTGTTTAAAAAAAGTACTGCGATTCAATTTTCAGAAAATCGATATCAACCGTGATACCTATGAATCGATTTTTAACTGCCTTACGATTAATCGTTACATCCCTATTAGAGATAGTCTTAAGTACCTCAATGACATGGCATGGACGGTGTAGACGATAGTTTATGCTTGTTGTTGTTCAACATGCAGGATCTCCATCCCTGCTGTGACACCTCAGTTTGCTTCGTTACAATATGAAAGTACTACGACACTCTTAAAGGCACAGGAACCCTCTGCCTGCTCCGGCTTTGATGGTGTAAATAACTTTTAGAATGTGCACCAAACTTTACAAAACTGTTCTGTAAATTCCCACAATATTCCATCCAACATATATTATTGTGTTTTCCTTTACCTGAATGTTGCAAAACTAAATGCTACGCACCGGTTATACTTTTGATTAAAATTACACTCTAAGTAAAGTAATGGTTTATGGTTTGTAGTGTGATATCCATATGTGTTACAAAAACTGAATTTGTTTATGGTGGCTGATGCTTCCACACTAACACCTCTTCCCTTTTCCTTAACCTTTGGTCCGCAACCTCCCTAGAACTGAAGAAAGCACCAATACTTGCTTCAGATTTATATTTCTGTCCCCTTGCTCACTCACTGAATGAAGTGTCTGCTTGCTGTGTTGATGACCTATGGTGGCTTCTCCTTTGCTTCTTCTCACTTGTTTTCCCTGTCTCTGGCTCCTCAGTCAAGGGGATTCAGACACAGACTCTGAGGTGGAGGATCGTGTCGATGGGGTAAAGTCTTGGTTGTCCAAAAGTAAAGGTTCTGCAAAGAACTTTTCAGATGATGGCAGCCTCAAAAGTTACAGGTCAGTATCATGATGACACCTTTTGTAATTACTTTAGCAATAAAAAATTAACTATTACAGAGAAGTTTACTGAAAGGAGCTTACTGCTGTTGCCTAAACTTGGTTTTACTGCCAGAATGTGTCTTCAGACTGACAGTTTATCTAGAACCCTGCCATCAATCGGTTACCATTGGTATGTAAATTGGACTTGTTATTCTCCCACTGTGGTTCAAACTCGTTTATTTTTCATGTTTTAAAGTAATATTTAAAGAAAAGTCAAAACTGTTCTACATAAAACTGCAAAAGAAATTGTGGAGTGGAAAAGCTTGCTTTTAACTCCAAAATCTGACTCAACCATTTTGTCATGTGCCTCAATAAGTTCGGGTTATATACCGTATTTCCGGTGATATAGTCCACACCGCTGTATTGGCTGCTTTCCAAGAAATGTAGAATATTCCTGCAAAAATCTATGTAGGCTGCTATTCCACTTCAGATTAAGAGATTCACGTGTATTCTGATGAGTTTCTGTCTAGACATGAACTCACCACACATTTCTGTATATTATTCTGTATACAGTTTTTATGGTCAGTTTTTACTGTAAACAGGCTGCTGCTCAGATGCTCCGCTCTCTCTACCATCCTCAGAGTCCGGAGCCACGATCGCTCCTGAACAAACTAAATATGGTGATTTGGCAACTTTATGCGGTTTAGTATTACCTACTTTAACAAACTAGCTGAGATATCTTACATTTTAAACCTTATTGTAGCTTTTATTTACCTCCTCCCTGCAGTAAATTTTATTTGAATGTAAGTTTAATCATCCCGCTGCAGGGATGATGGTACTACACAGTTCTGCCTCAAACTGTGCTAACTTGCTGAAAGATCCACACAAAGCGTCCTACAGTATTGCCCGCATCCTCAAGTTTAATTTTAAAAAAATAGCGACCTATATGCCGGAAAATATGGTATACTGTAGAACAGGAAAGATAAATAACATAAATGTTTATTCAATTAAACTATAATTATATCGACAACACAGTCATCTAAGCACTTATATAAATTCAAAAATGTTTTGCAGCAGCCTAATCCTATAGCAGCAAAAAAAGAAAAAATCTGGATTACCTGAGCCAGCCCTAACTAAACCTTCCTCAAATGGAAAAACCTACACCTTAGTTTTGAAAACAGTTTGCTGAATGCTGAGGTTAAAAGTTAACCTTTTGCCCCTTATTCTACTCTTTTTGAAGCAGGATAATAAAATTACAACCCATCCTGGAGGCTTTTCTGTTTTTTAAACATGCTTGGCTTTGATTTCCTTTGTGGAAATAAGTGGGTGGCTTTGGTTCTTTCAATGTGTTATTTATTTCTGTTTTTAAATTAACTTTCATGTTTCATTCTTTTTTTTTTTTCTTTTTCATTTACCTTCATCTGACCGTCTTGTATTTCTTCTCCCTTTGTTCTAATTCCCTTTCCTTCCAATGTTCCTTCTTGTAGATGTGCAATAAATGTAGATGCAGATGAAGTGAAAGAGTGGAAAGAGGGTAAGGAATGTATCGAGGGCAAAGAGGTTGAAAAAAACAGGCCAGTGTCGGTGATGAGCTCACTAAGCTACAGAAAAAGATCCAACCTGGATTCTACTGAAGGCAAAGGAGACGTTCTTCTTAATGTCCTCAAAGAGAATACAGAGCCAGACTACACTCTGTCCTTCAATAAGGCCAAAACTAAAGGCTCAGATTACAGGGGTGGCACATACTCCTCAATCTCTAGGAGAAAGTCCCAAGCAGGGGGTGACATAGATGGTAGGGAATCAGTTATCTCCCAATCCTATTCAGAGACCAACAGCAGAGCGCTGACAGACATAGACAGTCGCTGGCGGGACTTGGACAAAGAATCTAGTGTTTCACTCTCTGCTCAAAGTCGAGTCTCATCACGATGTGTACCAGGTCCTGAGAGTGATGCCAAGTCTACCATCAACTTAGGTCTATCAAGCCCACTTGGACGACATCCACCATCTTCACGCTTTGATAATGGCACTGGTAGGCGATCAATGTATGGCAGCAGTCCAAGTAGCCCCTGCTTCAGCAGGCGTTCTGGAGGTCGCAGCCCAGGAAGCGTCAGCCAAGCTGATTCTCGCATGTCACTGGCTCGCAGCTGCAGACTCAGCGAGTTTGACGTAGATATGGATGATAGCCACAGTGTGGCCTTCACGGAGAGGTCCGCTTATAGTCCTCATTCATCCACAGGCCGCAGCGTCTCCATGCCACCCCCACAAGCCAGGGAGGCTTTTGAGAAAGACTTTGAGAATAGCTTTGATATCAAGCCAGTCAGTCATCGCAATTACTTGGACCCTGACCTAGAAAAAGCCATCAATGAAGTGCTAAGCTTTAAACCTATCAAATTTAAGCGCACAAGCTTGGAAGACTCTGATGAGAAGGTAGAACAAACAAGAACTAATGAAGATGACAACAGGAGTGTAAGAAATGGAAACAGTGCTCGAAGTTCCAGCAGTCTCAGACGCTCTGCATCTGCTGTGGACTGTGTGAGACCATCTCGCAGTGGCAGCAGCTGCAGCAGTCGCCATTACAGCAAGAGTAAAGGCAAGAGTAAGAAAAAGAAAAGTAGTAACCAATCAGAGTCGGACAGCTCAGGTGACAATCGCCGCCACAGAAGCAGCTCCAGAAAGAGAAATGAAAAGAAAAAGGAGAAAAGAAAATCCAACAAAAAATCTAAGAAGAAGGAGGATATTTCGTCTTCGTCCTCATCCTCATCAGACTCTGAGTCAGATTCTGATTCAGAGTCTAGCTCTGGTGCATCTACCATTTCTTACCGAAGTTCCAGCAGTGTAAAGAAGGCCCCAACTCAAAGGGCCCTCAGCCCTGACCAAGAGGATGAAACTGGACCACCAGGAGATGGCCAACCACTAAGCAAGAAGGATGAGAAGAAGAGAAAGAAGAAGGTGGACAGCCTCATGATGAAGTACTTGTATCGACGGGAAAGTGACTAAGGGCAGCAGTAGGTGATTGCCTGTAAAGACGTACAGTGCGTACGGAAAGTATTCACACCGCTTCGCTTTTCCCACATTTCATCATGTTACAGCCTTATTCCAAAAGGGATTCAATTCATTCAATTCCACACAATACCCCATAATGACATCAAAAACATTTTTTTTGAATGTTTGCAAATTTATTAGAAATAAAGAATGAAAATATAACATGTACATAAGTATTCACAGTCTTTGCTCAGTACTTTGTTGTGGCACCTTAAACAGCAATTACGGCCTCAAGTCTTTTGGAATATGAAGCCACAAGCTTTGCACATCTATCTGTGGCCACTTTGGCCCATTCCTCTTTACAGAACCTCTCGAACTCCATTAGGTTGGATGGGGAGCGTTGGTGCACAGCCATTTTCAGATCCCTCCAGAGATGTTCAATCGGATTCAAGTCTGGGCACTGGCTGGGCCACTCTAGGACATTCACAGAGTTGTCCTGAAGCCACTCCTTCGGTATCTTGGCTGTGTGCTTAGGGTCGTTTTCCTGTTGAACGATAAACCGTCGCCCCAGTCTGAGGTCAAGAGCGCTCTGGACCAGGTTTCTATACATTACTGCATTCATTTTTCCCTCAATCTTGACTAGTCTACCGGTTCCTGCTGCTGAAAAACATCCCTACAGCATGATGCTGCCACCACCATGCTTCACTGTAGGGATGGTATTGGCCAGGTGATGAGTGGTGCCTGGTGTGCTCAAACATAAAGCTTGGCATTCACGCCAAAGAGTTCAATCTTTGTCTCATCAGACCAGAGAATTTTGTTTCTCATGGTCTGAGAGTCTTTCAGGTGCCTTTTGGCAAACTCCAGGCGTCTGGCCACACTACCATACAGGCCTGATTGGTGGAGTTCTGCAGCGATGGTCATCCTGCTGGAAGGTTCTCCTCCCTCCACAGAGGGTTGTTAGTCACCTCCCTCACTAAAGCCCTTCTTCCACGATCGCTTAGTTTAGAGGGACGGCCAGCTCTAGGGACAGTCATTGTGGTTCCAAACTTCTTCCATTTATGGATGATGGAGGCCACTGTGCTCATTGGGACCTTTTAAAGCAGCAGAAATGTTTCTGTACACTTCCCTAGACCTGTGCCTTGAGACAATCCTGTCTCGGAGGTCTACAGACAATTCCTTCGATTTCATGCTTGTTTTGTGGTCTGACATACACTGTTAACTGTAGGACCTTCTATAGACAGGTGTGTCTTTCCAAATCATGTCCAATCAACTGAATTTACCACAAGTGGACTCCAATGTAGAAACATCTCAAGGATGATCAGTGGAAACAGAATGCACCTCAGCTCAATTTTGAGCTTGATCTCAAAGGCTGTGAAAACTTATATACAAGTGATTTCTTCGGTTTTTTTTTATAACAAATTTACCAAAAATCTCAAACAAACGTTTTTAAGTTGTCATTATGGGGTATTATGTGTAAAATTTTGAGGAAAAAGTGAATTTAATCCATTTTTGAATAAGGCTGTAACATGATGAAATGTGGGAAAAGCAAAGCACTGTGAATACTTTCTGTATGCACTGTATTCTAAGCATGGTGTGACCTAATCAATTACCATGCCTTTCAAATGCATCACTTACAAAATTAATCTCTTCTGCTTTAACGTTTTGGAAATTATTTTTGATATTTAAAGGTGAACGTAATGCTTAAAATGGGAAGATGAAGCCTTTACGAACTTGTCATGGTTAGTTTGTGGTCTGTGTTTGGACATAACCAGATAAAAATGCTAAGCAAGTTTTCAGGAGTGTTGTCCTCAATACTTTTTTCATAAAAAAAATACAAACAAAAAGTACAAGTTGTAATAGGTTGGGAAAATAAAGCTTCAATATGATCAAGTGTTAAATTTGGAGAATAGATCTAACCAAGTATGAATAGCTTACGTGGAAAAAAAATGTGAAGATCTGTAATTACTGGCGATAACGCTGGTTGTCAAGACCTTGTTTAAAGTGGATCTAACTGCTGAATGCTATATCCTATGAGCACGTTACTGTGCATATTTGTGTGATCGTCTATTGTATCTACACTTACCTTGCAATTCACAGGGACTAGCTTCATTTCATTACCTAAAGTGTTTGGCACCCTCCGAAATATTCATACCAGGAGTAGGGTTGGGCATCGAGAAACCGGTTTCCAAATAGCAACCGATTGTTAACGGCCGGTTCCAGAACCGTTACGAAGATGTTTGCATTTTGATTTTTAAACGCCCGCAGTAGTTTGTTTACGCGGTTTGCTCTGGTTGTTTACGCAGGGTTTGTATCGTTCAGAACGCTCTGTGTGCGCGCGTGTGTGTGTGTGTGCGCGTGTGTGTGTGTGTGTGCGTGTGCGGCTACGGTTTATGTTTGGTCCGGCGGAGTGGAATGGAGATATGAGCGAATCACCGGTAAAAAGCCCAGTAAAACTCAGGAAAACAATCGCCAGGAATAAAAAAGTTGCTCCCTGGTAAAGATAGTAGCTCTAACAACAGGTAAAATGATAAACTGGTGATATTGCAGCCTGTAATGTGCCTGCCAGTCGATGAAGCCTGTTCCAGTTGGGACCTTTGTGATTGAATATCCTAGTTACATCACAGCAACCAAATTACACTATATCAACTAAGTGAATTAATAAAAAAAATACCTGTTTAACAGCTTTTTCAAATTAAAAAATTATCCTGTGAAATCTGTGACCTGTTGACCTGCACAACTCAAAGAATCGGAATCGAGAATCGTTTAGAAAAGGAATCGAAATTGAGAATCGAATCGGAATTGGTAAAATCCAAACGATGCCCAACCCTAATCAGGAGTTCTGATGACTTCAATGTCATTGAAAAAAGTAATAAATCAAGCACCCAGTCATGCAAACTATTCCTAAGTGTCTTTAACAGTCGATATGACCAGGGATTAGCAAATGACGCGCATATGTTCCATGAATTATTGTGTTTTCCTGTTTTATTATTTGCATATACTGATGAACATGAGCGATTACACTGCGTTGGCTGCAAAAAAAAAAGAAAAGAAAACAGTCTAATTTTAATTAGAGGGACACATTAGTTTTGAAAGCTTAATTGAGAGACTTAAACCTGTTTCACAGAATCTGGTATTTGCATGGTTTGAATGTTCCTTGCTTTTGAACTCATTATCCACTTTGAAATGTTATCATTGAACATGAAATAATTTCTGGTTTTATTGTGTTCCAGCCCTACTGGTAGAATACGCTACTTCTATGATAGATCTGATGAAGAGGAAGAGGGAGAGTAAGAAGAAAGTGGGACACACTTCTCCTACTGATCGAACTACAAATACAGCAGCCAAATGAAAAGATGAATGTGCTGTGGTTGGGCTTGAGAGACCACAGCAAATGCCCCAACGTCACCCTTTCACACCACTCAATGACTTCATGTCCAGTATGCAGATCTGACCCAGTTTTGGTCAGTTAGACACAAACCTTACCCACTCACACACACACACACATCCCGTGTTACTGGCACACCTGCACTCTATTTTGCTGGGACAGGAAGTGTTGTGCAATTTTCATGCACAGCCGTGGACCGCACAGCTGTGCCATTATTGGTGGAATCCCTGCTGCAGAGATCACTGAGCTTTTACAGCCTTCTTCTTTCCTTCCTTCCTATGATGTTTGTGAATCAAACACAGTGATGATGATTAATTATTTCTTTACATATAGCACACTACACTATGTATCCCACAATAAGCTTTTTGCTTGGGTATGTGTTTATTGTTTTCTGAGAGCAATGGTAAAACGTTTTCCGTCTGTGTGAGAGACAGTTTGAGACTCCTTGTGAGCAGCTGTTGCTTTATAAACTGTTATATTCTCTAGCGAACTATCTCCCATTATGAGGTTGGAGATCTGCTTTAAAGGCCTTTTACATCATCACAGTTTCAAAGTTGGCCTGCATTGTTGGACCATTTGGTTTCCTAGGAGCTTAAGGCTCATTTGTGGACGCAGCTTTATTCCAGTGTACTTTTTATGTGGCCAAGTGAGCTTCATGCTATTTCGAATGATGAAACGGGGTGTGTGTGTGTGTGGTGTTTTTTTTTTGGCTTTCTGTGCATTAATTGTTTTCTGAACAGTCCACTCTATCTTCCCCGTACCACTTGTGTTCTCCACGGCAGTCTTTAATAATAATTTGGGGAAATCAGATAATACCTCTCCATACCATCTCTTGGTAACGCCACTACTAATGTTGACCTATGCAAAACTATGTGCTCAATTACAGCTCAACAATGTCAAGTCTGTTTAAAAGAAAAAAAACACAATAAATGTTTGTTTTTCAACTTCTTCAGATTAATTTGGTTTGATCAAGATTTTGATAATTAATTTATTTTAAAGACTTCCTTACTTAAAAAGCCCACTGTTTGGGCACCATTCAGGGTATAAGTTCTGCAATGAATTAATATTTAAAAAGCACACGCTAGCTCAAGAATGTCAATATACAATTCCTTTGAGTCCAACAAGGTGTAAAACTATTTTTTTTTAATTTATGTAATTTACCATGTACAGCTGAGATTGGCCAAAGTTGTCCAACATTATTAGTGAATCCTGAGCAGATCCTCTGATGGTTGATGGTTTTGATCATCATGAGAATGGCTAATCCAATTATCCTTATTCACTAAAGCTTTATCATAAACACAGTATGTACATTACTATGTGAGTGTCTGTCTGTCTGTGTGTGTGTGGGGGCTTTCTTTGCCTTTGAACAGGAGTCACCTGTATTTTCACATCTGCCTCTTTGATGCCTCGCACCTCCTTTTATCTCCGTAATATTAGGTCTTTAAAAGCCATTGAAAGTGTAGCAGCTTGACTTGACATTTGGGGCCTTAAACATGTGGGAAGTGCGTAGTTTGACCCCAGCATGTTTGTGGTTTTTAAGTTAATGACAACTGTGGATTTATCTGGCTTCAGATACCGAATGCTGACTGCACACAGTATTTATAAATATGAGTATGATTCGAGCAAGCTTTGAAGATACCTTCTGTTTATTTTCATTATTGAATAAATTGACCACTTGTTATACATTTTGCAATGCGGTTTAATATATTGTAAATAAATGATGGCAATTGTTTTAAAATGCCTAAGTGACTTTTTTGTCTTTTCTTTTTTCCCAACAAAAGTGTGATTTTCCTCTGTCTGCACATGCTCTCAAAGGTCAACACTACAAGAAGTGCAATATTTTTAAGACAGCAATGTATTTTTTGTTATTGTAATTCAATAAATGAAACACTATTTTAGGGAGGATATAAAAAGAGAGGGCCACGGGGCAACCACCACCACAGGCAGAAAGCACACATCCGTGCAGTACAGCAGCCCCCAGCCTAGGGGGCCAGCAGGTAGCAGAACAGACCCACCAGGCGGCCGACAACAACCTGAACCATCACCATCGGAAAAGCGAGTGCTGCCTCCCAGCAAACAGCAACACTACAAAGTGCCACGCAATTCCCAGCGCGCCCACCCCCCTCACCGGTGCGGCAGGCCGCCCCGGGCCCACACACCGCGGGGACCGCCCCCAAGGCAACCAGGAAACAAGACAAGCACCAAGCCACACCCGAAGAGAAGAGACAACCCAGAGATCCACCGCACCATCCTGAACAGAGGGGTTGGGCCCCCACCTGACGGGCCCAAATGTGTAAACCTACCCACCACCCTGTTATGGTACCTCCATTCCCCAGTGGAGAGGCACTTCCCTATCCCCTGTGTGAATGTGTGAGATGCAATTAAAAGAAAGGGGATGGAGGGGAGCGGTGATCCCCACCCAACCTTTGTGTATATATGTGTATGTGGTGCAATAGCTCCGGAGGGTGGAGGTGGAGGTTGTATACCCTCCAGGGGTGGTGTGTTGAGGTGAGGGTGTTGATTAAAATTAAAGGGATTGGTAGTGCAACTTGAGGTGGGAGTGCTGCCACTACTTAGTAGCACAAGCGGCGGCCCCCTCCACCCCTAGCCCCACCATCCAGCCCCCCAAGGGTTGAGTATGAGTGTGTGGTGCACCAAGTGATCGAGCCAGACCAGCTGGGAGTGAAGTGTCCATGTAGTAAAAGTGTGATTTCTAATTGATGCATATTCTGACTCATCTTCCAACTCTTATTCGTCTTCCACGTCAGCTTTCTTCAATACAGCTGAACTAACTTATTGTGTTAATGCTGCTCTACAAAATCATTTGAATTTGAGATTCAACTTTACAATGCAAAATTTTGAGTCTATAATTTGAGCCTAACATTTTGTTTTTCAAGGCTTTTAATAAAAATGTAACATCCAGCCTTCGTGAACACCACTGAGTTATGAGCATATGTTGCCTGCTTTTTTTTCCCCTGTCCTTTTCTTCGCCCTACAGCATCCTGTCTATTCTCTTGAGAGTACCAGTGTTCCATTTACATGAAAAGTTACTAAATTTTATGATCCCTATGTTCTTTGTCCTGTATGTAATCCTTTTGTATATCGTTTTGGGTTTTGCCATGTCTCATTGTTAAGTGTGACATTTTATTACATCAGCCTGTCTCGGGACAACAGATGGAAATTAGCCGTTGGCTATAATCTGGCATATTTACATTATTTTGAATGTTCATAAATATGTGTTGTCCCTACTTAAATAAATAAATGTAACATTAGAATTTGAATATGACAAAAAATAGGGATTGTTGCATGAGGCTCTCGTAATATTCACTGATGGGGTTATCAATAAGCTTTGGTAAGATAACAGTGAGAAGGCTGTAGTGACTTAATGCACAATGTGATTTGTAGACAGATGTATACTGTTCATAGCAAACAATGGAGTTTATTGGTTACACTTTATGTGGATCAAATTCTTTTGAAACTGAAAAAAGTTATCAGGCTGCTTCTTGTGACAGTGAACCTGTTCATGGCCAGAATGTTTAATCTGTCAGTGGTTGATGTGGCTGTGCCAATTGTAATATGTCAAAACTCACTGCAGCATTTTGAGCTTCTTCGTGTGAAACTACACAATCTTTGCCTCTGAGCATTTAATATACCACAATATCAAAAAGTAACAAGAGAACTGAGGGCCAATATGTCAGCCTCTATTATAAGCTGGCCACTGGCAAATATCATTTTATGCTTGTAGGTGTAGATTGAAACAGAACTACATGTGAAAATATTATGTTTTTATCTGCAAGTTAAGAGAGTTTAGGGGGCTATTGTCTGACTTTAAAATACACAATTTATAATGTTCCCACTTCAGTGCTAGAATAAATATATGTAAACAGTCTTTTTTTTATCACTTAAAATGTTTTTTTTATCAGTTAAGAACATTTATTTAATTTCATCATTGTTTTTTCCCTTTGTGTCCCACCCACATGTGCCTAGAGTATGAAGAATTTGTTCATAATACCAAGCACACATTGTGATATATGAAACCTGATGGAGGTCATTTCATGGTTCCTTCTGCAATGAGCTCACTTCAGTGATGACAGCAGATGTATCACTTTTTAAACAAATCAATCTCCCGACATGAATTCTGCTTAAGAGTGCACTAAAGAAATAAGACGTTTTAGGGATTCCACTGTTGGTCATTTTTATTGTTCATTTAATGTCAGTCAATGTATCATCATCATAGCTGATCTCCACACGCATTGGTCAAAATCTGTGTGAGTTTCTTAAACATATCACCAGGAATAATCTAAACACAACAAACTCATCTCATATTACTTCGTTACTGTCCTGTAATAATTTGGTCAATCGCTATTCATTCAGAAGTACCAACGACTTGAAATTACCATGTTCACTTTCTGATCTGCACAGTGACCATTAGTGCCTTTGTTATTCACTCCACCTCTGAAACTGAGTGAACTGAATCACTCTCAACCTGCTGGGAAGTTACCATGGCAACTGCTGTTCGTGGCCTCTGACACATGGCTTGAGAGCACAGTGATACATGGACCTTTGGTAAAAACAGGATTTTGCCATCATGTTATCATTGTGTGGGTTGAACCTACAATAATCAAAGTTCATGAATGTGTAAGACTAGGGAAATTGTTTTGTATAGCGCATTTCATACACAAGGCAATTCAATGTACATTACATGATTAAAAAGTGCAACAGAAAACATTTAACAGTTGAAAAATAAAAAGAACATTAAAATCATCAGTAAAAACATTTGAAATCCATCCATCCATTCATCCATTTTCTTCCGCTTTTATCCAGGGCCGGGTCACGGAGGCAGCAGTCTCAGCAGAGATGCCCAGACCTCCCGATCCACGCACACCTCCTCCAGCTGTTCTGGGGGGGCCCCGAGGCGACACCAGGCCAGCTCAGAGACATAGTCCCTCCAGCGTGAACATTTTAAATCAACAATAATTTAATTAAAAATCTCCCTTTCAGTCATACGCATTTCTTTAACTTTGATTTAAAAATGTTCACATTGTACGCTGACTTCAGCTCTGCTGACAGTTTGTTCCACTTCTTTGCAGCAAAACAACTAAAAACACCATCACCATGTTTACTGTGGGCTCTGGTCTCCACTATCTGACCTGTGTCCATAGATCTAAGAGACCTGCTGGGTTCATACCTGACTAACATCTCACTGATAAATTCTGGACCAAACCCATTCACAGATTTATACACCAGCAGCAGAAGTTAAAGTCTATTCTGAGGCTGACTGGTTAGGACCCTGGCTGCAGCGTTCTAAACCAGGGGAAACTGGTCCATGCTATAAACCTTTCACTCTGGAGATGTTCTTTAGGCGGTAGAAGCTTTTTTTGTGATTGATTTGATCTGACTGCTGAATGTCAGATCTGAGTCAATCAGAACACCAAGGTTATAAACTTGGTCTTTAGCTTTTAAAGATCGAGACTCAAGATAATTGCTGATAGCAGTCCTCTTTTTCTTGTTACCAAAGACAATCACCTCCATCTTATCAAGATTCAGTTGAAGGAAATTTTCTTTTTCTATGCAGTCACACAACACCTCTAAGGGATCATGGTCATCTGGGTTCAGTGATAGATATAGTTGTGTGTCATCTGCATAGCTCTGATAATCAACCTTACAGTTCTGTAAAATGTGTCCTAAAGGAAGCATATAAAGGCTAAACAGAAGGGGTCCAAGAACAGAGCCCTGAGGAACCCCACAGGACATTGGAAATCTGTCAGATTCAAAGTGTCCAGCGCTTACAAAATAACTTTGCTCCTCCAAGTAGGACTTAAACCATTGTAGCACTTAGATCCAATAGAATGAGAACAGACACTTTTCCTGAATCAGTGTTCAACCTTATGTCTTTTATCACTTTGATAGGAGCAGCTTCTGTGCTGCGATGAGAGCAAAATTCTGAATGAAATTTATCAAATAATCTGTTGAAGGTTAAGAAGTGTTGGGTGAATTCAATTCACTTGGCCATGAAATGAAGGTTGGCAAATTGGTCTATAGTTAGCCAGATAGAGGCCCCTCATTCTCTTTTTGAACAGAGTTTTCACAGGGATTTTGGTACAGTGCCTGATTGGAATGAGCAGTTAATTATCTGACCCAAATCAGTCACAATTGATTTTACGACAGTAAAAACGAGAAATCAAAGTAAAATAGAGAGCAGTCGAATTAATCTAGTGCAACATTGGAGCGGCCATTGAGGGTAGTTTCAGGCAGTTCATTTCTTAAACTGCAAGAATGTTCAGATGAAGTAGTAAATAGGTTTGGAACCTGAAATGCAGTTTCAGTTCAACACCTAGCGTCTGAATAGCTTTCAAATCCACCATTATATATTATATGAATATAGTATACAATATATAAATATACAAATATAAATCTTTTATTCCTGAGATATTTTGCGAATGATGATAGTATTGCTGGATCCCTTTCTTAAAGCTGATGTCCAGAGTTTCTGAGAAACGTCTCGATGTCCCATCAACTACCAGAAGCCACGCCTCTACTTTTCTGCATGCACATCGTGGTACACAACAAGGTCGCTTTGGGTTGCATTCATATGTCTATAGGTCAGGTAAAAGCCAAAATCATATTCACTTGTTTGCTGTTGTGACGCACGGCCTTGTTTCCGTGCACAGTTCCGCATTCATTTTGATTGACAGTCTCAACAGCAGGAAGTCAAAGCCTATTGACTGTACGCACTCAGCGATCGTTTCCATTTGTATAGGGGTCTATAGGACGAAGGAGGGACTTGTATATAAATAACCACCAGCAGTAGACCATAGTAAAAGACTAGTTAGGTATTTTTTAGCATTCAAAAGAATCATACATAAACATAGATTTCTCAGAAAGTCCGGATATCAGCTTTAAGCTGATATTGTATTCCAGGGGTCACCAACACGGTGCCCGCGGGCACCAGGTCGCCCGTAAGGACCAGATGAGTCGCCCGCTGGCCTGTTCTAAAAATAGCTCAAATAGCAGCACTTACCAGTGAGCTTTTATATATATAGATTTATTTATTTAGCTATTCTTGTTTAAATCACACTTACATGTAACTTAGAAATGACAATACATATATATAAACACTTAAAATGTAAAGTGTTTTTTGTGTTTAATACATACTTGCCAACCCTCCCGATTTTCTCCTGATTTCTGCCCGACATTGTCCGGGCGGACCATCCTTCACTGAGCGTCGTTTCCAGCCGGACAATAATAACGATTACCCCGCATAAGAAGAGGAAGAAGACTCTTCTTCCTCTTCTTATGCGGTGTAATTATATTATTGTAATAATAATATTGTTGTCATAATAATAACGATTACCCCGCATAAGAAGAGGAAGAAGACTCTTCTTCCTCTTCTTATGCGGTGTAATTATATTATTGTAATAATAATATTGTTGTCATAATAATAACGATTACACCGCATAAGAAGAGGAAGAAGACTCTTCTTCCTCTTCTTATGCGGTGTAATTATATTATTGTAATAATAATATTGTTGTCATAATAATAACGATTACACCGCATAAGAAGAGGTGTAATCGTTATTATTGTCCGGCCGGAAACGAAGCTCGGTGAAGGATGGTCCGCCCGGACAATGTCAGTGAGGAAATCGGGAGAAAATCAAATCCAACCATGTGTAGGGAAGTGTTTCTGTTATGGTTATAGCCGTTGTTGTAGCTATGTTTAATTTTCCTTTTGTTGATTATTTTTATTTCAAGCATACATTGCATAGATTGATGGATAATTTATGCAATGTATGCCTTTTTTGTTTAATTTTTATGTTATTTATTTTATTTATTCTACTACTACCACCATTTACCATTTGCACGGGTACTGTGGAATTTGTTCTTTACTTTATATGTGTTTTTCAAATAAAAGAACACTATGAAATTGAATTATTTCATTTTCTCTTTAAAAAGCAAACTACCCCCCCCCCCCCCTCTTTTGAAAATCTCCCTAATTATTATTTAAGTGTGTATCAAACTGGTAGCCCTTCGCATTAATCAGTACCCAAGAAGTAGCTCTTGGTTTCAAAAAGGTTGGTGACCCCTGTTGTATTCTATGTTTGACTTGCTCTATGAGAAAATGAAAGTTGTCCATATACAGACTTTCTAGAAGGCACCATACAGTCACCTCTGGAATGTGCTCTTGTTATTCTATTGTTCCTCTTTCCAAAACGTTTTGGAGAGGTGGAGCTAACCCATTAAGGAGTGTTTGATAAGATAGTCATAGAAGCCATAGTTTCTACAGAGATGTCAGAACAAACCACAAAAACAAAATCCAAAAACAGCAAGTTTAATCCACATAGCTTTATTCAGGGAACTGAACTCCCCTCGTACAAGCTCAGTCAGTGGACAAAAAGAAAACACCTTCAGAGATTGTTTAGAACTTTATAAAAGAATTCAGATCGAGGATAAACAAAACATTCAGTACAACAATGATGATGCTGCACACTGTAAAAGTGAGTGATAACAAAAAAAAATCACTTCAACTATTAAATGCTCCTGTTAATTATATACACATGAAATGTGTTTGTCACAAATGTGAGGAAATGTCATTTTGCAAAACGTTTAACAGCAAATTATCTTCTGTTTATGCTCTATGAGGCCTTCACTATTGATCTGATTGATCTGTAACTGTACATTATCTGATAAAGAATTGTTCCTCTCTAGCAGCTTTAAAATCAGATTTTTTTTTTCTTTAAAATTGTTAAAAGTATCTTTAAATGGGCAGCTTCAGATAGAACAATTTCAGCTATGGCCTTGCACACTTTACTTTTTATTATATATTGTATTTTACAAAATGTAAGTAGTTCTTATAAAATTGGGAAAGTGACTAATTTGAAATAATTTCAAACAATTTGAAATAATTTGAAAAAAAAAAATATGGTGTTTGATTGATTTTATACTTAATTACTTGTTTTTCAACCCAGCCTTTGTTTTTGAAAGTCTAACCAATAATGTATGTATGCAAGTGACTCATTTCATATTAGTAAAGGTGTGATCTGATCATTTTAGACATGTAAAAGCTTCTTATTTAAAACCTGAAGCTGTTACAATCAGATGATTAACACTATAGTGCAGACTTGGTGCTGCCCTGGAAGCGTCTCAGTCTGAAAGGTGACAGGTCATAGGACGGCACTTCTCCCAAGGCGAGCTCACTCAGGAGTTTCCCAATGATTGGCCCAAACTTAAAGCCATGGCCTGAAAACAAGAAACAGGTCATTACAGTCAGTGAGAGGAAGAAGAGAGTGAAACAAACAGCTAAATAATTCACTGACATATTTGATCCCATCATTTCTCTTTCTCTATAGCTGAGCTTGGAAGGAGGAAACACGCGCACACACACATACACACACTTCTGCAGTCACATGCAAGCAGTTGTTGGGGAATAAAAAGTCTTTATTCCTGGTGTGCAGGAGCAAACTCATCGGTTTGAGCAGAGAACCAAGTGTTGTTGTGATTGTACGAGCATTACATGACCATGTGGTTGTATTCCTTTTTAATCCTCTTCAAATGTGTGATCAAACACAGGAGCAACTCATTCTCCATTTAATTCATCCCACACCTAAGGAAACCTGTGCCGATTAAGAGAGAACCTGCACACCTGAAAGGAATTGGACCAATGACCTGGATCCCCAGAGGCCTCGATTCATCACGCATACACACAATGTAACATAAAGCTGCAGTGCTACGTGTCTCTACACATCACCACTAAGTGAAATGAGATGTGGCTGTGGCCTAGCAGGTAAGAGAGCGTCTCCAGTCCAGATACAGACCACTAAGTGCCTTTGAAGCAAAGATCTGAAAGCAAACTCTGAATGTCAACAGTGCTTGAAGCAGCAGCACATGGTCACATGACAAAGGTCCCAAAGCTCCTGTGGATCCAGGCTTTGAAGTCAGAGCGGCTTGGCCATGAGAATTTACATCTAACACACAGCACAGGATGACCGTTGCTATGGCAACACCTACAGTACTTGCTTTAAAGCACTTGCATCAGGATTTAATGAGAAATGGATGGTTCACTTCAAAAAAAAGAGAGGATGATATAAACTCTTTGATTGATATGAATTTCTTCTGTGCTCTTCAGAATAGCTTCAGTTTTCTTTAGCCTACAGCCTGAAAACCAATCAGGTGTAAAAACAAGGACAGCTCAGACCTGCAGGACTGCAGTCTTTCAGAACCAGGTTTGGACACCCATAAACTAGGACGAGCAAACAATGTTTGTGCCCATGAAGCAACACTGCGTCATCTGGATTCATTTCATTTAAAATATAATGATGCCGCAGATGGCTGCCTCAGTGTGTTGGTGCGTGTGTTCTTCGCACCAACTGCCAAGTTAAAGACCTTGTGCTGTTTTTAAACTGTACATGACGAATAAACTCATTTCTGATTCTGATTCTGATTTAGTGAGTAACATTTTATTCTGATTGACAACATCTTATCCTCCATTTTCTTAAACTTCAAAAATCTTTCATTATTATGGCCTACAGCTGATGAAAAACAAGAGAAAGATTGTATATCTGTCTTTTCAAATGATGGATTATGCACCACTTTTGTCCCAGTACAAACATGCTAGTTGCTTTATCTGGAGTCCATGGATTCAGATGCAAAGGAATGTGCTCTAAAGTCAACAAGAACCAATGCCTTGCTTAAGAACACAAGGGCACATGGACTACTTGGGAATTAAACCCAACCTTTTGAGTACTAGGAGACAACCGCTCTACCAACTGAGTAGCTTCATTAACTTTCAATAGGAACAGATTTAACAGCCTGTGTATTAACAGCAACAGTCTACTGCTATTAATATTCATTGGTTTGAAACAGTGTACCTCTGATCTTTAACTCAGTCACTTGGTGATACAGTGTGACAAAGACATTACTACACCAATCATCGACACTATTAATATAGCCTATATGTCATTTTTAGGAAACAGCTTCATCCTTCTTCTAAAGGAAGAACCAGCTGCTCTGAAAGCAAACACCTGGAAGGAGAATATTAATTACCTTAATCATAAGGTGACAGACATTGTAGGGACACCCCAGGAGTGTAGCTCAGTTTAGAAAGAAACAACGAGAGGTGGAAAATGTTGACCAAAAGGCAGGTCCTTTCATTTTGCCCTAAATTGTCATCAGTAGATAAAACTACTAATTTACATCACTCTAATCCCATGTTCCTGTTGGTGAGTAAACAATCCACGTTTGGTGAATCCTTCACAATGACAGGAACAGCAGATGGATCAAAAAACTACATAAACTGTCTCAAATCACATTATCTGTCCAATGTAGTCTCCTTTACTGTGGACATGTTTCAGCATTAACACAATGGTGATAATGACTTAATTATTGTATGAATATAAAATAAAGTTTTCTGGTTTTACATAAATCAATAAAATATTGTCTGTTTTGTTGGTTTAGTGGCTCCCAGACTTGTTTTGTCCATAAATAGTTTCTATTATGCTGCCAAAGGCCTGAAGTGTGATGGTGCTATAGAATAACTGGTTTCAGCTGGAGTTTGTAAACTGACTATAGGAGTTTATATATAAACCTTATATATATATATATATATATATATATATATATTCCTTTCTCCTCCATTCCAATTGCAAAAGAATATTAGGGAATATAATATAACAGAGATGCTAGTAATGATCATAACGATTTTGATGTAGTAACAATTATAGTAAAAATAATACAACCACAATATAGTCAGAAGCATCAAGGGAAAAATAAGAACAATAACTCTAACATAGTAATGGTTCCAGTAATAACTCTCAAAACAATAAAACAACAGATGGCCATAATGATGATTATTGCATAAGCAGCTTGTGTAAAAAGGGAAAACACAAAATAAATCAATATTTATAAATTAGTTTGTGTGCTATTGTGAGATGATGTTGGGAATGTGATTGGTACTCAGACAAATACAATATACAAATTAAGCTATGGTGTATCCAAAAGTAAAAATGAGGTTTGTAAGAATTCTACATTGAGTGGTTTGAAGGATTTGAGGGGTGGGTGTTTTATTTTCCATGGTGATGTCATCTGACAGGAGGTTTTTTGGACTTTTTTAATCTAGTTCATGGTGATAGATGTCTTGGCGACAGCTAGGCTGTGGGTAGTATTTTACAATGTACGGTTATTTGTTTTAAGTCTATGTGTGGATGTCACCTAGTAAGCAGAGGAAGGGGATAAAGGGATGTGGAGAAAGTGGACAAAGTGGAGAGTGAATGTGTGACTTTTTCCTCAAACTGTTGAACCGTGCGTGCAGTTCCAAGTGGCATGAAGCGATACCTGTGAAGAATTTTACATTGGATATTTTTTACATGTTTGGGTCCAGAAGTCAGCATTAGGAGTGATTGACAGGTCTGAGTGCCATTTCATTTGAAGGTACAAAGGTTATTTGGGTCTGAGTTATGTACATGTATGTACATACTGTATCAATCAAACAAAAGAGTAGTGGCCTATATTTTATGTGGTGGAAGAAAGTATCATGCCCAACACATTAACCAAATAAAGCAATAACAGACACTTAACAAAAGAGCAGTCTACCGTGTATGACATATGATGACAAATTAAACAGGGTGTATGACACTGTTGCTCTCTTTAGTCACGCTCGGTACCAGTGCTTTCCTTTCTCTTCGGACCATGCTTGTTGCCTGGCTACTCAGCTCTCCTCAGATTGAACACATAACATTTGCAAAATCCTCATTTAATAAGGAGGGTCTCGACCACATTTGCACGTGCATCAATTTTCTCTGCAATGTTAGTAAATCGCCTACAACAGGTGAAGTAATAGTGCATACAAAATATTTAATAGATTATTTTTCACCCTTTATTAGATCTTAGTAAATCAGGCCTTAACCCTAAAACCAAACCTTTCACTCTATTCTGCTTCTATTCTTACAAGATGGAGGACAAAGTGTTCGGATTAGAACAGGTTAGAAAACGCTAGCAAAAGACACAGGACAACAAGCCGAGGTCAGACACTAACTATCATCTCCACCAAGCTTTGCCTAAATCAGAACCTTTATGACTTTAATGTCACTGTTTGACTTTAAGGTCAATGAGATGGATGATAGATGGATGGATGGATGGATGAGTGGTGAAGTTGGACAAATACTGAAGAGCAGTTGTTGTCAGTGGACGCAGTCCTGAAGGCTGACTGTGCCTTGTGTTTCAAAGGCTGTCCTGCTCCTGACTGCAGAGTGCAGCATGTTATCAGTCTGCAGAGCTGCTGCTGACACAATGATTAGGGAGAGGTGTGTGAAAGCCTGACGTTAGCTTACACCAGCTACTCTGGATTGTTAAACGTAGTTGAGCAAACAGCTTTTTCCCTCCGCAACAGACACAAGCCCCCCACAGTCACTGTCTTCCTGCCACTGTAAATATAATTATTTATACTATCCAATATTTTCATATCTATTTCATTTATTTTACTGAAACCTACACGGACATGCTATTTATTGCTTTATAGAGTTGTTTCACATTGTGCTGTGTTGTACCTGAGAATCCTGCTCCGATCACAATGTTGTTGTATGTTGGATGGCAGTCCAGGACAAAATGATGGTCGGGCGTTAGCTGCAAAAACAGCAGAAAATGTAGAGTGAGGGTGAGAATGAGCTGGCAGGTTTTAACACCAGTGATTATGCATTAGCACCAGGGTTGGGGTCAATTATAATTGTAATTCCATAATTGATAATTAATTACAATTATGGCATAGTTAGAATTGTAATTTTAAAAATCTGTTGGTGTCGAGATTAATTAATTAAATTGTAACTCTAGATAATTACTTTGTAATTGTAATTGAGATGTATTGACTGCTTCATATGATATTCATTTAATGCAATATACATTTTTACCTAGATTTGTGTGTTTCCCTTTTGCATGCTTGAACAAATAAACCCAGCCAGCACAGTTACTTGAGTGATATATTGAGCCAGAAACCAAGAAGGTTCCATGGTCCCAGACTAGCTGCAGCTGTATGTCATAAAAGTGTCCGATTTCGGCTTCAGTTCTTTGACAAATGGGATTTTTACCACTTGTAGATCCACACTAAACATTTGTTGCTTCCTCTCTTTGTGCCAAAGCTAAAGCCTTATTTAGACACCACGTTGGTTTCAGGTTTCTCTTCAGAACATGTTTTCTCTTTCCTGTTTTTTCCTTAGAGTGGCATTTGGCTTGTGCTCTCAGACCTGGCAATAGAGGGTCTAATTCGGACCCTCATCTTCACTTTGCATTAATAGAATGATATGTTTATATCAAGAAGGTGTCCGCGGAGAATTCATCACATCATCTCATCAACATTTAAATAAAGGGAAACTCACCGTGTTGCCATGACAATCCTATTAAAATTATCAATTATAATTTAACTGGGGAACCATGTTACAGTTCTATGTACTGTTCTACACATATGTAGTTGACAATTATTAAAATGTGTTTCACATAAAGCTTTATTACATTCCACCATTTAAAAAATATGTCATTGAGGAGTATACTGACACAAAAAAAGCTCAGATGTCCACACCAAAATTTTTAAAACTTATATTTACATTGATTAAGAAAACTAACAAGGTAATCAATAGATAGGAAAGAAATTAGATGATAGATATTTGTTTTTTAGTGTATTTTACAGCTGATTTAGGACCCGTTATCATATCAGATGCTAACAGAAAGCTAACACAAGAGGAAGATTAACTTTTATTAGGTTATTTATTTCAAGCCCAGTAATTGTGATTCACTGTAATTGAAATGTAGTAATTGAGAACATAATTATACTTGACTATCAGGGGGAAAATAATAGTTATAATTTAATTGTTTTGGAAAAAATGCTGGTCACTGTAATTGTAATTGAAAATGTAATTAAACATGGGTAATTGAAAATGTAATTGTAACTGAAAAATGTGATTGATCCCAACCCTGGTTAGCACCTAAAGAGCTGAGTCTGTGCACAAGTCTCTATTGTATCTGCAACAACTCTGCACATTGACTTCTCGTTCATAGAAAACACAAGCATGTGTGATTTCTTTATATTAGTATAGCTTTAATTTTCAAAACCTTTGCACAGTCACAGGAACGATGGTTAGAGAACCAGCAAGCAAGCACAGCATCCATATTTGACTTTGACCACCACCCAGCCCCCCAAGGGTTGGGTATGTGAGTGTGGTGCAACAAGTGGGTGAGCCAGAACAGCTAGGAGTGAGTGACGTGAAGTGTCCATGTAGGAGGCCTGTCTGGTATGAGCCCGGCCCGTCCGCATGGTGGGCCATCGGAGAGGGTAGATGGTGCAGACAGGCACGCGGCACTGCGGGCCCCAGGGATGCACCAAGCAGCACAACTGGAGACCCCCGTGGCACCCCCGCCGCCCGCCGGCCCAGAGCGGCCCGCCCCGTCAAAGCAGGTGGCGGCCGAGCAGGAGAGAGGTCAGCGCCCACACAAGGGCCAGTACAGCCCCGCACGACACCACAACATAGCACCCTCCACAGGTGGGCAGCCCCGGCCCCCCCGACGAGAGAGGACGCCGTCAACCACCCTGCCAGCCACGTACCAAAAGGCAGGCGAACCCAAGCCTCCCCAGCCAGGCACCGTAACCCCACACCGACGCCGCCAGCAGAGCCCGCCCAAGGCGGCGTGGTGCCTTGCTGAACCGCGGCCAGCCAACTGCTTATTTTTTTAAACAATAATTATGCCTAGTTTCTACAGAAAGTAAAACATGCAGTAGTGATGACTGACTCCATTACATCCCGAACATGATGTGTTTGTGGACATAATAATCAATATGGATGGTGTTCCCTCTTCATGCTTTTTACCATGTTGATGGATGTTGAGGAACATCATACCGTGTACAGACAGCTCTCCACCACAGCAGGCTCTGGGACGAGGCCGGGGAGACAGCGGGAATGTAGCGCGCAGGATTTCAATGTCAGATTTGTCCGTCTGCAGGTCTCTTCGGTCTGGGTCGGTGTCACTGCCGGTATGGTAACATATCTGTACATAGAGGGCAAAATAGATAAATAATAAAACAGTACAAACCCAGGCACTCTGCAAAGAGAAATAAACTATTTAAGATAGCTTTTTTCAGCACCTGAATTTTGAAATAGCATTCAAATATCGTTTTGACGCTTTCATGAAGAGGTATTTCAGATGTTTTGATATTGAAACATGTTGTAAAAGCACCATGGAAACACTTTTTCTGCAAATACACGTCACAGAACGTGACATACCTGGTCACATGACGTGATTGTACCTGGTCACATGACTAACTGCTCTCCAAGAAACATGACGCAGTACATGTAGACAAAAAGGAGACTGGACATTTCTCAGCATTATACTTTAAAATTATTAGTGCCACATTAGACGTGAGACAACAAAGGAATACGGAGTGTTTATAAGGAGCGTCCGTCTATCTGCAGCGAAGTCTCGCGGCATGAGATGTCACGTGAGTGCGAGGCTCCTGCATAAATCAACGTTCAATGGAACACGTTTAAAGCTTTTGTTGACATTTAGAATGATCCATTTTGTTTTGTGAAAATCCGTAACAGGATTACTATTGCAACAACACATCATCAGTAGGGTAAAACAGCTTATGTCTTTAAAAAACCTTATATTTGATTCCAGAGATGTTACTGCATACTGTAGGCTGCATTAATTATAATGCTACTTGGCCCAAGTGTTGCTGAGTGATAAACCAACAAATCTCATGGGAAAGTGTGACACTGTTTCTTCTTTTTTGTGCATGCCAACATGATTTCCACATTCTTTTTTTGCTGCGTGACCACAACTGTCAGAATGAACATTTCATTCAGAGTCTGTGTTTGGTAGCCTTGGGTTCAGGTGATGAATTGCTTTGACATACATCAATTTGCAATTTGTTCCTAGCAACTTTATGCTGTGCAGTTGCTTAACACAAAAAGCAACATAAAAAAGTTATTCCCTGCAGCACAAAAAAACATGAGGAATAGTTGTTGCCACGCATGTAAAGTTACATCAAGTCTTTTTCAGACAGTGTCATGAGCTACATGTGACTGGGCTGGATTATAATAGCTGAAACATGTAAATAAGAAAGTAAATATAAAAAATAAAGTTATAGTGAAATTCTATCATCTAACAAATAACCATTGTGTAAATATAATCCACATATGCTTATACGTACTGTACTTTCTGCCATCCTTGTCAACACAGCTTTTCTACCAAAACAGTAGACTGACAAAACACTAGGATGAAAATAAATGGAATCACCAACAAAAAAGCATTGATGAAATGCTCACAAAAAATGCATTTATTCAGAAATACATTTGTTTATCTGAGGAAGGAACGAGATGTTGTGAGACTGTGGAATATGATGGTTAGCATGCTATGCTAATGTGATTTTAACATGGAAACAAGGCCAAAGAACTCAATTGTGCACAAGCTTCCTATCAATCAATCAATCAATCAATCAATCTTTATTTGTATAGCGCCAAATCATAACCAATGGTATCTCAAGACACTTTACAGTAGAGCAGTCTTAAGGACGGACTCTTCATTTTATGGATACACACATATGCATATATACGTATATACACATACATATGTATCCCACACCCAACATGAATTCATCATGGCGGCAAGGAAAACCTTCTGTTAAGCAGCAGGAACCTTGTGTGGATCCCTATGATGAACAGCCATCCACGTTATGCTGTGTTGGGTGTGTGCAGAGGAAAGGGTGGAGACAGAGCCGCTGAGACTCTGTAACTCCACACTAAGGATCCCACGGACCTGCAAGACAAAAGCCAGAAGGAGTACAGGAGCAAACACACAAGGGAAGAAGCAGACATAGAGGGAGTGTTTGAGAGAGGAATGGGACCCTCTCCGGTCCCTCTCTAACCTAAATGACCTCTCTCTTAACGCCCTCTCCAACCTCTCTCCTATAAATTCCCCATTGTTTTTTTTTTTTGCAAATGGAGTTGAGGATTCAATGAGGAATGAGTCTGACTGCACTCAAATGTATCTCCGAGCAGGACCCTGAAATACAGACAATGAACACCCAGTCCCACACTGACGTACCTTCATCAGCCCAGGGTACTCATTAGATGGAAGACCGTAGATATGTACATTAGCTTCAGCGGTTCCCACTGTTACGAAGCAGGGAAAACGTCTCTTCACATCATATGACCCTTCAACTTTCTCCTTCCAGTAGCACACATTAATCTTCTGCACCTGCAGCAACAGAATTAAATAGGATGTGTTAATTGGGCCTGCTTGAACAAGGCAAATTAACTCACTCAGTGCCATTGACGAGATAACTCAACATTTGCGTTTTTTTCACGGGGATTACTAGAAAACACCCTGGCGGAGGTCCCTCATCAATATGTAAGCTATGGGGTGTTGTAGTGACCAACTGTGCCCTGAAGATGGCAGCAGTGCACCTTTAGATAAGAGATTAGCCACTGATGCTACTGCTGGGTAGGAGAAGCAGGAAAAGAGTGAGATTATGGCACTACAGAGTGATATTGTGACGTATCCAGCAGCTCATAGCTCCACATACTAACACAGAACATGTGTGGACCTGAGTGGATTATTGATAATGTTGAGATGGTGAGATAAAACCATCAACTAACCGGGCCAAACGGGTCATCGCTGCACAAAATACTCCCAGCCTGTGAGCCAGATAGCAAAATAATAGGTGACACGTAGGAGGTAGCAGCGCACCTTTGGATGAGAGATCATCCATGCTCAGCAGAGCTCAGAGGGAGAGAGGAAAGGCGTTTATGAGACAGAAAATGGTGCTACGTACGAGAGTTGACGTTCCCAGCAGCACGCAACAGCGCACACTGGACCAGAGCATGTGTGGAACTCATGGATAGTGTGGCGATGGTGAGATAAAACAATTTAAAAAAAGGGGAACACAGTGACACTCTGCATGTCCGGGAGGAAGAGGAAGTTGCGTTTGTGCAGACTGATGGGAGAGAAAGTTGGAAGAACGCCAAAATACAGTAAGAATTCTATTCAACTCTGACCCAGATAGGTAAATAATAATAATTTTGCCATCAAAAGCCCAGTCTCAACAATGTCTCAACAATGTTCAGATGTTAGAGTTGTCACTAAAGCAAAAAAATTGCTTTAAAGTCACTGACAGGGTTTTTTTTAGAAAAAGGCTTTTTTCTCAGCTTTTTGCTCTGAAACTGAAGATTTGTGCAAAACTCTATTCAAAGGCTGATTACAAAAGAACGAAACGAGCCAGAAACAAATTCCTTTTTTTGATGAAAGTAGAGGCTTCAATCTTTCATAAGTCATAGTAGAAAAGATTCTGTGGGTCTTTAGAAATCAGTCAAAATGCTCAAAAACTGCTGGCACTGAGGGGGGTAGAAAATCTGAAAATGGCTGGCACTGAATGAGTTAAGGAGACAAGTAAACGCCATCTAAACGTGCAAAACCGAGAGTCCACCAGACCATGTGTGACACCCTGGATCTCTTTAAACTGTCAGATAACAGAACCTTGGCCATGTTGACACTTGTGTAACTAGTTTGACACACTGAAAACTGGGAGCATCTTTTGTTCCCCTATAGTTGGAAGCTCATGTTTTGGCTTGGCTCTGGTAATCTAATTTTTATATTAAAGTTATTTTAAATTATTCTTCAGGCCAATATACAGCTTGACAGTATCAATACTCCGAGCGGGGCTTCCCTCTTGAAATACAGACTATGTAAGTTTGGAAGAGACGGACCGTCTTTCACCAGGTCATGTGACCTGGAGAATGCCTGGAGAACGTTTCACTTCACGGCAGTCGCGTGACCACAGGCTAGGATATATATATAGTTCCCACGTGACGTCACAACATACGGGCATTTCCAGACTCGGCGCCATTGCTGTGGGCAGCTGAAACGAGTTAGCCTCTGTTTACAGCCAAAAGAGCACAACATGGTAGTTTTGTATTGGGTTAATGATGCACTAACCGCGATAGTTGAGTTAAACATGGATTATTTAGTAAGGGAAGTCGGCAAGTCAGATTCGTAACTTTGGGATAAGGATTGGCTCTCAGGGCTGGAGGAGCAGTCGCCACCGCCGCCCTTCTCTCCCCACCGCTGGAGTCCCGGCGCTCTGCCTTCCTTGCCGCGTTGGTGGTACTCCCCCCCACTCCCTGGCCTCGCCACCGTTGTAGGCCCTCGAGAAGTTTAGAATAAGTAGAACTTTAGAATTGCTTTCTTCTCTCATACATGAATTCAAGAATATTTACTTGTCATCCATGCTCATGTGAACACGTACAGAACTAAATTACATACCAGAGACCACCTTTAAGTCCTTATATAAATTAGAAAACACAAATATATTCAAGTATTACAGGAATCACAGCAGCAGCAGCAGAAGATTGTGAATGTAAACAAGTGTGAGTGCAAATGTGTAAATGTACAGAGATGGTTAGGGCAGTGAGCTATACTGTACTATTCTACCTGAGTTCAACAGCCTAACAGCTTTAGAAAAGAAGCAGTTCCTAATCTTCTGGTCCTGCTTGAGTAAAATAAAATAAAAATGTATGTGAATGCAGTGAAATAAACGATACTGGGCCTGTCTGCATACCTGTAAAGGCAGTTGTAAGCCAGTGTGAGCCAGCAGCGTGTTCGCCCAGGGTCCAGCAGTGATCACCAAACTTTTTGCTTGGTAAACACTAGCAGCGGTTGACACGGTGACGAAAGGGCCTGGCTTGATGTCCGTTACCTTCTCTTTGTCTCTGAGGACTCCACCCAACTTCTGAAACTGACCCTGGGGAAAAACATTGTGAAGATTTGTCTCTTAAACACACATCCAAACACTGCAGTCATTTTCATAAATTGATGGCACCGTAAAGGTATTTGACATCAAAACAGCATAGGACTGACCAAGTCTGCTAGAAACATGAATTTTAGATGCTTTTCAATACATTTGCAGAAGGTAGCTTTTTCATCTCACTTGTTTCCTCTCCACAGCCAGCTCTCCAACGTTAAACCCATTGCAAAAAAATGTTGGCTTTTTTGTTCTCAACAGAGGCCTTCAAACCAGTCACCACACTTGGTATTTTCCCACTGTACACTACCAGTCATAAGTTCAGGTCTTGGAAATGGGAGGCAACCTAATGTATTCAGCCTCACATCCAGGACACATTCCAGCCTGTTAGGTACAGTCTTTATACAGATCGTCCCATTGGCTACTGGTTAGAAGATCTGATCTGACAGTTGAGGAGAAAAATGCACTTGTGAGTCCTGAGGTCATTAGTAGGCTTGTGACAGTGCTTGGCTTGTTTCTCCTAGTTCAAAGTCCTAGACCTGTATCAGGTCTTTGTCCTACGGCCAACTTTTCCTTTTCTCATGTACTAGCTAACCTGTCTCCTGGTATATTCTCAGTGTTTATGATACAGCATTGGGATACACTACCAACTTGTAGCCATTGTAAGTATGAGTGTTTTCTCCAAGAGGAGTTGTCTAACTAGATTAACCTTAGCACAACAAGTTAGGTAGCTAGAGATCAAGTATGAAGAATAGGATACTAAAAGGCAAACCCATTTCTCATTAATATGGATACTCTGAATGAATGTTTTGTCATTATGCTTTTTATCTCTCTAATTAAAACAGAAAATAAGTTGTTAATGTGTTAAATAATTATTTACTAGTTAGCTTTATCCTGTTTGGTTGGGATTTGCTGGGGCCTATTCTAGTTTACATTTGGGGGATGATACATGATGAACGGATTGCTATGCTAGTCAGTCACAGGGAAAACAGAAAAAAAAGTGTATCAACTACACACACATACACACACGCACGCACACACACACACATTCACAGTCATTCCTCATAAAAAATCTTTGTGACTGTGGCAGAAAACATAAGATTCCAGAGTAGGTAAAGATTACTTTTTATTTATTTATTTGTAATCATTGTAATCTTTAAAAGGCCCATATTAAGCTAAATGGACTTTATTGTGCTTTAAACATCATAAAGTGCTATTTGGGCTTCATACACATACCCAAAGTGTTTTTTTCATTGATTCCGTCAATCATTAGTTAGAGGGTGATTTGCTCCTTTCTTACAGCAGGGTGAGCCCAAACACCTCGCTCCAATTTGATGAAGTGTTGCCACTTTGATGACAAATTCTCCAGAAAGCTCTCTGCCATGATTGGCATGTTGTAAACAGACACGCCCACGAAGGTGAGCAATCCAGCGTCTTTCGCGCAGTGCTACTGTAAAGTGTCTTGAGATACCATTGGTTATGATTTGCCGCTATACAAATAAAAGATTGATTGATTGATTGATTGCTATGTAAGTAAATGGACTTGATTTATTTAGCGCTTTATCACCACACTGAAACAGTCTCAAAACGCTTTACATATCAGCTCATTCACCCATTCACTCTCACATTCACATACCAGTGGGACAGGACTGCCATGCAAGGCGCTAGTCGACCACTGGGAGCAACTTAGGGTTCAGTGTCTTGCCCAAGGACACTTCGACACATAGTCAGGTACAGGGATCGAATCCCCAACCTCTCGATCAGAAGACGACCCACTACCACCTGAGCCACGGTCGTATCTTTTACAGTCTCTGTCTCGTGTTTATAAAGCAGCTTGAGCTCGGCTACGAAGTGGGTGGGAGGAGGAAAATAGCATGACATGGGAGCTTTATTGGCCTATACTACAAATCTAGATTGGATTAATCTCTGTTAGCTGGCTTCAACTAACCAAACATTCCCTGTCAGACAGGAGCTGTTTTACGACCGTCGATCACCTAAAATCACAACACGCTAATTTAAGCCAAGTGATTACTGCGCGTGCACATGAAATGTGTGGAGATTTTTGCATCTGATGAATCCATGGAGAGAACTGGCAGACTGAGGGTCTTTACAATGAATGAAGGAACAGCTTGTGATTTTAAACAAGAATAATGAAGGTACATCCATGATGGCAGTGAAGAGCAACAGTGAATTAGTGCAGCGCACAGCATGAGGTGAAGCTTTTATACTCGCTCAGATCTGATCCACTTCATAACTTGGTCCCGACCAGGTTGCTGCAGTTTAAAATGTTGAATAATTAAAATCCATAATTCAGACCAAAGACAACCCTCTTGTTACAGAAAAGACAGGAATGAGAGAACTCAGGCAGGGAGCTGCTGACTCTGTGAATGCGTAAAAGCGTGAGATTATTTATATTAATCCATTGGATGATAAACGGACAGCGCTCTGATCAGTTAAACTTTATTACAGCACACACATGTTTCTATTCAAGAAGACCTCTATCACTCACACTGGGACGAGAGCACATTGTGCATGTTCCTGCTGATAATGTCAGCCCCAGTGTATGAATGAATGAATTAATGATTTCAGCCGTCCGCGCACACGGATCGACACACAGGCTTCATCAGCTGACTGAAAGTCAGTCTATTATAAATAAATCTATATCTTTCCTAAAGGATGTCATTGATAAATGAAAGGATTGCATTCGTAATTAATAATCTTCTTTCCTAAACGCAGCTGTCAGATCTGCACCCACCAGGAGCATCTAACAACGGGCAGGTAATTTTCTAAAAGATCTAATTGGTCAGGGGCTTTAGGACTCGCTAACATCCAAGCCAGAGCAAAACCTTTTCACGACCAGGTTAGTCGTTCATAGGGATGTAACCATTCACTCAACTCCTGATACAATTCGATTCACGATACTGGGTTCACGATACGATTCTCTCACGATTTATTTTACAAAATGGGACTGTAGACGAATGATGACTGAAAAATATTCCTTTATTTTTTTCGGGAAAAAAACTAGAAAATACTGTATTATTTTCCTTTTATTTTTCATTGTCAAAAGAATCCCTTGATAAACTATTCAAAACAATGCAATTTAACTAATAATAAATCTTGAATGAAATAAATAAAGGAATAATACAAATGAAGAAGAAGCCTATTAATTTAAATTCTGGTTCGATAGTAAACAATACAAAACTGCATAATAGTTCTTTTTCTTTTTAAAGGTGCAACTAAAAATCTATTTTGTGCTGTTATGGCAATTATTATATTCATCATCATATCGTCAAATGTATGTTCATGTGTACAATTTGTCATGTTGTAATACACAATGACTGCATTACTCTTTGCACTTTTGAACAGCTGAGTCATGTTAGATTAACAATACAGATCGTATTGTATCCACAGTGCAACACAAAGTCTCTACTGAAGGCCAAACTCAAACTCACATGCAGATATACACGCACACACACTATCAAGGACAGTTACCAGTGGCGCAGGCCTTCCTCATAATATACACGTCTTCATCATCCTCCAATGTTTCCACTGTTGGGAGCATCTGACTCCCTCCTTTTCTTTCTTTCAGGGTTGGGACTTTTTCTCATATCTGTATAAAGCTTAAGCTGTGAAACTGTTAGTCAGTCCTGTATATCCTGAGCCGGGGACAAGACCTTTTAGACCATCCTGCTTAGTACCTGGCCGCCTTTCCTTCCCACAGGATGGGACTCTCCTTTTTTGTACTCCTTTTCATTTAGTTTTATCATAAATCCTTTTTTTTATAAAATCATCAAGCTTTGACTGGACATCATCAATCAACACAGAGCATAGTTCATGTCACCAAATGAGGTCAACCGCAAATTTACCGTGACAGTGCCTTAACAATTGGACTTTAAAAAAAAAAAAAACAGTCATTGCACTGTAGTCACGATATTTGTTTGGGCCAGCAGAGGGTGCTGGTAACCCAGTGGTCGGTTGGCATGCATATATTCATGCAGTGAAGAAGAGATGCTATGCTAGCAGACAGAGCTAGTAGAAAAACGTGAGTTTTACAGATATTCACGTAATATTACAGATATTCTTTTGGTGCTAAAGGGGTAAGGAACCATTTATGAACATGTTTAAGAGTAGAAGGCGGCCAGAAAGAAAGTAGTAGCAGATTCTGCCTGCTGTCTACACTTCTGGACAAGAGAAGGATAAATACATATAGCGTCCTCTGCTGTTTAAAAAAAGTACTGCAATTCAATTTTCAGAGCATCGATATGAACCGTGATACCTATGAATCGATTTTTCACTGCCTTACGATTAATTGTTACATCCTTAGTCATTCAGTATTAATTGCCATAATGAGCTTTGTAGTCCAGCCCACACTGATTAAATCCCGGAAGTTAGCGTGATAAGAGGTAATCTAGATTTGTGACATACCTCCAAAAAGTCAACTCAAATGTAAACACTCTGCCGCTCGTAATGATCTACTTGCACAAAATAAATTGAGACTTCTCAATACGTGGTACAGTCTACATTTGACAGAATTTCAACTCATGTTTGAATTTTACAATAGACGATGTGCAGGTTTTGAGGCTTATGAAGACAATGGAGTATTTTGTAGTCACAAATAAACTTGCTTATATTCTGTCATAGGTTTTAACAAAATAATCTAAAAGAAGAATAGAGATACTGGCCCTGTTTTTACTTGGCATTGGATCAATACCAAATCTTGCAGGAATGCCCACTACTAATGACTATAATCTTTTCAGATCAATTGGACAATTGGACAAGCACAACACACAAAGTAAAATATAGTGTTGAATGCTGAACAGAGGAAAATAAAAATAACCCAAGCTTTCACATCTGTCCTGAAATAAGCTCTTTTGGTCAACTGTCCAAACACTACACCCTTGTTGTTGAAGCAGTACCTGTGCAGTCTTCAGTGCCCGATCAGCATACAGAACACCAGCAGTAATATCCACCAGTGCTCCAGTTTCTTCATCCAGATTGAAATGAGGGATGTGCTGGCTGAAGTTGTCTCGGTTGAGGACCACCATTGGGGCCTTGTTCCTCTCTAGGGTGTTCTTTATCTGCTGGAAGTTATCGCCTTTCTCTGGCCCAGTGACCAGCAATCCTGTTTGCCTGTGACAGTGAGATGGCATAAGGCAAAAATCAAATACAAACAAGTCAAGGTACAAAACTTGAATGCAGAGTATACATATTTAGTACCCCAAAATAAAGACTCCATCATGAAAAAAGGCTTTTGTTCAAGCTTGATTTACTTACTTCAATGCAGTTCATGGTTTTTGTAGAGCAATAGTTTCTATTTAGTGTAAAAGTAGATATGACACCTGTTTATTTGTGCAACACATAAAATCTAGCCGAATACATATTTTCCTTTGTTGGTGGTTTATCAAGATTTGATCTGCTCCAGTACTTTTGGTAAACATTCGGATGGGCAGAAAGAATCACTCACATAGCCCTTGGAGAGAAAACAATCGTTTTACTCATAGACGTACACGTACAGTACATCAAGCGCAAGTCATGTATTCTAACATGTCTACCAACCCTGTGCAAAAAGGATTGCAGCCGTCAAACTGGCAAAATAACTCGAACAATCTATTTAAGGTGTTTACCTTGAATGAAAATGTTGTCAAAATGCTCAAAATATTGGGAGGCAGAATTGCAAAAAAGATCAATTTACCACACCCAATCTAATTTACCACATGTGGAACTGAGTTTAACAAATACAAAACTGAGGCGATGTGATGCTCACTAAGACATAATTATCATCATAAAGTGTTAGTAAATGCACAAAAAACAAGCTAAAGTTCAAAGAATTAGTCAATCAAATAATTAATCAAGGTGCTGTCAGAGGAAACTTTGGCCCCTATTTTGAGCAGCACAGCCCGCACGGCACACCGTTGAATAATTATTTACGATGTGGACAGAAGGTGTGCTTTCCCTAAAGGAGAGACGGTACCTTTGCACTCAGGATTGCACCCACTTTATTCAGCTGGATCAAACTCCCTTGTTATTCGGGGTTGGTGGTGTTCCTCAGTAAGAGCTTATTCACCCAGAGTGCAGGATTACATTTGACAGTAGTTACAGTCATGGTCTTTTGTTTAATAAAAAGGAACTTAGTTTTAGTTAAAATCCGGACTGATTCAGTTATAGACTAGTTTTAGTTAACTCAATAAAATTATGATTTTAGTTAACTAAATCTGTTACAGATATAGTCTACTAAATACACAGCATAATATGTTGTGACTTTTTAAAGATTGAATTACCATTGACCAACCTGATATGGGCTGGGATTAATGTTTGCTAATACATACAGACAGATTTTGTGTGAATGAGTGTTGAGAGATATGCTCTCATTTCTGTTATTATTATTATGCCCCTGAATATTTGTGTTTAATGTTGTCATTGGCGGCCGCTGTGGACGCGCTGGTCATGTGACGTGCAATCAGGAGATGACATGCATGTGTGTGTGAATAAATGAGGTGATCCCGTAGGTGCGGATGTTCACCCAAAACTGCAAAACGTGTGCTGTGTTATGTCACGTTAAACGCTGTGTAGAAGTGACTCTTCTAACAATGAGTAAAACCACACACACATGAGTTCTGAATGGATTTTATCCACCAACATATTTAGACTCGCAAGATATTTACCACCTTTTATTTCAGATCTTAAATCTGCTCCCACATATGTAAAAGTCAGGAAAACTTCTTATGATGAGAAATATGACCAGATAAACTTTTGGGGTGAAAATAAATATTCATTATGATGACATTAAGGTTATGTTACAGCTACAGTATGAAATATAAGTTTAGGGATGAAGTTAAGGTTGGGGCTACAGTATGAAATGGGCCTATTTGGAAGAATTTTAGTGGCTGTGATGAAAGGATTTTTTTTTCAAAACAGAGGTGGTGACCAGTAGTGTGCACCCTGAGGTGAGCGTGTCAGCTCCAGCAGCTGGTTCAATAAAGCACTGACGGACCTCAGACTTATGTCAACGCGAAGCGGTTTGGACACATATTTAGAAATGATCCTTGGCTTTAGGTCAGGCTCGGTCACATCAGCACCATAAAGCATTGAACATTTTAAATTTATAAAAGCTTATTACAGAGGAAGCCAATGGGCTTGTTTGATGCAAACAACATCTCCATCTCCTCAGTAATAAATCAGGACACTGGGGGATCACAGACATTGTCAAAGTCCACCTCACATTATTTCCCTCAAATGTGCGGCATTGCACACAGATGGTGATGATGATGACTGATGTGCTCATCATTTGTGAATGCAGGAATGCAAGTAGTTCATAAAATCTGGGTTTTTATCACAAACCTAAATGTGTTGTTAGTATGAAAAAAATGCGGCCAATCCTTTCAAATTAAAAGCGTACTTCATCTTTTTCAATGAGATTTACAAATGTTAGGAAAACTCCATATTCCATGATTTCCGGACAGCCGAAAAAAAGACATCAGTGCCCAGTATGCCTCCTTGTAAATGAAGCACATCAGACTGCCGTCATTCACAGACTTAAGTGCATTGGCCCTCAATTTATCATTCTTACATGAAAACGGGTGCAAATTTGAATGTGCATTTGATAATACGACAGGACAAACGTGTGATTTATGAAACACTCATATCTGACCAATCCCAGCATACAAATGGTCGGGTGTTGATAAATGTGCCTTTAAATATTTGAGGTTTGGGGGCCTCACCCACTGAGGTCAAACAAAACTGGCAGGAAAAGAAAGTTTTCCAAGATGAAAATTGACATCCTCACAGATGAGGCGGAGCTAAACAAAAACACAAAGATGTGCTTTTTGCCAATGTGAAAACTGTAATTAAGGACCACATGAAAACACTCTGTGGAAGAGAATCAGGCTACTGAGCGCATGTTGTCAGACTTGACCAAAAGTTACAGCAGAGATCTTGGAGACACACACAGAAATACATTGTTTATGTTGGCCTCAGTTGTCCGCACGCTTGAGGCAATAAATAACATATTAAAAGAAATGAACAAAAACCTAAAAAATCCCTTAAAATGACCAAATGTTGTCCCTTGTCTGTGTTTATTATGCCAATTTCAACATAGGATACTTCATCACATTACTGATTATAAAACCGTATAGAGTAGAACCCAGTGGATGCAGTTGCTGCCCATGGTTAGGCTTTGGCTCCTTACAATGGCACATCAAAAGATACTCCATTCACCAATGCAATGCAAAACTGAGCATGATATAATAATGTCACACATTTTTTCTGGGTATACAGCAGCTGGCCACCCTGGTGGTCCAAGGTAGAACCAAAGTATTACTGACTATTTTGGTTTTTATGGGTGCCAGTTCATTAAGACAGGTGGAGAGTGTGTTATTGTAGTAGGTTACAAGTTCGGATGGGTTTTCAGACAATGGGGGAGGGCTGGAGGCTTGTTTGGTGGCCAATGTGGTTGAAAAAGCCGAAGGAGAAATGGAGTTGAGGTTTCGAAAAGATATAGTGCGTGTTGTTTTGGGGGTGGGAAAATTTACATGTTGGGAGAGATTAAAACAGTGAATTAGATTCAAAAAGTCTAAGGCAGGTTTGCAGTTTTTATTATCAAAGTGAAAATTGAAGTCACCAAGAAGTAGGATGGATGAGGAGATGGCAAACAGCTTGGTCAGAAAGTCTGTCAAATCAGAGAGAATGGAGGAGTTTGGCTTGGGAGGATGATAAATGACTGCAGTGACTAATGGGGTGGGACCAGGGAGTTTGAAGACAATGTGTTCAAAAGTAGGAGTGTTTGGAATTTGAATGTTGGTTATTTTAATGTCCTTTCTATATATGACAGCAGTACACCCCACCCCTCCCATCAGGGCGAGGGTTCTCAATGAATTTGAAACCGGATGGAGTGATTTGTTTCAGTGAGTAATGGGCCTGGTGGTTGGCTGGAGACCGAGGCCTGGTGGTTGGCTGGAGACCGAGGCCTGGTGGTTGGCTGGAGACCGAGGCCTGGTGGTTGGCTGGAGACTGAGGCCTGGTGGTTGGCTGGAGACCGAGGCCTGGTGGTTGGCTGGAGACCGAGGCCTGGTGGTTGGCTGGAGACTGAGGCCTCGTGGAAGAGCCTCAGTGCTGCTGCTGCTTGCCCAAAAAAATGACATCATGGCCCAGTTCACCTCCTTGGCTTCAGAACGCCTTCATTCACTGACTACTTGCTTTTGGTCTATTTACGCGTGGTGGGCGTGTATGGAACCTGGACCAGAGAATATGCATAGAAGAGAAGCGTGTAACTGCAGGCAGAAGGAAGAATAGACTGAAGAATGATGGTAGCATTACCTCACATCAAAATTGATAAATACTGAAGCTTGCATGAAAATGGTCATACGCCCGCCAGATGGGAGAGATACATGTGTAACAACATGCGCGTAAAAAAACCTGCTTAAGCGCAAACTAGAGAATAGGCCCCTTAAAGAGGCCACGTACCAGATTTCTGAGAAGAAGCTGCAGTACCGTATTTACTCACACAATCCTTGCCAATGAGAGAAAAACATGTTACTGATTAATAGTGATTAATATAATAATAATAATGCATCAGTTTTATATAGCGCTTTATCATAGACACTCAAAGTCGCTTTACAGAATTAAGGCATTATTCTTTCACTCCACACTTAGTGGTGGTAAGCTACTATTGTAGCCACAGCTGCCCTGGGGCAGACTGACGGAAGCTAGGCTGCCATAGTGCGCCATCGGCCCCTCCGACCACCACCAGCACTCACTCACACACTACATTCATACTAGGCAATGTAGGTGAAGTGCCTTGCCCAAGGACACAATGACAGATACCACTGGGGTGACTGCCACCCCACTGTGGCACCTGGAATTCTCAGTGGTCTCCCATCCAACTACTAACCAGGCCCAGACCTGCTTAGCTTCCGAGATTTAACGGGATCGGGCAATGACAGGCTGGTATGGCCACATAATATAAGGGCCTTTGTGGCATTTTTTTTTACCAGTAACTTTGACCCAATACTGTTTCCTTACAAATATTGAGAAGAAAACAAATTGTGAGTTTATATTGTCTATCACCATTTTGAGGAAAAATATAAAGATAGGAATTTTGGTCCATGTTGCCCAGCTCTAGTCTGTGAGCCTGTACCTTATCACCCAATGTGCTGCTTTGCTGTGAGACTCAAGGTCTTGACACAGCTGGTGGTGTTGACCAAAGATTGAGACAATCAGAAAGGGTAGGACATAATTCAAGCCATGATTCAATGACATGATGCTGTATTGTACATGTGCACTGCAGCTCAGGATAATTGCCTATACAAAGAACATTTAGACCGAGGCACACGTCACTCAAGGGTCCCTGAAAAAATGCCCCTAAATGCATGTTCGACTTGCAATGAAGAGGCTAAAAAATCACCTCAAAAAGATAACTAGATTTATTAATCAAGAACCCTGATAAATGTAAAGCTACATGCAAGATTGAGTAGTTATCTCTGTTCACTTCACAGAAGATGTCGAACAATCTGACTCCATCTTTTTTATAATGTTTCCATCAATAGTTCAGAGTCCAGTCACTATCTTCTGCGTCCTTTTTATGTTGCTCTGTGTGTTTAAAGATTTACTCACTGAGTCTAACCCGCTCAATAGTGATCCTTAACTCTGTAAGCTAGTTACATTATAAGCTAACATATACATAACAATACTTAACCTTAGCTCCTACAATCAGTGGACATAATCTGACAATAACAACACCGAAGCAGGTAGCTGCCCTGGCTCTGGTAGGTTGGACTTTGTTCTTTGTGTGTATAGGCCATGGGGTGGCCTTGAGCCTGCAGCCATGGAAGATAAGTGACCTGTGGTTCCATATTAAACTGTTATTCCTGTTGATTTAATTTGTGTTTGTTAAACATATGGTATAAATGACTGATGGATTGATTCTCTCTGAATAATCTCAGGTTTGAAGAAATAGCAGAGTAACTTTGCTTAGAATTAATCTTTTAAAAGAAAATAGCAGCCCTTAGATTATAAAACTAAGTGTTCACCAGTCCACAATGGGACCAACAGACACAAAGACAATGCAACTATATTTATCCAATAAAGCTGTTTCCCAGCAGAGAGAAATCCATGTTAGTTTAGGGAAAACATGCAAACTTGACCAAGAGAGATGTGAGTGGAATCAAGGCCACAATGTTTTGTTCGCGATGTAGCATTTCTACAATGGACACCTTTTGTTGCATGGGTTGTTGTTCATATGTTTAGTTTAATGTGATAAATACCTGTGTCTGCTTTTGGAAAACTCTCACAGGAGTTGGAAGGCACTGACAATCCAACTCAGAAGTTTGTTGATTCACTTTCTGAACCTGTTTTGCAGAGATTTGCAGAGGAGGAAAAAGCCTTTGCCAACTTGTGAATATACTTTTTCTCGGCTGGCCAGGCCAAATGGATGATAGGTAGAGCTGTTCCGTTGCTCCAGATGTGCACACACATGCATATTGTAAATGCATGTGGAGAACATAAAATTTTGGATGAATTTCCACCCTTGTTTAATGACTCCATATGTCCCAGAGGCAGCAGAGGACGAGGGTTTGTCTCCTGGTCATTCCTCATTGTGATGCAGACGTTTTCATGGCAGCCCAAGGGCACAGGTGGTCTTCACCAGCAGAGCAATCAGTCATGGAAAAGGGTCAGGGAGGTGTGCTGTGATAATGTGGGTGTGGTTTGAAAACATAATCTATAATCCAGAGACATGAATGATAAATTATTGTTATGCTGTTGAGTGGGATATTTTTGAGTAACAGGACGAGCAAAGTAAAAAGACTGCAGAGAGTTTGCCCTCTCAATACTCCTGTCATTTTGACACTCTCAAACAGTCTCACTGAGCCAAATAAAAATATCTAAGGCTCAGAAAGATGAAAAGCCCACAGTCACATCACAACAGTGAAAATAGGAAAGTCACTCATTTCTGGCTCCTGAGATTAAGTGGCACCCTTATTGGGACAAAGCTTGGTATTGTGTCCATACCTGTAGAGTTTCACACCTGCCTCCTTCTCAAGTTGAGCCCAAAGCTGATAACACTCATCCATCATGATCGTGTAGAAGTCCTGCTCATAGGCCTTACGGATGATACGGGTCTGACCATGGGAGCTTCCACGTGTGTGCGGGAGGACAAACTTCAAAAGAAAAACATGCAAACTTCAAAAATGTAAAAGGAGCAGAGACTCTGTCAAGAAAATGCCACTGTGTTTGTGGAGTCATTGCTGTGCTAGTTTGTAAATATGCACCTGGATTGGCCAATGACTGGTGTTGAAAAAATCAATGAAGCATTGGGAAGGTGGAAGAGGCTCAGGGCTGTCTAACCAACATTGTACTTGGCCCAATTTTTCAAACAAACAACTTAAGCCACATGACAAGTGCAAATGTATATAATACAAGACAAATTCCTTGTGCGTATTCAATACATTACTTGGTCAATAAAGTTGATTCTGATTCTGATTCTGAATAAGCTGTTTCTATTTGTATAAAATCAGAGAAACACATATTTAGAAAGCTTTCATGTAGGTACAAGGCAATGGCATAACAGGAACATGTTGGTCAGGACACCCCAGATAAAAACATATTTAAGCTTTTTAAAAACAAGCAATAAAATCAAGCTATTAAAAACAAACATCAGTCAGGTTAAACAGACATTTTTTTCTTAATCATTATCCCCTATATAATCTTTTATATAATTTAGTTCATTTTACATTTTAGAAACATTTATCTTACATAACTAGGGCTGTTGCAATTTACCAGTATTGATAATAATTAAGATATTGCAATGAAGTTGTAATATTGTGTGTAGCACATGGACATGATTTTTCCACAGCAGAGACGTTGAGTTGCATGAACAGCGAAAGTTAATGTTACAGTAAGTTATTTTAAAGTTAATCCATGCTGGCTTTGTAGATGACATTGTTCATCAGTTCATCTGTTACTTTTTAACTACCTGTAGCTATTTATTTTCTTTGTAGGCAAATGTTACTGTCATATTGTCTCTACACCTTCTTACACATGGATTTTGAGTGTTTCGGCTTTAAAAATGAGACACAACACAACATAATGTTTAAAATATATATATATATATATATATATATATATATATATATATATATATATATATATATATATATATATATATATATATATATATATATATATATGTATTATTATTAAAATGTCACATTTTTTCCCATTATGTTTGTGAAGTAAGTCTCCCTGACCTCTGCATGAAACTCCTAGAAACGGCGCACATAGAGCGCACACAACATGGTCAGAAATCCTTACATGAACTCTTCAACCTGTTAGAACTGCTGCTCTTTCAAGGGAAAAGCAACAGCACCAGCAGCAGATAGCTCAACACCTTCATCCCCAAAGCTGTGAATATCTAAACTACTGACCTATTGCTGCTTCCTGTAACACGACCACATTTAGAGAAGCACATACATGTATTTAAATGTGTTAAAACATTAGCACCCTGCAGTGTGACTCTAATCAGAAAGTATCCTCTCTATGGCGCTTTAACACTTCATTACTTAATGACAGTAAATTTGAAAAAATTATAAGAAAAGAATGGGAGGACTTTCTATTGACAAACGACTCCCCGGAAATATCACCGTCCTTACTCTGGGAAACTGGCAAGGCTGTCATTAGAGGGAAGATTATATCATACTCTTCTTTTAAGAAAAAACAGGAACAGATGGCAGAAAAAACACTTGAAGAAAAGATCAAAAAACTTACGGAAGAATACGCAGCTAACCCTTCTGAACTTTTATGGGAAAAACTTAATCTGAATATCATCTTATCTAAAAAAACCGACTTCATTTTGCAACAATTACGATACAAAAACTTTGACTACAATAATAAATCAGGCAAATATTTAGCAAATCAGCTCAAACATAGTAAAGAAAATTCCTTTATAGCAGCAATTTCTGATAACGCAGGTCAAACTTTAAACTTACCTCAGGACATTAATAACATCTTTCATGATTATTATCAAAACTTATACTCATCAAATTTAAACCCTGACCCTGAAGATATTAAAACCTTTCTTAATAAACTAAACCTACCACAGCTCACTATAGATCAGAAAACCACCTTAGACTCACCATTAACCTTACAAGAATTACAAAATGCTTTAGATAGCATGTCAACAGGCAAAGCACCAGGTCCAGATGGGTTCCCTGCTGAATTCCTTAAACATTTCTGGTCAATGCTGGCTCCACTATTTTTCAGAGTAGTAACAGAGATCAAAAATAAAGGGCATGTAGGAGGTCACATGAATACAGCGAACATTAAATTGTTACTTAAACCAGACAAAAACCCCATATTACCCTCAAGCTATCGTCCCATCTCACTTATTAACACAGACTTAAAAATTATTTCCAAAGCACTCACATCCAGGTTAGAGAAAGTAGTACAGTCAATTATACACCAAGACCAGACAGGTTTTATTAAAAATAGACACTCCACAGACAATGTGAGAAGACTGTTTAATGTGATCAACATGGCACAGAACTCTAAAAAGAAAACAATAATCTTGTCACTCGATGCAGAAAAAGCATTTGATAGAGTAAACTGGTCATTCCTCCTAACTGTCCTTGGCAAATTTGGCTTCGGAGAATCATTCATACAATGGATCTCCACCCTGTACAATAAACCTAAGGCCTCAGTAACCACAAACAAAATAACATCCCAAAGCTTCACACTGCAGAGGGGAACCAGACAAGGCTGTCCACTCTCACCTTTGCTTTTTGCAATATTCGTTGAACCTCTCGCAGCAGCTGTACGTCAGAACTCTGTTATTAAAGGAATCCACTCATCCATCTCAGAACACAAAATTAATCTCTACGCGGATGACATTTTACTCTATTTGGAAGAACCGCAATCCTCTTTAGAGGAAGTATTTAATCTAATAAACAGCTTCTCTAAATTATCAGACTATTCCATTAACTGGACAAAATCATCAATCCTCCCTTTGACAAAAAACTCTTGGAATCCTGCAAACCAAAATCCACAACACCCCTCCACCACAAATACAATTAAATATCTAGGCTTAAATATATCACCAAACTTAAATGAATTAATTAAACTAAATCATGATCCGATGTTGGACAAAGTCACAGAAGATCTGCGGAGATGGAACAATCTCCCCATCTCACTACTTGGCAGGATAGCCTCAGTTAAAATGAAAATCTTACCAAAAATAAACTACTTGTTCTCAATGATACCACTAAAACCACCAAAACAATGGTTTCAAAGATTAGATTCTACAACTACAAAATTCTATACTAGAAATAAAAAACCTAAAATAAGCCTTTCTACCCTTCAAAAAAACAAAGACGAGGGTGGTTTAGAAGCCCCTAATTTCATGCATTATTACTTAGCAAACCAAATACTATATTTAACAGAATGGCTAAATCCAAAAGAATACTACAACACCTGGCTAGAAATAGAACAGTTAGACTGCAAACACATTAAACTCTCTGATCTCCCTTTTATCACTGCGACCCTCAAACATCACAACTGCTTTAAAAACCCACTAATTGCCTCCACACTGACTGCATGGTGGAAAGCCCTGGACATCACAAATGTTCAATTAAAAACTAGTATACTGTCTCCAATCTGGCACAACCCCGACTTTAAAAAATAAAAAAAACACCACTCTATCTGAAGACATGGGAAGAGAGTGGAATCACTCATCTCCAAGACCTTTTTGAAAATGACAAGATCAGGTCATATAACAATCTAACCCAAGCATTCGATATAAATAAAAGTAACTTTCTACAGTACTTACAAGTAACAGAGACAATAAAGAAAACCACTCCACTAGACTTAACTACGTTACAACCTCCAGAACTGGCTATATATATGAAAAAAATCTCAACAAAATCAAAAAAACTCTCAAAAATATACAGAGCGCTTTCGAACACTAACTGTAATTACTTACCAATCGCGAAGTGGGAGGCCGAACTCTCAATCACCCCGAGCACTGATTTCTGGGCAGAAATTTGTTGTAATACTTTTAAGATGACAAAAAACACAAACCTTCAGCTAATTCAATACAAGGTCCTCCACAGATCCCACATTACCCAACAGAAAATGCATAAAATGGGCTTCTCAGCAACAGACATCTGCTCTCAGTGCACCCAGAATACAGCGGATTCCTATTTACATGCCTTATGGCTTTGCTCCCCAGTTCAACACTTTTGGATTCTAATCACTGAAAAACTGTCCTCCATTTTGGACTACAGAATTCCTTTATCTCCAAATCTTTGTTTGATTGGAGACCTGACAATGCTTCAACCTCCAGCAAACCAATCACAATCAATCCTTGCGGCACTAGCCATAGCAAAAAAAAACAATATTACTAAATTGGAAAGACAAAAAATCCTTAAACATAAACCAATGGCAAAATCTCCTCACAGAATTTATTTCCATGGAAAAGATGTCTGCTCTCAGAAAACAAAAAAAATAACGTGCTTTGAGGAGCGTTGGACTCCTTTTTTAATTGCATTAAATCTAAATTTTTAAAAGCCTGATGATCTAGCCTGCAAGCGACTGCCAGCACCACTCTTTACTAACGCACTAGCCCAACTGTAGGCCGGGGCCGCCTTGGGCCTCTGGGGTGGTCTTGGTCAGGATGGCTGGGGTGGGTTGCCGGGGTGCCTTGTTGCCTCAGCACGGGTGTGCATTCCTTCTGGGTGTTCACGGGGTCCCGGGGCTGTTTGATTTGGCGCCGTTGCCCCTTGCATGCGCATCTGGTTGGTCTCTGGGGCTGGGGCCCTGCGTGCTCCCCTGCCGCTCCTTCCCCTTGCTCCCTGTCCCCTGTCTCGTCCTCCCCCCCTCCTCCTCCTTTGCTCTTGCGCCCGCCATCCTGTGGGGTTGGGTTTGGGGGGCTCCCGTTGGCCTGGGGCGCTGGTGGGGGGGCTGTGGCTCCCGCCTGGGGGGCGGGCGGTGCCGTGCCGGGTGGGTTGGCTGGGGGGTGGTCTCGTTGGGGGCCTGGGGTGGTGGGGTCCTTGGCTCCGGTCCGGGGGGATCCGGGGTGGGGGTAGCTTTGGGGGTGGCTGCTGCCCGGGGTCGGCGATTGCCTCCTGGGTTGCTGGGTGGCGGGGTGTGGCTGTGGGTTGCTCCGTCGGCCCTTGCGGGTCCTTGGCTTGGCTCCCTGGGGCGCACCTTTGCTAGGGATGTCGCTTGCGCGACGAGCTAGGCGGGGTCCCCTCGGGGGCTTTTTGTACGACCGCAATGGCCGGGGTGTGGACGTTATGGCTAGGGGGTGGGGTGAGGGGTGCTATGGGGCCTCCCCGGGGGTCGTATTGGGCGGGTGTGCGGGGGAGCGGCGCGTGGTTCCTGGCCCGGTGGATCCGCGTTGGGATTGGCTGGTCTGCTGGCTGGGTGCACCGGGCGCCGTGGGCGCGATTCCGGGGCGGGGGTGCCCCGGGGGCGGATCCTTGGGCTACGTGTCCGGGGAGGTGCTCTCCGGCCATCTGCCCGGGGACCGGCCGCGGCTCGTGGCGGCGCTGCGCAGCCTTGGGCGGGGCGGGGCTGGTGGCCTTGGGCCCGCTGTTGTTTGGGGTGTGCTGGCGTCGGGGGGGGTGTCTCGTGCCGGTGCGTGGGTCGTCGGGGATTGCCTCCGTGGGGGGGGGGGGGGGGGGGGGCTCTATTGGCGCCGTTGGTGTGGGGGGGGCGGTTCCGGGCTGGGGGTGCTTCGGTACTCTGGCTTGCCGGTCCGTGGCTGGCGGGATGGCCCTGCTTGGCGGTGGATGGCGTCCTCTCTCGTCGGGGGGGCCGGGGCCGCCTCCCGGTGGAGAGTGTTGTATCGTGGCGCCGGGTGGGCCTGTGCTGGCCCTGGTGCGGGCATGGGCCTCCCCCCTGCTCGGTCGCTCCCCTTGGTGGCGGGGTGGCGTTGCTCCGGGCCGGCGGGCGGCGGGGGTCGCCCCCTGGGGCGCCGGGGGATGTTGTTGGTGCCTGGCTGTGCCCGGGGGTGGGGGGTGTCGCCGTGCTCCGCGGGGCCGGCGCGGTCTGGGGGGTGCCGTGGGGGGGGTCTCCGGCTGTGCTGTTCCGGGGCCCGCAGTGCCACTTGCCCGTCTGCGCCATCTACCCTCTCGCGTGGCCCGCCACGCGGACGGGCCCGGCTCACACTGGACAGGCCTCCTACATGTTCACTTCACCCCACTCCCAGCTGGTCTGGCGCACTCACAAAATGCACCACACACCAATACCCAACCCTTGGGGGGCTGGATGGTGGGGCTGGGGGTGGAGGGGGCCGCCACCTGTGTTACTATGTAGTGGCGTGGGGGCGGCCCTCCCACCTCTAGTTGCCCTACTAATCCCTCCAATTTTAATCGCATCTCAACATGTCACCCCCCGGAGGGTGTATCATCTTTTACACCCTCCGGCCTATTACACCACATACACATAAATCCACAGAGGCTGGAGGGGGAGCACCGCTCCCCTCCATCCCCCTTCTTTTAATTACACCCCATACATTCACCAAACACACACATTCACACAGGGGATCGGGAAGTGCCTCTCCATTGGGGAATGGAGAGGCACCATAACAGGGTGGTGGGTTGGTACACATATTTGGGCCTCTCCGGTGGGGGCCTGGCCCCTCTGTTGGTGGCTGGGCCACTGCATAGAGCAAAAGCACATCAAGATGGTGCGGTCGGGCGTGGCGGTGGGTCTCGGGGGGGCTTTGCCGGGGTCTCTCCTTGCGGGGTCTTTCCGGGCTGTGTCGGCCGGGTGGGGCGCGGGGGTGCCTCTCCCCCTTGGGTGTGGCTTGGTGCTTGCTTTGTCTCCTGGTGGCCTTGGGGATCGGTGGCGTGGTGCGCTGGGTCCTTGGCTCCTTGGGGCTTTCTCGGGTGTGTATGGGGGGGCGATGGCTGCCTCTCGGCTTGGGATCTTGGGGGCGTTCGGGGGACTGCTTGGCCGTGGGGTGGTCGCCGGGGGCCCTTAGGCTGCCTGCTCTTGCTGCTGGCCTGACTGCTTCTTCGGGCCCGGGGGCGGCTCTTGGGTTTTGCAGTGGCGGTACTTGGAAATACATTTGTCATGGATGCACTGGCCTTGGGCTGTGGGATAACACTCATACTGGGCTCAACCTTAGACACGTTGTTCCCAAATACCTGTTTTATGGAATTTCCACTCACCTCTTCCTCTGTTCACAGCCACCACCATTATTCCTAAACAACACACAGGTCACCAAACTGGCTTGACAACACAACAATAAACACAATATACACAACCACAATTTCACATCGCATCACTTAAAACTATTCCTCACCCATTCCATATCCTATCTTGTATCCCTCTTCCCTGCTAACTTCCCCACCCCCCTCCAACCCCTCACCTTGGTGTAACACTGCCCTCTCTTTTTTACATCCTCCCTTTAATAAAGTATTTCTTACCCTTCCCTAGGGAGGGCTGGTGACGGTCACAATTATGCAATGAAATAAATAAATTTATTTAATTGCAATAATAAAATATGCATTGCTGTCAAAAGATTGCACTTCTTGTAGTGTTAACCTTCGAAAGCATGTGCAGACAAGGTAAAAAAAAAAAAAAAAAAAAAAAAAAAAAAAAAAAAAAAAAAGCACGAGAGGGAAAGAGCTAAGGAATCTCAAGCAGGACTTTTCCAGCAGAAATTTATAAAACTCCAGATATTCCTTGATTCTGGCAATTCTAGTCTCATCGAGGATAATCAAAAAAAGATGCAACCTTTAGCTAACCGGTAAATGTGCACAGAATTGTGTGGAGAATGAGACAGCTATTATGCTGCAGGTATTTGATATACTTTGAGGAAATACTATTGTCAAAGTCAGTGTTCGTAGATTTAGGTTGCATGAGTCTACAGGAATGGACAGAGATTGAAAGATTTATCAAGCTGATCATGAGCTGAGGCAACCATCAAATTACATGACCAGTTGCACTTTTCTACACGAGTCTTTGTACAGACTCTTGCCCTAATTAAATACACAGCGAAGGAGGATGGGGACTGGGCTTTAGTAAGTTAGAGTATGGAACTGCGCATGCGCGACCTGCGGGGGTCATAGATCGAGAGGGATATAAACGTAAACAAACTTGTTCACTCTGTTGATATTTCCAACCTAACAGTGTTTGTAATTTTATTCCAGAGACCTTTAGTGTTTATAGTATTAATATTACACATATTCGAACTTGAGGAGGGACCAGGGCTTTCCTCTGAAGCCACTTTTGGCGGATCCGAGGGCTTTTAAAAAACGATGGGAGCAGCTGCAGCAGTATCGAAACAAGGCATTCCCCTTGCTTCCACACAGATTACACCTGGTGCACAAAAACACCGACTACCTGGGTCTCCAGCGGGCGGAATTTGGACACTACCCGAGAACAATGCACATATCTGAGCACTTTTGTAAAACTGATGCGAGAAGCAGTATTAAAGCGACAGACCTTCTCTGTTTCCACATTCCTCCCAAGCTTTTAACTTATGATTGTTAAGTTTTTTTTTCCTGTATTTTCCTTTATTATTGTTAGTTTCTTTTTTTTTTGATTTGTGTATTTTTTTTAACAACTGCAAAGTGTCTGAGTTTTTGACAAGTGCTTATAAATAAAATGTATCATTATTATTGACGGGACAAGCAAGATTTAAGTATGAAAAGGACAGTGTGAGTTCTCACTTTGAAAAGGTGAATTTACCTTTCACTAATCAGGTCCATGATTATTTTTATTAAGCAATCATTTTAATTAAATTTACACATTTGAAGGAAGTACACAGGATGGACACTAAACAGGCTGATAAGTGAAAGGCGAGTTTATCCCTCTTGACCATTGAAATCACGCGCGAGAACTGAAAGAGAGAGCGAGATATTCGAGTGTGTGAAAAGGCTTATTCAGATCAGTAAGATAATCCATGCAGTGACCTACAGTAATAATCACAAATATATGAAAGTCAAAATCTAATGTGCAAAGTTGTAATAAATCGGTAATATAGCACAACTAGCTGACAATTACAAGCAACAATATTTATGCTTTCCATTACAACAGAAGGAAACCTCCTGCAAAATTGGACTCAGAGGTGGCATCCATCTGCAGGACTGGTTAGGTTTAGTAGACAGGAAGAGGAGAACACAAAACACAGATCACAAACAGTCAGCTCAAAAGCCAGAATGCCCAGAGAAAAAAGGATAGAAGAGAAGAGAAAAGAAGAGGTAGCACAGACTGCAGAGAGAAAAACATCTACCAGTAATTAGTTTATTGGTTTGAAGCCCTAACCTATGGAGAAAGAAGGAGGTGACCTAAACAGTGAGAAGGGTTAATGGTTAATCCGCTTAAGGTTTAGGTTAAGGGCCAAACAGTCAGTGTAGGCACAAAGAAGTGGGCTTAATGTCAATGCTTTTTGTTTGGCCTAAAAGCTTCTAAATGTATTAATTAGAAGATCTGTTGCTTAACAAATTTCCTTATTATGCACCAAATGTATTTTATTATCTTTTAAAGATGGGCTCTGGAGTACAAACGAACAAGTCGTTATTAGTTTTCTAATAAAATAGTGATTTTCTTTTTTCTTTTTTTTTGGGTGGCGGTGGGGGGTTAATATGCTAGTTGATGTTATTGAATTTGGCAAATCAATCAATCAATCAATCAATCTTTATTTGTATAGCGCCAAATCATAACCAATGGTATCTCAAGGCACTTTACAGTAGAGCAGTCTTAAGGACGGACTCTTCATTTTATGGATACACACATATGCATATATACGTATATACACATACATATGTATCCCACACCCAACATGAATTCATCATGGCGGCAAGGAAAACCTTCTGTTAAGCAGCAGGAACCTTGTGTGGATCCCATTCCTATGATGAACAGCCATCCACGTTATGCTGTGTTGGGTGTGTGCAGAGAAAAGGGTGGAGACAGAGCCACTGAGTCTCTGTAACTCCACACTGAGGATCCCACGGACCTGCAAGACAAAAGCCAGAATGAGTACAGGAGCAAACACACAAGGGAGTAAGCAGACATAGAGGGAGTGTTTGAGAGAGGAATGGGACCCTCTCCGGTCCCTCTCTAACCTAAATGACCTCTCTCTTAACGCCCTCTCCAACCTCTCTCCAACCGAGCATGCCAGACCCCCCCCCCCGGCAGTGTATGCCTATTGCATCTTAATTATGAGCTATGAGCTGGTTCCTAACTAAAAGCTTTATCAAAGAGGAATGTTTTGAGCCTAACCTTAAAGGTTAGGAACTGCCCATTGGTTCAACTGCCCATTGAACTAAAACACACAGCTACTCAAGTGTAACGGCCACAGACCATGTGATTTCTCCTCATTTCCAACACAGATACCACAGTACACCTCCCCTGATAGAAGGCATTCATGAAGGACGACTCTTGCCCCCTCTCCCACCAATAATTGTCAGCTACCCCATCCACCTTTATATCAAAGGATAGTAAATCTTTAAATCCACATTCAGATCTGCATCAAAAGAGACCTCCAGACTTCCTGCTGGTAGAGCACACAGCACCTCCTGTAAACCCAGGACAAAAATTCAGCCTTATTTGAGCTTACAATGAAAGAAGTATTTTTCAAGTCATTTTAATTGACTGTTCTATTGACTGGAATCTCCACTCAGGAAATCAGAATTCCAAGGCTAAAAAGGTTACAATAAAATGGTGATTTAACTATGGTTCCTCAAGTTAAAGTAACATCTACCAAGAAATACATTGAAATAACTCCAGTGTTCACTTGGTATGAATCATAATTAGTCAAAGTTTAATTAGGTCATTTTAGAGAGAAAACTCTTAGTTAATAATCTGTCATGATTGGTGTCTAAATGATCAGAAAATCATGATCTCTGTATCTATTCATCATTGACGTTTATGATCTGCTTGTGTTGTGAGTTATTTTAATTTCTTTCCTTGATTCATCAAAGAAATCTTTACAAGCACCAATACACATTTACAAACCACAATCACGCTCACAACAGGCATCAAACCCACAGAGTATGGATGGAAATACCACTACAGAGTTATTTTGCACTTTTAGTAACACACATGCCAAATTAAATGGCACATAAATGTAAAAGTTGAGGAGAAAGTGACTGTTTACATCTAATGGTGGATGCCACCATTTTGCGAAAACGTCATTCCGACCGACTCAGGGTGCTTGGATCCTGCCAGAGTTCCCGAGTCGGGGTTCCGAGCTCAAGGGCCGTTTTATTGCACTTTTTTGATTCGTTCTGTCGGATTTATCTGAGTTCTGAGTGCAATCGAATGCAGCATAAAACCCGAAGCACGGAATCCATAATCGGTTCCTCGGGCGCAGGCCGTTTGTTCCCCAATGCAAAGTCCAGCTTTCACAAATGTTCTTCCTGTTTTCTTTGTAAGATAACTCACACTTTTTGTCTAGTTAGACTTTAATTTGATCTACTTGCCTGCCAACCTTCCACAACCGATTTCCTCAGAGTAACAAGCTGAGCGGACCCCCTTCAATCTGACCTCAAAACGAACTACACTCACAAAATGACATGCTTAAACGCATAGATATTATCTAATTCTCACATGTGTACAAATTAACTTGTTATATAATAAATGCTTAACCTGATCCAAACCATGGCATATCAAGTTGTATCTTCAAGATGGATTCCAAAATCCTTTTCAGAAACACATTATGCTGAATATTATGGTACATTATGTATTATGTATTTCCTGAATCATGTATTCAGGAAAAGTAACTATAACAATAAGACCTCTGTAGCATCTGCAATTTTCCAATACTCTGGTTCTATACATTCTGACCGAATGGCAGGGATTGGTCAATCAGATGTCTTCACGCCCCCTCTGTCACTCTCTTCTCCCGTCTGCACAATCATTGATGACATGTTCCCCAGAAACATCAAGCACAAATGGGTTCTGAAAAGGCTTTGTTTTTGCTTTGGGAGGATTTATTCTTTTGTTATATGCATTTTCAAGATTGTGGGGGCTGGCTTTGGACGGTGTCCCGACGGGAGAATACGAGAAGGGGGTGGAGCTTAGAGGAGGTCTTGCTATCTTTGATTTTGTAAGCTTTCCAACATTGCGGAATCCCCCTTTAATCTACTTGAGTTTGATATATCTGGTTTATATAAACCCCACAGTATGATGTCTAACTACCATGCTTCACTATATAGCATTTAAGTATGACATGACCTATACTGAAACAGCTGCCAAAACTGACACGGTGACCTTTAACCCGACTTTCACTAGTTAAGTTAACAGCTGTTTTCTCAATGCAGGACTGTGTATTAAGCATTTGTGATGTGCTGTGGGTTAGAGTACAGGGATCAAGTCTTCTTGTACAGTGTGTATGGCTTTTTGAGGTGCATCAGTATTTGTGTAGCAGTGTCTGGTAAAAAAGCAAAAGTGGGGGGACACACCTGCTCCAGCAGCAGAGTCCTCTTGTTCTTTTTAGCCAGCTGGTAGGCTGTGAAGGAACCCTGGACCCCAGCTCCGATCACAATGCAGTCAAATCTCTCTGGAGTCGCCATGCTGATCAGTTACAAACCCACGGACTCACACACACACACTACACAGAACATATAATGGCTGCTGGACACCACCCTGTGACACTGGAGGAGGAGCAGACCAAAGAGCGGATATTTCACCCTGAGCATTGGCAGGCAGGAGTGTGGGACAAACCTTACTTAGCTCATGTGTCAAATGAGCCGAGGCCTGTACTCTAACTACATACAACTACATACTGTTTTTATAATATCGTAAATTTGTAAAAATGTTGAGTAATCTAAAAGCCCTTTCAACAACTTTGTTTTATTCATTTAGCCACTTATTGCTGTTAGCCCTTTCATATTACCTAACATTCAGCCTCTGAATACTACTTTTGTACTCAAGACTACACTATCCAAGACCAAGACTTACCAGAGACCAGAATGCATCGAAACCAAGACAAAACCATCACTGGCTGCACATCAAAGTGATTTTTTGCAATAATGGCCCAGCTCTAATACACATATATACTGCATAGTATCTTTATTTCTAATAAATACACACACATGCATGCACACACACACACACACACACGCGCACGCACACAAACGCACACACACGCACACAAACACACACATCTTGTGTTATTAAATATTATTATATATCATAATATATATTATAACATTCTTTATGTAATGACGTAAAAATAAAATCTAATATTTGCTTTTTAGAAGTCTCTTATTACAGTAATAAGCAACACTATTACATAAGGGCTTTTTGATTGTTGTATCATAACAAGCACGTTTTTGTTCTAAAAAAGAATGCAGTAATTGCAGATTTGAATCACTCCGAGTTAAGTAACTTGCTCAACATTCCAAATAAAATTGCTCCCTGGGTGCGATATTGTGGTTGTCCACTGATCCTCGGGAATGTGTTAAATGCAAAAAACACATTTTGTGTATGTACCCGTACACATCCATAGCAATAAAACAAATTATTATTAGAGATAAATTGTTATTTAGAGAACAAATTCTTGCTAAATATTGCTAATTATTTATAATTATAGCAGTGGGTTGCATCGATTTTCGCACACTGTTACTTCTAGAATTTTCCTTTGCTCTTCAGTCTGGTTTTATCATTATTTTATTGAACGCATCATTAGATTAGTTAATAACTCAAATACAACACCATGGTAGGCCACCTGTGAACGGTTTCTTCTTTTCTGACTGCCCTTGTTATTTAACATTCTCAGAAGACCAAAGTGCACCTGCCACGCTTTCATAAACAGAAAAGGTGTCTCTGTCCATAAGTCACAGACCAGCACAGACTGGTCTAAGCAGATGTTGTTTGGTACAAATAAGGAAAACTTCAAGGAATGTTTTAAATGTCCCACTGCATTTAACCTCATTACACCTCATAGTCAACTGAACGTGATAAATACCATTTTTATTACTTTTATTGAAATCTCATTGCTGAACTCTATTCCATTGTTCTGCAATAAAGATCATCCAACCTTCTGGTTTACCTGCTTATCCTGATCAGGACTGTGGACTTTTGAAAGTATAGCAACCCACTGAGAGTACGTAGCTGACGCTTTTGACAAGTATTTTTACTTTTTTATTTAATTATCTCTACCAGATTATCCTCCAGAGTTGCAGAGGTCTACTATTAGAAGTAAGTGGAGTACCAAAGCAATACAAAAACAAGCATAGAGCTGAGAACCTGTAACCCTCTATGGTCAAACCACAGAAATCCCTGCTGTGAGTCCTTATTTTGTTAAAACAAAAAATTGTACCAAAGTTAACTAAAATAGATGACAAGATCTCACATAAACATTCATAAAAATCACAGAGGCAACATGACACCATATACAATACAACAAAATGATTAAAAGGATCTAAAAAAATAAACAGGCTGCATCATTATAATGACATTTAATTTGAATATGGATACAGTAGTATATAATATCTAGTCATTTAGCAGTTGATTGAACATATTTAATTCTTCTCATCATTGTGAGTTAGTTTCTCTGGATTGTCAAATTGATTTATTTTGGCATTATTTCTGTTGCACCTGCACACCACTGTATATCAGTGATTCCCAACCAGTGTGCCGCGGCACACTGGTTTGCCTTCTGGCAAGTCCAGGTGTGCCGTGGGATATTGTGACAACCATACTGTTGCGGCGTTCTGCCTGAGTGCTCCAAGTGCGGGGTGCACCTCGCGACGTACCGCGCCCGTCAAGCATGAACTCGGCTTAGTGCTGGGTGCATTTGCCGCTCCAAGCACATGCCGGCGCACACTCTACTGCTCCATGTGCGCGCAGGATTCTCCGCGGTGAGCTCATAAGGACTGCACTGTTAAAATGTGAACTCATCATTGTATAATGTGTTTGCTCAATTCATTTTCTGTGTTAATTAAGACGTTTATATGAGAAGAGGAAAATAGTTTAAAGTTTGTTTAAAATCTTGTTTATGTATTTAAGAGCTAAAATAAGTTAGTATTTAAAATAGAGCAAATTTCTCTCTAATAAAAAGTGAATATATTTAATATATGTATGAAAATAGTATAATATAAAAGTATTTCTGTTGAGAAATTGTTAAATTAAAATTGAAATTGTTTTTATTTTTTGTAGTTGTATATTATTGTTGTATATTATTGCAATATACATCTACACAAATTTTTTTTTTTTAATTTACTACTATGTATGCACTCATTTCATAATAAGCAAACTCTATACCTAAAAGAAGCAAACTCTATACCTAAAAACAATTATTAAAAAAAAAATAATGCAATATTTCGCTGTTTCCGCGGTTACGCAGGTGGGAATTATAAAACTGTGACAAAGGCTGTAGGACAACATTAAAACTGAGAAACGGCGAGAGAGAAAATGGTGCGCTTTCTTTTATGGTCACCCGTGATATTGTACATGATATGAGTGATAACACATGTTATAAGGCTATTTTGCACAATAGGTGTGCCTTCAGATTTTTACGTGTCCTTTGGTGTGTCTTGGGCACAAAAAGTTAGGGTTCATTTAAATTTGTAACGATAGATTCCAAAAACGTGTACCTCAATAATGTGTGAGCCCACCAATATGTACAAACTAATTCACCATACAATACTAGTTAATAATAAAGAGATCATGAGATGAAATGTTTTTATATGAAGTATTTTTTAATAATAATCCAACACAAAATAATCTGTCCAAAACACACAAATGTTTCACACACAATGGAACTAAACATGTGTTAACTCAATGGTGGTAGGCCCACACCACAAACATACACACAGTCACGTGTAGTCGTAAAACGGACGACTTTCCCAGTTTTACTCACAACTCGTGGTCAAAATACGTTGTCAGCCGGTGGGGTCCTTCAAAAAAATTAGTGTGATGAAATTACAAGGCAACTGTGGCTTCAAAGCACAGTAGCTGAACATGGCTCCTCGTTAGCCCGCTGTGGCCTCCTCCTCGACCGCAGCTCTCTCACTCCCGGTCCTGCACAGTACGGTCCGTCCTCCGGTCTGCCAATCAACCGCTCTCCGCGCTGCTGTCCATGGAACTCGCCGAACTTCCTTCACTTTAGCTTTACTCCGTCCGTTTTAGTCAATGTTTCTCGCGTCCGCATCCGTGCCTTCCCACTTACACCTGGCTCAAGTCTCCTTTTTTCTCTCTCTCTCTGTCCTTTTTCCTCAGCAGTGAAAATAAAACCCAGGATTGCAAAAGAAAAGTAAAGAGAAACATAATAGATATTGGCTTTAACAATATTATTTCAATAACATATTATACACCAATACAGTAATGTAAACTTTTTAAATAAAATATTATCCGTGACATTTACCTCATTAAATAATAATAATAATGACATAAAACTAATAAAAATGACACTAACTATAAAATAAACGTTGACTTTCATCCAGTTCAGTGCCTGATAAAACATTTAAAGGATTTTGCCATTATATTTCTCACAAGCTCCACTCTTCCCCTTCTAGAAGATTTTGATGTCCCCATTAAAACTAATTTAGAAGGCTCTAACACAGTTTTGATTTTTGGAGGAGATCACGTTAGAACAAGTGAAACATGGCTTTGAACTGTCACTGGATGATCACATGGCTTACCAAGTTCATCATAGCTTTGCTTCACAACAGGCTTTTTGAATTACTTGAACTTTCAACAGGAATGTCAATATCTAATTCACCGGCCTCGTTGATGCCTGGGCCCCTTTCCTGCTCATCGAATCTGGGTTCGACATTGAGATTCAAATCATGGTCGTCGTTAGGAACTATCTCTGAATCATCCAGATTTTGAGCTTGGGTTTGCTTTGCACACAGTTCAGGATGTGATAGTACTTTCTCCCAATCCATTTCAACAGGTCTTGGTAGGTAAGCTTCCTTGTACTCTGATTCTCAGTATTCCTGTTTATTGTCTGCTTTGGTTCTGTTGTTTGGTTTTTTAGTTGTGCTCTTGTAACAGCTCTTTGTTGTGACTTTTGGTCGTTGTCATGGTTTAATCTTCTAAATGGGGAGGTTGGGCAGTTTCTCCACAACAACAATGGCAATAATCTTCATTTGCGCTTGAGTTTTTGCTTCCCAGTGCCTCCAAAGTTCCTCAGCAGCACTCTGTCACTTTTGTCGAAAACTATGATCAATCAACAGCACTACTTAATACCCAAATACATATGTATTCAGCAGAAAACACTTGGTTTGGGGTGTACTTACACTTTAAGTGCCAAAAACTGGAGCTGGTACATGGGATAGTTATTTTCAGAGGCACTCAACTTTCTGCTGGCGAAAGCGACAGGTCCTAAACATTCGGGGTATTCCCGGTTTAGAAAAGCTCCTAAACCTAGGGAATTTGCATCAACATGCAGTGTATAAGACTTTGCTGGATCAGCAAATGCCAACACAGGAGCGTTTGTGAGGCAGCTGATAATCTTGTGGAATGCTTCATCGTAGGACTTGTCCCACCGGTCTCCAAAAAGCGACAGAAGGTCAATTGGAAGTTTCCACCGGGTAACTGCTTCCACTTTGACTGGGTCTGTGGCATCGATGCCATGCTCGGACACTATGTGCCCAACATAGGTGACACGTGAACGACAGAACTGGCACTTGTCAATAGACAACTTGAGTACGGCTTCCTCAAGACGATTATGGACTTTTAGGAGACTTTGTTCATGTTCTTCCAGGATTTTACCAAAGACAGATCATCCATGAATGATTACCTCCAGCAGGTGCATATCACTGATGGCCTTTTCCATCAGTCTTTGGAACGTCTCAGGGGCCCTTGTAATCCCCTGTGGCATCCTTTCCAATTGAAAAAATCCCAGAGGACATATGAAGGCAGGTTTGTCTTTGTCCTCTTCAGCCATTGGGATTTGATAGTAATCGCTTTGTAAATCTAACACTGAGAACCACCTGCTGCCTGATAAGCAGTCCAGAGCGTCATCAATACGCGGCACAGCATATTGGTCGGGAATGGTTCTTCGGTTTAGAGTCTGGTAGTCGACACACATTTGAAGTCGACCATTCTTTTTTTGAGCAAGAACAATAGGGGAAGCATATGGACTCCTTGACTCTTATTATTCCAGCGGCCAAAAGGTCTTGAAGATGACATCAAAATTGGCAGGGGCAATGCGGTGAGATTTCTCTCTGAAGGGAATGTCATCAGTTAGACATATGTGTTGTTCCACTCCTTTGGTCAAACCTACACCCCATTCTTCAGTGGAGAACACATTTGAATGTTGGGCCAACTTTTAACTTTTGACATTCTTGGCTTATGGGGAGTCACTGAAGTCAAACAAACAACGATCCAGACTTGAAGCAGCTTGGGTTTGAATCTTTGATGCATCAGTTATCACGTCAGCTACGTGCAAGCATGCAATTACAGTGCCCATAGGAATAGCAGTTTGTACTAAGAATTAAGTCTTTTTCCAGCATATTTGAGAACAACACAGTTGGCTGGACCAGTACACTTGGAGGAAGAGAAGGTGAGTGGGCACGTTCAGCGATGAGTATACTGTCTCCAATATTATCAGTGACATTTACGTCACTAAATAATAATAATAATAATAATAATAATGACACTAACTATAAAATAAACATTGACTTTCATCCAGCCCAGTGCCTGATAAACATTTAAATGATTTTGCCATTCTATTTCTCACATATCTCAAATAAATAATTTTGTTTAAATTTGCAATTGGCTATCTGTGCTACCATTTATTACATGAGTTATCCCTGGCAGTGTATTTGTACTGCAGTCAACACTTTCATGACACAGAACCAAACTTAGTTTTTCTTGACAGTGTAATCACTGAAAAACAAATATTAACTGACTGAGGGTGGGTGGCCATCTGTTTCCATTGGGCAGTGGAGGAGAAGAGTGCTGTCAGAAAGAATGTGCATCGAGACACAACAAGTAATAAACACTTGGCAGGTTAGTGGGGCCTGTAACTACCAGTCTAGTAATCACAGCTTTAAATACAACGAAACTGGCAGGATGGGAAAGAGAGAGAGATAGAGAGAAAGGCACAGACTGCAGGAAAATGCAGGACAAAATACACTTGCTGTTTTCTCTGTGCTTGATTTCTCTGGGTACCCGAGCTTCCTCCCACAATCCAAAAACATGACTGCTGATTGATTGGAGTCTCTAGATTGCCTGAATGGGTGGAAAACAGCTGACGGTTTTATCACCTTGATTTGGCTTCATTTGTGTTTACAGCCCACTTTTTGACCTGATCCAAAATTGCAGGAAAATACCCTTCAGTAGCAGAGATTCAGAAAAAAGGTGCTTGTTTTTGATGCATCCATCCATCCATCCATCCATCCATCTATTTTCAGACCTACTTCCTGTTTTTTCAAGGTCGCAGGGTGTTTTTGATGCACTGTAACCCATACTGTATAGTGTGGATAAGAGATGGGAGATATAGACTAAAAACATTATCCTGATAATATCTGGTATTTATCACAATAACGATAAAAATTACAATTAAAAAATCTAAATAAATAAAACAATTCCCAACCTCTACAGGTCCCTTACAAACACAAATTAGTTTTAATACATCAACACATTAAAAAAAGGCTACAATAGCTGCTGACTCAAAGAGTTAATGGGCTGATATTTTATAGAATACATTTATGCATGTGAAACTATTTCCTTAAAAAGAAAGCACATAAAAAAGCAAAAAGAACTCCAATTGTGTTTTTACTGCTGCTGAATTGTTTATTTTATTTCTGATAATGAGTTAAATGAAGGCATGGTTGACAAATATCTCTCTGGTTTCCTAGAATTTAACCAGATCAAGCTTGATGATTTAATACTTCAGGATATTATGGTTTAATAGTCACAATAGTTACATCACTGTCTAATGGAACCAGCTTTGTCTTGTGAACACGTGAAATATAATTAAAAAATATTGCGTTTCACAAGTTGGGACAGATGAATAGTGACATTAGTTTAATGCAAACATTTAATTCACATGTGTGACATGCCCGCATTTATCCTTCCATACAAATGGTCAGTCTTACCACAAGCTGTGTACTTTTTACTTGGTATATTCCTTAAATGGAGTGGTTAGCGTTAGCTCTTAGCCCAGTTTCTTATATGCTGGTGGGTTAGCTTAGCTTAGTTAGCTTTAGTTGAGTTTCCAGTTCATAATTGTTGCTGCAGGTGCCACACTGCCACCGTGTTTGAGGGAACTTTGGGTAGATCTCGCGGAAGAACTTAGACTGGTTCACTTTGTTGCGTAGTTGTCTGGCCTTAACCAAGTAGCAGTCCATGATGTATCGCATCTGCGATACATCTCCACTGCGACGGAGCTCCTGTGAGCAGTGCTTCGTTGCAGAGAAAAATAAGTTGTTGACAGAAAACTTGGGGGCAATTTTGGCTTGTGGAACAAGGTTTATAGGGACATTCTTGGCTAAATTGTGGGACAAATGGACCTGCTAATTTCCGACATGAGAGTTTATTGTTTCCATCATTGGATGAAATATTCTTCCCGAGAATATATTGACGATATATCCTCAACAAAAACATATCGCACGTTCTTAGTAGTGTTCAAGACCACACTATCCGAGACCAAGACTTGCCCGAGACCAGAATGCACCGAGACCATAGAAAAACTATAACTATAAACTATAAAAAAAATTATTATATTGTGAACCTATTTATATTGTAGGGAACATATTATATACATAACTCTACCCTCTACCACCTGACCGTGGCTCAGGTGGTAGAGAGAGGTTGTGGGTTCGATCCCAGTACCTGACTATGTGTCGAAGTGTCCTTGGGCAAGACACTGAACCCTCAGTTGCTCAGCGCCTTGCATGGCAGTCCTGTCCCATTGGTGTGTGAATGTGAATGTGAATGTGAGAGTGATTGGGTGAATGACTTGATATGTAAAGCGCTTTGAGACTGCTTCAGTGTGGGGATAAAGCGCTATATAAATCAAGTCCATTTTCCATAAATGTAATTGGAGTCTAAAGCCACAAAAATACACCATTTTAAAAAGATAAGACTAATATAAGACCTCTTTACAGTTATTTGAGTCATTCTGCGCATGTGCAACTTGCGGCGATGACGCGCTGGTGACGACATAATCCAAGATGGCGGCGGCCTGGACTATAGCCGGCACTAGCCTTAAAAGACATGGATATAATGAAAAGAGTGGATGGACAGAGGCATAAACATGCAGACTTTCACACGGACACACACGGACTTATTAAACACACACAAACTTATTAAACACACACGGACCTCTGTAAACACGGTAAACGAAACAGGCTGCACCGGACGGCTGGCACTAGGACCTAGAGGTGGAGTAAGTTCGTCCCCTGTACTGCATTCACAGGCTGTAATATCACCAGTTTATCATTTTACCTGTTGTTAGAGCTACTGTCTTTACCAGGGAGATAATATTTATTCATGGTGATTGTTTTCTGGAGTTTTACTGGGATTTTTACCGGTGATTAGTTCATATCTCCCTTGCGCTCCGCGGTCCAAACTGACACCGTAGCCAGACAAGATTTTAACATAGATTTTTAGTTCATGTTTTTCAACATAAACACTCCAAATCAAGCAACTACTCAGACAAACAACAAGAATCTACTTAAAGGTACAGAGAAAATTGACATTTTTATTTCAACTCTCTGTTTGTTGCTGCTGATTGCTCCACCTGCTCAAGGACTTTGTTTGGCCAGAAACTGGTCACATTTTCGTGGACATTCTGCACCTTCCAATAATGCACCAAAACTAGTGTTTTTTGGACATGGACATTTAATCATGTACTCCAAATCCTGGCAGAGAGAACACTGTGGAATGATAATATTATTTATTAATTCAGTGATTTATCCAATATAGAAGAATGCAAATGTTTCTCCCATTTGCCTGAAAACAATTCTATTTAAATGCTGTAATATTCTTATTTGTCCATGCAAGATGGGCTTCATATCTTGTTTCTAAATTATTGAAATCATTTTAGTTTTAATGTACTCAATGTTTCAAATGTCATTTTATAGGAGGCAGGAAGCTGTCAAACATTGGAGCAGTCACATTCTATAAAATGCATATTGGTTTATTAGGTGTTATTGGTGAAATTTTACCTAAAATGATTGATAGTCAAGTATTTTTGGTATATTCGTGTACCATAATTAATCATGACAAATGTGAAAGTTTTGGTGGTTTAATAGCTCTAATTAGATTGTTGTTGATGAGGATGACGTCTTAAAGAGCTCTACTGCTTTGCTTGTGGGGGACTTTGTGCCATACAAATATATTAAGCTATCTCTCTCATTAGTGATCCCCAACAACCAGTCTGGGCTGTTAATGAGGAAACATAAGTAACAGATTTTAGAGCTCAGAGCTGCACAAAGCTTTTATTTGGTAGTGAAGAATCTTTGTGCAGCTGTGCATGAGTCAGAGCCAAGCCAAAAGGCTGAGTTGATGAAATATAGCCTGACTTGCAAACAGAGTAATGCTTCACAGGCAGGAAGTGTATGTATGGTTTTCTTTACATGAGACTTGAGCTCACAAATCATTAACCCATTAAAAGCACAGCATAGCAGTATAGCCAACCGTCCTGTAATGCTCCCTCTGAAGCCACAATCTACATAACACTCATGTAAGATTCATGAGTTTTCTCCTCTTTTATTCAAATATAGCCTCTTCTGAAGATCAACTATATTGATAAGCAGGTCAATGTATGGTTAATCTGCCCAGAAGTCTGATCCAAGCACTTCATTTTCAACATTTTCCTTTTTTTTTTTTTTTTTTTTACAAGATTACAGGCCAGCTCCAGAAAGGGACAGAAAAGGTAATAATAAAGTAAACAATAATTAAAGTACAGCTTTTTTCTCTCTCTAATGATATTTTCACTTAGCTTTTGATATGATTACTGCATTACCTGCATATATCTAGAAAACACAAACATTTTATTTTCTAATAAAATTTAACTTTTAATTTTTTGGAAAATATTTTAACTGAAGTCATAAAGGCAGCACTCCATGCTTAAAAAAAAGTGTTGAATGGTTTAAAATGATGAACTTTGTGTTTGAACACGGCTTGTTTTAGTGGAGGGGAATTCTCAGCTGATCAAAATACCGGCTTTCTTTGGCTACTATACACACACGCTTTTGTTATTGGTTCCGGCCAATAAACTGCACGATAAAGTAAAAAACATGGCTACTTAAGCATTTCTTCTGATTATGAGTTATGACAAACTCTGCTTCAGCAGCAGTCATATATATAGTTATAACTACATTTAGATGTTTCAAATACTCGTTGCTCGCTGCAAACACACAAATGGCTTTCTTCTCCTCTTCACTTCTTCTGTGACCACAGAATTACTCAATTTCAACCATAATCTATTGTTTCCCTACCACAGCGGCGCTTTGACTCACAAAGAATACAAGCACACGGCCGCTCGTTTTTCTTTGTATAGAGGCAATACATATAGAGAAAATAAGAGCAGAGTTCATTTCCTAAACCTTCCACAGGGAACTGTTTTAAAAGGTGAACATTTTTCATAATATGTCCCTTTAAACTGTTTCTGAATGAACACTGCACTTTTTTTTTTCATTTTTTTCTATTTACAACCATTGCAGGAGGGTTGCCTAATGCAAAGTTATACAAATACACAGCTTTTGTTACTGCTCGGTTCCTGGCAGCTCAGGAATAATTTGAGGAAAAATTTCTCACTAAACTACTTTGGAGACTGCCAACATTAAAATGGCCATAACTTCCTCAAATATGCATTGATTTCTATGTGTATAAAATCATTGGAAGGCTTAGAAACCACACTTTTGTAATCTGTTAATAACTCAAAACTCCACCTGGACTGCTTCATGGTTTTGCTTAGTAAATTTCTTGTGTAAGTATTTAATTATGTTAGTTTAATGACTCAAATTGAATATGAATTAAATAGTTGTCAGAGTGACTTACGATGGGATGTGGTACTTAAAAGCTCTGTGTGTTTCTACCATCATTCATCATCTTACCCAGCTTCTACCAACATGCCAACTCAGTTGGATCATGCAATACGCAAAGGTCAGGTACATTCTGGATCAACACGCGCAATTCACTGAAAGTTAAGTTTTAACCAAAATTGCAAACCGGACACAGCAATGGCTTTACAATAGCTTTTACCGAATCATATATGGAAATAACCCTTGGAATCGCACTGGATAGAAAGATTTATTGTTAGTAAACTAAACAAAAGAAAATGCACACTTAGTTTTGAGGGTCATTCTGTGGTGCACTGGTGAGCATCGCTGCCCCTCAGTGCTGGAGGCCCCCAAATTGTCATGCCCTGCGATAGATTGGCATCCTATCTTAAACTGCTTCACGCCCTCTGTCTGCTGGGGTAGGCTCCAGCATCCCCTGCAACCCTGTACAGGTGTAGAGAAAAATAAAACAACCTTTATTGGACTGTACTTCAGATAATTACAATCCTTCTTAAACACATATAAAAATTTAGAAGTGACAAAACAAAAACACCTTGTTATATTATAATCACCATAGAAATTCGCCGCCTCTACTGTGAAGCATAAAACCCCCTGCACAGTCCAAATTCTTTGTAATTCAATGCTTAACCTTTGATCTGATCAGCATCAGTGACAAACATTTTTTTTTGTTAGCAGGCTTCACCTAACCAAACATTTTCCGTCACAGAGCAGCTGTCCTATGTAGCAGGTTATCAACACTTTCACTTTACCCATGTGATTTCAGTCTGGCTACGTGCGAGTTCACATGAAGAGGGCAAAGATTGCTGACCAATCACAAACAAGGACAAACCTACGCAGATTAACCATTATTCTTGCTGTAAGTATACCCTTTAAGACTGGAACAATTTATATACTGCCTCAACTCAAAGCTTCCAGGTAGTTTTATTATTTATCTTATATTTTGGCCTAAAGATATACAAACCAAAGGAGATTATCCAAGGCCTTCAAACTACTCCTTGAACAGAACAAACAATGATGCCAGCCAGGCACATTGGGCAAAGAGGTGTTCTAAGGTTTCAGTATGTAAAAAAGTTACAACACGCCCCCAGCTCTGAATCTACGTACCTGTTTCTATCAATCGCCCCATGTACAATCCTCCGTTGGATGTCTAAAGTCCTTTTTTCAATTGACAACTTATACAAACCTTGCCAGCTGCCTTTTGGGGAAGAGCCTGGGGCAAAAAACCCAGTGCACTTTGATTCCCCAAGCCCTGTTAAAGACCCTAGGTTTAACACTGACACAAAGTGGATAGAACACATTCCTTCCCACCTCCAAGCTGTGCAAGATTTTGGAACAAGAGTAACTGCCTCTCCCGTCTCTGCCACTCACCCACATTTGGGGAGATGGTAAGCCTGGGAAATGCTCACTCGCATCCATCGTCCCATTGTTTAGTTAGAGGTGGTTCTCTGCAAAGATTCTCAGTGGCTGAGGCAGTCCCGCACAGATGTCCTTTACCAATTTGTCTATCAGTCTTATAGAGCCGATTTTACTTCTCTCTAGTAGGCTTTTCCACGTCTAATGAGCTAGTCATGTTCATCAGGTGTTCTAGTTTTGTGCACCGAGCTCTCCAAAGCTTTGTTATCAAACTGACAGACTGCAACAGCTGTGACGTAATGAAGGTGTTGTGAAATAGCGGCTCTCCAAATAACTACATCCCAGGGGATGGATGCCCACTTTGTTCAGCTTCCACAATACTCCAGGCTTGCAACACCGATCTGCCAAAGGGGGATGCGTCTGAGAAGTCCATGGGTCCTGGACTGAGCATCAAAACAAGTATAGAAGACATGGCGAGACAATTTGATTTGATTTTGATCAAATTCAAATTAAATCAACTAGTACAGTGCCCGTCAGAAGTACGTATTCATGTGGGAGCATATAGGGTATATTTGCGGGTGCAAAATGTGGGTGCAATTTTCCTGGTTAAATTCTATGGGACATGTGCATAACTTCATCATCACTTTTAGATTTTTTTGTATGGTGTATTTTTCTGTAATGTATGTTTTTTGGAGTCATGTGTATTTGTGTATTTTTCTGCTGTCTTTTTGTGCAAAAATATTTGTTGTTTTTTTATTTACATTTTTTTGTAATGTATGTTTTTTTGGAGTCATGTGTATTTTTGTATAATTATTGTTTTTGTTGCTATTGTAGTGTGAATCAGGAAAAATTTTGTGTATTTTTCTGTAAATGTATGTTTTTGAAGTCGAGTACAGTGCCCGTCGGAAGTATGTATTCATATTGTGGGAGCTTAAGAAGAGTTGTCAATTATGGGCATAATAATAACAACATACTCTGTAGCATTATAAAGGGGTATATTTGCAGGTGCAAAGTAAAATAGTGTGTGCAGTTTCCCTGGTTTAATTCTTTGAGAGACGTGCATGATAAATGTGTGTTTTTATATTTTTTTGTTTGGTGTTTTTTTCTGTAATGTACAGTGCATGTTGGAAGTATGCATTCATGTGGGATTATAAGTATTTAGTATAGTGTATTTTGAGTCATTTTCATGTTTTTGTTGTCTGGTGTATTTTTCTGTGTTGTCTTTTGTGTAATATTTGTATAAATATTTAGTTTTGTGTATTTTGAGTCATTTTCATATTTTTTGTTGTCGTTTAGTGTGTGTGCACCTGCCTAACTTTCACTAAACTTATCTATTTTTAGTCCACGGGAGCTCATGCACGCACCGGAAGTGAGCTGTGCAGTGAAACAGATATAGGTGGCCCGCTAGTGCCCCCTCACACCCTGAGGTCAAAAGCTGAATAGGTTTCATTTCGGGGCCGTCCAAAAGTGAAATAAAATTAAAATAAATATTTGGAAATGACCAAATTACTCCAAAATAACAGATACACACACTTGGGGTATTTGGAACCCGTTCACTAAGTTTCAGGTCGAACTCGCACCACGTCTGGGAGATATTTGCTCCACACACACACACGCATGCACGCGCACACACATTCACACAGACGTCCCTTGCTTTTATAAGTAGATTGTATCCACACACACACACACACACACACACACACACACACACACACAGGGCCGTCCTGTGGCATAGGCAATATAGGCAAATGCTAGGGGCGCCGACCATCATAGGGGGCGCCAAAATAACTAAAACAAAAATTATTATTATTATTTTTGTTAAATAATTAAACAATCAAAGCGATGATATTAGTATACTAGTATACAAATTAAGCATACTAACCAGGCCGTGGTATGGCCACGTACAATACATTACTAACAATAACAATGTACACACATTTAAACTATTTCAATGTTTCTGGTTAGTATACTTAATTTGATAGTATTATTAATAATTAGTTAGTTTAGTTTGAATTAAAAGAAAAAAAGTTTTACTCCCGCCCCACCAACTCGATTGACAGGTTGTCTGAGGCGTGACCCAGGCAGCTCGGACCACGTGTTTACTATTTACTGCTGCAGCAGTAAATAGCAAACAAACTAATGATGAGCAATGATCTGTGGACTGACGTTTATTTTTCAGACAAACTTAACTTCTTTGTTCAGCTCCAAATCTAAAAAAAACATGTGAAAATTGTGGATCTATTTGTGAAAATGTTTTAGACAAATCTCTCCCCATAGAATGGATGGGGCTTTTTTTTAGCTTGTGTTGGTTAAACCTGCTTTATAAATCAACACCAGAAAATGACATTATTTTTACTAAATAGTTTCTTTGTGCAATACCTCTACAAACTGCAATTGTTTAAGTTCATGTGTTCATTACTGCAATTTCAGTATTGTTATGTTCAATCTGGAAGTTTTGCATCTTTTTACAAAATGTGAATGTCTATAGTAAAACATTTTAGTCATAAGTATTTAAATTAAAAAGAATACTTGTTGAGCCAACCCACCACTATCTATCTATCTTTAATCTGTATCTTGTTTTTGTGCCATGCTTTACTTTAATAATATTAATATTTTATATTTTGAACCTCTACTAAGATATTTAAATTGGCTTTTATTTACTTGTTTGTGTTCTTTTATATGTGTATGTGAAAATTAAATAAAATGTCAAAAAAATAATGTTTTCTCCTTATGTAAAATGCCTTTGTGGATATAGTGAAGACCACTATGTACAGTAAGTGTTAGAAATGATTCTGAAAATAATAATATAACAATCATGTAAATATCAGTTACTTGGTCTAAAAAAACGGCAAATAAGGGGGCGCCAAAAAAAAATCTCGCCTAGGGTGCCAGAGAGGCTAGGGCCGGCACTACACACACACACACACACACACACACACACACACACACACACACACACACACACACACACACACACACACACACACACACACACACACACACACACACACACACACACACACACACACACACACAAACAATCTCTCTCTCTCACACAAATAGACACACTATTTCGCTCCTCTCACACACACACACACACACACTCTCTCTCTCTCTGAGTGGGTGTGGTGAGAGTTGCCGTGTGAGAGCATGAGGAGCTCTGAGTGAAACTTTTATCTTTTCTTTTGCTTGACAACCACCATCGACCGCTGACAACACGGTGGAGATCTTGCAGTCTGGCAGATTTTTATCATAGAATGCCTAAATCTTGTGTAGTATTTGGCTGTCATAACCACACCTGGCTGAACAAAAAGATATAATTTACAGAACACCTACAGAAAAAGGCCAGAAACCGAAATTATGGATCCGAGCACTGAGGCGAACAAACTACATGGAGCCCAAAATCAAAGTGGTTGTATGTTTGCAGTAGACATTTCGTTAATGGTATGTTGTGTAATTTGGGGATCTAATTTTTTCCTGACTGATTTTTTTACATTGATTAAGAATTAACCTACATTTGAATTGTAATTTATTCAGTAATGACTGAAATGGCTATGGCTAGTTAGCTATCTAGGGCTAGGCCTAACTAGAGGGCTTTCATGCCAGGTTTTCACCAAACAATAATGCTTCACAAATATATGTTTTTTGCTGTCATTCTTGACATTGTTATCGTCACTTAACAAATCGGAATAGAGTTCTGAAAAGAACGTGTCAGTTGTTGGCATTTGCTTGTGTCGTGCCATTAATCTTAACGCATGGTAACAGGGAAACTCCCATATTTTACCAATCTTTCCTGCCATCGTCCTGTATTAGTAGTTTCCTGCAAATATCCCGTATTTTAATGTAATAATAATTAAAAGATAAATAAATAAAAACATTCCTCCGCCCTACTAAACTGAACACTGTCACTTGCCTCGTGAAAAGGCCTGAGTGGCAGTGCTCTCGAGATTAGTGTCGACAGCAGGAACAAACCAGAAACAACTCAGAAGAAAAATGGATGGACGTAAGAAGACGTCCCAGTGAAAAAAAACAAAGAAGTCACGTAAACCTACCAGATGTAACTTTTCTTCATATTGGTGATTGGCCTTTGGCTCTAAACTGCTGAAATATTTGTACGACATTGAGTAAAACCTTTGTGTTGTCCGTGGTAAATAGCGTTAATAGCGATTGTCAAGCAAAAGCATATCCCTCTTAAAAATGGCAGTGGGCGTTGCTAGGTCAAGTGTCCCGGACGATGATGTCACCGCGAAAAGGTCTATTACAAACTACTGTATCTGCTTCTTCAGACAGAGGAATGTATCTTTTTTGTGAGCGGATGAGTCCACACTACGGCTCCACTATGATTATCGTTTGTTCTGTGCAAGGATGAGTGTTTCTTCTATTAGTCTATATGTTAAGATGCTAGCAGCAATAATGTTAATCACACCCACAGACGGTGTGTGAAAGTGTCGGGATGTACTGTACATGCTGAACGCACACAGACCCGTTTGGAGAGTTGCGAGTTTGGTGTTGCAAAACATTTTTTTTTGTGGTACTTCCAGGTCTCAACAACCTGTGACGGATTATGTGCATACACATGTGTGTGAGAGATAATCCACGGAGGAGATAGATGTAGCCACACACACACACACACACACACACACACACACACACACACACACACACACACACACACACACACACACACACACACACGCACACACACACACACACACACACACACACACACACACACACACAATGGCAGCAAAAATCAATATTTATACAAAAAAATGCACAAAAACACAACAGAAAGATACAAAAATACACATAATGACTCCAAAAAACATACACTACAGAAAAACACACCAAATGAATAAAATATAAAAATTAGTAAAACAAACACTTTGCACCCACAAATAAACCCCTTTATAACACTACAAAATACAAAGTATGTACACCTCTTTGTACATCCAACCTTCAATATAATATCTACATACATGGCATTTGATTGGAACTTTGTCCCACAGCAACATTGAAATAGTTTAAACGTGTGTACATTGTTTTTGTTAGTAATGTATTGTAAGTGGCCATGCCAGCCTGTCTTTGCCTGATCCTGTTAGATCTCGGGAGCTAAGCTGGGCTGAGCATGGTTAGTAGTTGGATGGGAGACCACTGAGAATTCCAGGTGCCATAGCCACCCCAGTGGTATCTGTCATTGTGTCCTTGGGCAAGGCACTTCACCCACATTGCCTAGTATGAATGTAGTGTGAGTGAATGTTGGCCAATGGCGCACTATGGCAGCCTTGCTTCCGTCAGTCTGGCTACAATCATATTTTACCACCACTAAGTGTGGAGTGAAAGAATAATCCCTTTATTCTGTAAAGCGACTTTGTGTGTCTATGAGAAAGTGCTATATAAAATTGATGCATTATTATTATTATTATTATTATTATTAAGTGTCCATTTCATTATAATATTCCGATTTATCATAAATAATTGAACTTGCGCATGTATTTTAAGTTCCGTTAAAGAGGGGTGGAGGTGGGGTCACATTTGAGCATTTAAAACTTTACTTGAAAGTAACGCAATAGTTACTTTCTGAAGTAACTAGTTACTTTTATAATTTCTAACTGAGTAACTACTTCAGTTGTTGTGTTGGTGTGTGGGAAGACGATGGGGTCGAATGTGTAGCTCACCTGGTTAACAAGAAGGAATGGGGTAAAAATTGCTGGTGCCTCACGTTACTGTGTGAATGAAGGTGCTTTGGCTGTTGCTGAGGTGGTCTGACCTCAGAGTGAAATCTGTAGCCAGGTGGTAATGTTTATTAACTGTGAAAAAGGTGAACATAGTGGTGGAGAGCAGAGTAGTTATAAATAAGACATTTGTTGCTGTGTCATCTTTGTCACTACCGTCAAAAGGTGTCTTCCTGTCTAACATTTCTCCTTTCATTAGTGATGATATTTTTTTCAGAGAGCGCTATCAAGACATGGCGAAAGGTATCTCCTAATAAAAAACTACCCTCAGCTTGTAAGGTCCTCATTTGAATCACGTGACGTCAGGTTATCGTGATATTAAATAAAAGGATCCTGAAAAGAAGTCTGAGAGTAGATTACTTTGATAATGTGATTAATGTCACATCCAAAAATATGAAATGTCTTCACTGTGAGTAGGAACATCATCTGATTAGAGCATTTCCAGATATAGGTGAATATGAGGGATGCAGGAGAGAAACAAACAGGTGGGCAAGAATGGAATGGAGAGGAGATTAGCATAGGGCTGGCAGGTGAGAAATGAAATGCCGGCAGATAAACAGTTACTGGGTGGAGGTGAGAAAGACCAGCAGACAGGGAGGGGAGGTGGAGATAACAAACAAATAGACGACCAAACACATAGAGGTGGTGATAAAGGATAGACCCTACAGACATAGAGTGGAGGGGATGAAGAGCATACAGGTGCTATGGTGGAGGCAGAAACAGGAGACAGCAGTGTGGACACAAAGTGACTGAAGGTGTGTCATCATATCAAACCTGTATGAAAGGTGTTACAGAAAAACACACTAACAAAGAGGTCAGAAGACCTGGAGACTTCTACATGGAGCCATAGCTGTGAACTATTTAGTTTCTTAATCCATCAGTTTCTAATGAGTGTTTTTACTGTAGATCTGTTGAAAAATATTTAGCACTGTTTTCATGTGAGTGTGACACACTGAAGGATCTGTTTGAGGTTTTGAAAAATATCAATGGGTTTTAAAGAAGTGTGGTTAAAAACACATTTTAATTCTTAGAGCAGACTACAGAAAAAAACAAAGACAGTGAAATGGAAACTTTTTAAACTTGCCATTTTAAACAGAAAGAAGGAGCTAAAAACAGAGAAAGAAAAGAGATGAAGGATCTATTTTTGTCCATGGTGAAAGCCAGAGTGTAAGTGGAATTTAAGTTCTATATTTGTATATAATTTGTATTATTATTATTATTATTATTATTATTATTATTATTAGTATTATATATCCTACTTTCTTTTCTACTACTGTAACGTGTTTGTGTATGATCCCTATTTTTACCTCATTATACACTTATTTATTGTTTATTCTTTCTTTTGTCTTTGTTAACGTTTTTAGTCTTTCATTTGTGATTTTTTTCTGTGGCATTCTGATAAAGCCAAGGATACTGGCTAGCTCCACATCAGGAGGATGATCAGTTCATGATTATAGCATTAGTGATGACCATGACTTTGACTTTGTTGAGCAGAACTTAGCGTAGGCTAATATTACCCAGGGGTGTACTTACCTTTTTTAGAAGCACCTCTGGTTATTGCTCGGAGTTCACTTAGAGTGCTGAGAAAGGGGATTACCCCTCAGCCGCAACAAGCAAGCACACAAGAGCAAGCCCATGCCTAACCAAGTTGGCCTGCAAACCAAGCACACCCACCCCCCAAAAACTGACAACACACAGAGATCATGGCTGCAGAGAATGTTGACACAATACACAGCGGAGATGGAGAAAAAATGCTCCAGTTAGCCTTTCTACTATAAGAAAATGATTGAAATAAAACAATAGTCAATAATTACAGCCACTGAAAGAAAATGCAGAGCTGGAGTCCGGTGTGTCACTCAGAGGGGATGCTGGGCATGAGGATCCATGGATGTCACTCTGGATATACCGGAGCTGTGTCTCCATGTTCTGACTCAAATGATCATGTCGCATTGATGGCAAGGAGCATTAGACCAGAATCAGCTGACCAGCTGCACCGATGGCACAATGTATGGGCAAAGCACTACTCAGGACAGCTCACATACCTACTGGATGATTCTCAGTAGATCATCTTCAAGTGCAGCAGACTGGTTTATCTGTTGCTGCATTAACTCAGATCATTGACAACAACAGATTATTGATCTGTCCAAAGCTGCCTGTTTTCTATGGACTGATTAAAGCTAAGTTACTGGAACTGACGGAGCAGCCACATTAAATTGTTCATTCTTCAAATGTCATTTTGTTCTTCTGTGCACTAAGGCAGTCTCAACCATGTCTAGACGCACACCAATTTGCTTCACAATGTTAGTGAATTTCCCACAGCAGGTGGGGAAACATCGCAACCAAATTATTTAGGGACAAATGTTGTTTACTACCTTTATTTCAGATCTTAGTGAATCCACCCCATAGGTGGATTTTTCAGGAAGTTGGCTATTATGACCATCATCCCTCCAGTGGGATGACTTAACAAGTAAAGCCACTGGACATCTCCATGAACCGTTCAATAACTAGCTTTTGGAATATGTGGGAAAAGTGGATGCGCTTAGTCACATTCTATGCTCAGGCGCTCACAGCTTCAGTAACATGGGACGAGTGTGACGTGCTTCCTACTCAGGTGTCCCAGTGAGAGTGAGTAACTGCACGGATCACACGATTGGGCTTCACATATAAGTGTGGCAGTACAACACAGTTTAAGTCTGAAATAACGTCTGCACTCTTCCCATCTTAAAAAAACAGACAACATTAGCTGTGTCTTGCTTTTATTTGTTGCCCAAAAAATAACAATAACAAAAATGAACAAAGAGAAACTGCTTTCTTTGTGAAAGACACTTTCATGAGAACACAGTAGACAGGAGTAATCTGTGAAATAGCAGCCCCGTGACAATGAAATGCTTGCTTTTATGAACAAAAATTTGTATTTAAAAGTTTTTCAATGTTACTTTCAGGAATCTGTTGTGCCTTATGAAAAAGGCAGAAGCCAAATATATTAGCCACTTATTTTCTTGTCAGGTGACTTACCTCACAAATAATTTAGATCTTAGGTTCCCAATGTGGGGTAAGGGTACCCCCAGGCATATGCAAATTTTCATGAAGGTACAAAAAATAAAAATTAAAAACATGGTGACAACATTGGAAACTACATTATGTGTTTTAAATGAGCAGGAGTTGGGGGTACATGGCTTCAGGTTAAATGTTTGAAGGGGTACGGTACTGTGAGAAGTTTGGGAACCACTGCTTTATATCAAACTTTAAAGGAATCACTTCACATTTGTTGCTCTTTGTGAGGGTATTGTAAGGTTTTTATGGGAAAAAACCAAAGCTGCTTTTGTAGGAGCTGGAAAGGATTGCAGCCACACACCCAACACACATCACACCCATTGATTTCTACAGGTAATAGAGAGGACATCTGAAAACAAGGAGAACACGAAAATTCAATGCAGACAGGTCCCATGTGCTCTGCTCAAACCCTGCAGGTTGGCCTTCTGACATATAATTTTAATCAATACTACTCTCTCCTCAATGTTGTAAAGCTGCATGCAGTCATTAAATGTTGTTTTCTAAGCTGAAATAAAGCTACAAAAGCAGCAGTAGCATGACAAGTTTAAAATTAATAAATCTTTAAAAATATGAAGAATTAAAATCCATAATTTAGACCAAAAAACAACACTGTTGCTGCAGTAAAAGCAGTAAGGAATGAATGCAGGAATTGATGATTGTTAATACTTAAATTAGTGAGATTATAAATGGAGAATATGAGCTTCACTTTCACTTTTACCTCATCTGTGGCTCTGATGCTGCGCTCACACAGCTCAGCCTACATCATAAAGTGGACAATTTTTGTATTTGATATTGTGTTACAGAACTGAGGCTCTCTGCATCACCACAGAATACATAAATGAATGTATTGGTCTGAAAGCTGACTAATGCAGATCAGTAGATCAGATATAAATCTATATGTTTCCTATAGTATACCATTGGGTAAATAAATGGATTGCTTCTAAATATTCTCTATCTCCTGTCACATCAGATCCACACACCTCCTTGTATTGGGCAGGTTGTTTTCTAGGAGAACTGATTGGTCAGGAGGCGGGGCTTTTATACACACTCATATCCCAGCCAGAACAAAAGCTGGTCCCGACCAGGTTTTTCATTCAGCCTAAGTTACCATGGGGATTTAGCCTCGTAAGACGTTACCCAGCTTCGTAGTCCAGCACACACCAATTAAATCCCGGAAGTTAGCTCGACAGGAGGAAATCCAGCTTCGTATTATAGGCCCTTTATGAACGGGCCATTATCATGAAAATAACAGGTCAAAAACAAGAAAACAAACCAAAAAAAAGAAAAGCAAAACACACACAAAAAATGGAAAACACTTACAAAAACGTGATAACAATACCATACATCCGGGGACTATCAGAATCAATACAAAGAGCAATGAAAAAACATTCAATGAACACGGCCATAAAAACCACACCCCAAACTCAGGCAGCTCCTCGTTCACCCCAAAGACAAAATAGAACAAGACAACGTAATAAATTAAATTCCATGCATGTCATGCCAAAACGCATAGAAGAAACAGGAAGAATGTTTAATACAAGGAAAAACAAACATTGCATTGAAGGAGTGTGAAAAGGAGACAGCAAGACGACTCACAAGGATGGGGGGAAAAAAGCACAACAAGAAAATTTCAAGTCTGCAATATCAGACCACAGCAGAACAGAAAATCACGTCATGGATTGGGACAATGCAACATTAACTGGGACAGATTTAAACAAATACAAACGCTGGATCAAAGAGGCCTTCAAGATCAGGAAGCGGAGCTTTAACATCAACAGGGATAAGGAACATTCTTATTCTTCCACACATGGGACTCTTTTCTTCAGAGAACATTGGGCAAAAGGGGGCGTGGCCGGCCTGGGAGAACTCTCAGGCCGGCCACACATAGAAATAACTCATAAGGACAAATGAAGGCCATCATAAAATGTTTTGATGCTTTCCTTATGAGAGAAATTGTAGTAATACATCAAAGCATATCACCTCTGAGAAAGACTGGCAGTTGACAGTCGAAACATATCAGGAGATGACATTTCCTGAAAACATATATTTCAAAAAAGAAGACAAAATTAACTTTCTTTTAAACTCTTTTAAATATGAGAACATTTTAAAGCTTCCCTGGTTGAAACAGCTTTTCTTTAAGTCCAGAAAATTCCCATTGGCAGAACAAAGTTCCAGGTGGATAAACCCTGAATGAAATACTTTCTTAACTGTTTGTGTATTTTCTTGTTTGATTTAAATACACATTTTTACAACCTTAATTGACATTTCTGCTATGGAAATTATCCTCCTTTAAGATCACTACTCCATTTCCCCAAAAAATGATGGATACCAGATTTGGTGTAAAGGGCCCCTCATCCAAACAATTGTGCCTTTTATAATAAAATGTAAATTTTCTTTAAAACCACTGGTTTGACAGTTTTCCATATATAACATATTCCATATGTTTAACTTGTTTTTATTTTATTTTTTTAGGTTAATTTTGTTTACAGAGTCTGGGGGATCCAGTCTATGCAGGTCCACTTCCAAGGAGGGTAGACCTGTGGGGAGAGCCCTTCTCTCCTTACAGAGTCATGGTTTGATTATGTTCTGTATATATCTGGAGTATTTTGTAAATATGAGTGTTTGATGTTGCCAAATAAATATTTTATTGTATTTTATGCACCATCTTCCCTCCTACTAGGACCAGAGCGGGAATGTAAATACCCTGGACCATATTCCTTTCCTTAAAACTTACCTTAAACCCCCCATATTTTCTAACCTAATTTTACACTTTTTAGGTTTTACACCCCAGGAATATAGGACTTGAAACCTATAAACAGAATTAGAATGTACATGGAAAAATGTACCTGTTTAGTTTGCTACCCTAAAGGTGAGGATGGAGTTAGAAGATCAAGGCAAAGAAGGCCTCTAGCCTGGATGGCATTAGCCCCACACTGCTAAAGGACTGTGTGCTTTGTGGGGTGTTCATGCTTATGTTCAATCTGAGCCAATCTGAGTCAGGAAAAAGTCACAGTCCAGACTTCCTACCAAAGACTGTGCACCATAGGGAGCCTCACCACCTCAGGCCTATTTCCCTGATTTCCCACCTGATGAAGACCATGGAGAGAATCCCCCTGAGACACTTGTGACCCCTGGTGAGCACACTGATGGATCCTCTGCAGGGCGCTCACTGGCCTGTTATCAGGGTGGACGATGCAGTGATCTACCTAATGCACAAATCGCTGTCACATCTGGAGAACACTGGGAGCACTGTGTGTGTTTACTTCTCCAAACGCCACTGCTGAGAGTAAAAATGCAGGGTGTGGGGGTGGACGAACACCTGGACATCAGACTACCTTATTAACAGATGTGAGACTCTGGCACTCTGCACCTGACATGTTGTTGTGCAGCACAGGAGCTCCTTAGAGTATGGTGCTCTCAATTCCTTTACACCTCAAGCTTCAAACACCACTCCACAAACTTCCACATCCAGGTATTCTCCTCAATAACAAACTGGCCCGGACTAATAATACTAAGAACTGCCAGAGTCGCCTCCACCTGCTGAGGGGACTGAGGTCCTTTGGAATGTGCAGGGCTTTTCTCAGGATCTTTTATGACACTGTGGTAACTTGCCATCCTCCATGTCTACGTTGTGGTCGGCTGGAGAGGAAGCAGCACATATAGGGATGGGAAGAGACTAAACAAAGTGCTTAGGAAAGCGAGCTTTGCCCTGAACTGTCAAATGGACTCTATAAAGAAGATGGGTGAGACAAGGATGTTAGCCAAACCAACATTTATCATGAACAACATCTCTCACACTGTGTGCTCTCTGAGCATCTCCTTCAGCTGCAGACTTATACTCCCACAGTGTAAGAAGAAGAGTTAATACAGGTAGTTCAATCCAACTGCCATCAGACTGTATGACATCAGCACAACCTGAATGTGTTTTCTCTCTCCACTTGCACTATTTATCCACCACTGTTCACTTTCTTTCGATATACAAAACTTTTCTTGTCATCTTTATTTATTTATTTTATATTTCATGCAAAACCTCCACTCATTTCATATTCATCTATATGTACCTGTACTGATTACATGTGCAATATTATTTATTTGGACTCATACTCATATCTTGAACCTCATTCATAGATGTATTGTATATTATTAAATGTTTTCCTTTCTGTATATGTTATGTTGTATATTTTGCTTTTCATTTTCTGCTGCTGTAACTTTTCTCCATTGTGGGAACAATAGTAAAGTAAAGCAAAAGTATAACCAACCGATCAATCAATCGATCGATCAATCAATCAATCAATCAATCAATCAATCAATCAATCAATCAATCAATCAATCAATCAATCAATCAATCAATCAATTAAAAAATTAATAACATTTTAAAATACAATTTAGATAGATGTGCTATATTTGGATAGTGGAATTGACATTTTATTTTGAATAATAAATGATCCTCTTTGTCTATACCAGGATCTACAACCTGTGGCTCTTTAACTCTTTTGCAAAGGCTCCCTAATGCTTTTTAAAAAACTATTGAAATAATTATTTATTTATTTAATTTGTTAACCTAAAATAAATCACATTGTGCAATGACTCAGCACCTTCCTCCTGCAAAATCTACAGACCATCAACTTTCCTGCACCTGTGGCTAACTTTGAGTTTTAAATCTCTGGTAAAATAATTAAACCAACAAAAACACTATTCTGGAAGAAAATAGAGATTTTAATTGTGTGGGAACAGATTCATTTAACCGCCAATGTGCCGGTTAAATATGTATGCTTTATGTGTGGCAAAAAAGGTAGCAATTAGCATGTGTTGACCACATGATCATGTGTTATCAAATTCAAGTTACTTTTTGTAGCCTTCAAAATAAAATTTCAAAAATAAACTTCTTTATTTAACATTGTGTTCATGTAAACTAAGACGCATAAGAAGTTGAAGATGCAAGATACTGTTTTATTTCTTCATGTCAATTTATTTTTATTTTAAACTGTTTTTAAGTTCACATGATCAATAAAAAATCAAGTCAAATTAAATCAAACATTATTCTATATAATTTTAACTATATAGAATTTAATACACTGTGTTGTCTTTATTAAGAAGGTATTATTTGGCTCCAGGAGGGCTTTAATCCAGGTGAAATGAGGCAAAATGGCTCCTTGCAGAGTAAAGGTTGCAGACCCCTGGTCTATACGCATGGACGCTATTGAAATATGTATCATTTGTAATAATAATAATAATAATAATAATAATAATAATAATAATAATAATAATAATAAATTATACTTTTGAAAAACGAACACAGTTTCACAAATCAAATTTAAAGAGTAGAGCATTAAGGCAGTGGGATTACACTTTTTTAAAAGTGCACGTTGATGTCTGACGTTCGGAGCTGTCCGCGGTGCTGACGGGACTCCGCATTAGCCTGCACACAACACAGCACAACACACAACACAGCACAACACACAACACACAACACACAGCACAACACACAACACACAGCACAACACACAGCACACACAGCACAGAGCAGTCAGTCAGTGCGAGGACTGAGAGCGCACACCGTCCCTTCGGCAGCCCGGCCCGGGAGCGTCCGGTGCGAATCAGGAAAGTGTTGATTCTCGGACGGTCAGTGGAGAAAGCCGAGATGACCGCGATCAAAGCATATCTGCTTATGCTGCTGGTTGTAGCAGCGGAGACGGACAGAGACGCCAAAGGTAGGACACAGAGACACACACCTGCTAAACACAGCCTGTGGAATCAATGACTTCCACTGGTTTCTGTTGTGTTTGTCAATCATGTGCTGTCATCGAAAAGCACAGTCTTAATAAGATCCCAAGTAACACACACACTCACACTGCAGTGTTGTGGAATTCGTTGAAGCCTTTCTTTTGCTCTGCTTTCGCTTGAAAAAAAAAAAAAAAAAAAAAGACAGGTGCAATAGGCTCCGGGCAAATAGATGTGCTCTGTCCCATTGTGTTACAGTTCCACTGCATCATTCAAAGAAACCTCTCTGTTTTCCTAAAAATAGTTGCAACAAATTGAGCACTTTCATATCTGCTTTCTGCACAATTCAACTAACAATCATTTTAAAGGCAGAAAATGGGATAAAAAGAAGTGAAACTTCTGCCCTGCATGTTCTTTATTTTATAGATACAGTAAATCGTCGGTTGGCACGTCATTCAGGAGCGCGATTGCAAGTACTTCAACCTTAGGTCTTACAGTATGAATGGCTCGGTGGATGATACCCCCATTCCCACAAATTCCATCCAAAGACTCTGGAAACTGGACTTTTCTGGGGCTTGTTTTTTTGCATGTGTTGTCAGTCATTCCAGTGTCATTCTTTTGCAGTGGGGTTGATAATGTGCACATATCAGAGGAAGTAACAGTTTGTTCGTCTACTGAATTCAGTTTATTTGAATTATTCAATACTCTTTACTAATCCAGACCCAGGTGGATGTTGCTGAGCCTGAGCGGGTTTATATTTTGTAAGGGTGTAGGGGTGTAACAATTCATTTTAACAACTTGATTAAAATCATGATTCGTTGTTGCCGATTCGATCAAGGATTATATTAGTGAATTTAGAAAGCTTTGATCCGAAACAATTCAGACTGTATGACTGTGAAGTAAATACTGTGCAGATGAGCTTTCCTAGATCCCTGTTTCTTGTACGGGAATTGTTTATAAATTAGTTATGGACAGAAATAAACAAGTCAACAATATTTAATGTATTCACATTTAATTTGAATAAAGTTCAACACTTCAGTTGAAATTAACAAGATTTTTACTTTTCTGCTTTTCAATACTCATTACATTTTTAATACTGTAATATTTTGCCCTTATCTCAGCTTCTTTTTTTTTTTTAAAAGACAATGTTTAAAGGTGCAGTCCGCAATATTCAGATCCCTCACTCCTTCTCCCTCCCCGCTGCTCTTTTGCCCTGCCTCCAAACTTTCCAGAGGAGCTAACAAGCTAACGTTAGCCCGACAGCAACATCACAGTAATATGACATGCTCTGTTAAAAGCGCATATTACTGCAATGTTTCTCTCTCTCAATGTGCGCACTCCTCAGCAGCAGCAGCAAAAACACAGTGCCACTTACAGCAGCCACACGGAGGTGCACTCCAGAGTTCTAGTGTACCAATTACAAATCAAACATGATGTAAATCAAGCAGTAGTAATTACCTTTCAATTAGAAAAGTCACGAATTCCATATTCTACTCCTCCAGACCATACACTGTAAAAAATTGACAGCGCTCCAGCCTGGGAAAGAGGCGGGGCCTGTGAGCAACAGCTGTCAGACAGTCCAGCAAACACAATCCTGGCTCTGACTGGTTCTTTTTGCTCGGTCGCGGTGCATTCTAGCAATCTGCCAAAGGCTGCAGGAGCAGCAGGGGGACTCAATGGCCTTGGCCTGGTTCCCTTGGGCACGCCTTCGCTGAGGGTGCCGCAGGCGCAAATAGGGAAAGTACAGACAATTAAGCTATTTTGATGGTTGTATTAACGCTGTCTTTACTTAGAGTTTTAGAAACATCTGGTTCTTTTTATTAATCAGAATCAGAAAGGTTTTATTTGCAAAGTACAGTTTAAAACAGCACAAGGAATTTTACTTGGTAGTTGGTGCAAAGAACAAAGAAAAAAATACAAAAACAACCTTAAACAATATTAATAATAATGATAAATATAAAGGATAAGGGATGAATAAAGGGTCAAGGATAAAAATATACATATATACAAATTAAATAATATTTTAGTCAGATTTTTCCTTGTGAACTAATAAAACACCATTTATTCATTTTTGAAAATTCAATATCTGTCTTTTATGGTATGTTTGCCAAGTTAAGAAGCATTGTTGTTAAATTAGCATTGGGTGAAAAGAAAATAGCCCTAAATCAAACTTAGTCTCTTGGTACCTAATCTCGTTATCATAATAATACCAATGACAATCAAGAATCTTAAATAACCAGCAAAATTGCGAAATTATAAGACTAGAAAACATAAAAAGCTCTATCTCCAAAATTTGGGTTTCTAAAATAAAGGTTAAAAAGTGGACAGTAAGAATTAAAAACAGAATACAAGTGGGAGAAGCTATGGTTTAGGCATTAAAAGTTCACAATAAAATTCATGGAGCCTGAAAACCTTATTTATGAAGTGAATTTCATACAAACACAAATGTAACACAAAATTATTTACATGTTAAAAGCCAAAATGTGAACCCTATTGTTAAAAGCAACATAGCTTCGAGACACCTCGTTTGGCTCCTACCCCATTCCCCGAGCGCAGCACATTAAAGATAATGTAGAGTACGGAGGGACCGGAAACACTAACATGGAGCCATACAAAAGAATTGTATTAAATTGGAAAGCCTGAAAACTCAGAGTTGGTTCCACAAACAATGTTCCTGAGAGTTTATCCCATCACAGTTTACTTTTAGACATTCTTGGCAAGGCAAACCTATATTTGTAGAGCACATTTCATACAATGGCAATTCAATGTGCTTTACATTATTAAAAAGTGCAACAAAAAACATTAGACAAAGTTTAAAAATCAGTAAACACATTAAACAGTTTAAAATGAACAATATAAATGTAAAATCAGTTTAAAAAAAAATAAAATAAATAATACTCTTTTTTTTAAGCTTTTAACTGTGATTTAAAAATGTTCACATTTAATTCTGACTTCAGCTCTGCTGGCAGTTTGTTCCACTTCTTTGCAGCATAACAACTAAAAGCTGCTTCACCATGTTTGCTGTGAACTCTGGGCTCCACTATCTGACCTGTGTCCATATCTGAGAAAAATGACTAACATCTCACTAATATATTCTGGAGCAAACCCATTCAAAGATTTATACACAGAGGCTGGCTGGTAGCCAGTCAGTATTTACTAGTGTGTAGTTCTTGTCATGTATGTATCTTTCTGTGTGTGTGTGTGTGTGTGTGTGTGTGAGGTGGTGTTTTAGCCCCTGCTCATCCATGAACAGAGGCTGTTTGCCCGTGAGTGATAGCGTCTGTAGTGTTGTGTATTAGTGGGTGCAGTGTCGCGTGGGGATTGTGTGTGTGTGTGTGTGTGTGAGATTGTTGTAGTTGATCAGAGATGTCCCTGCGGTGCTGCCTGAGTGGGCGTGTCTTACTTGGAGTCATAATGAAGGCATTTTTTGAATATCCCCCCTTGTGGCATATCAGCATTATGTAATACCTTGTCTCTTCTGACTATAGGTCTGCATGTGTAAACCCATTAGTACTAGCCTTTAGCTTTTGTGCATTGAGTGCTTCAGTGTTCCATGCAATGATCAGAAAGTATTCGTTCTACCACAGCACTTACAGGTGGTGGTGCATTTAAGTATAGCTACTTTAGTAATGTCCCTGGGCTTCAAGGGTCAGTCATTTCCTCATTTCCCCTTCTGATTACTTCCAAGATAAATACATTGACCTTGGCTAGCCCTCAGCAAGTGATTCCCCTGGAGTCCAGTCCCACAGCCTGCTGGTGTTGCCCCTGCCATCATTATGAGCACTCTGCGTGCTGAGGAGCCTCAAACTAATAGTTTACTCCAAGCCTGACCTGCCTGAGGGAACCTTATTTTGGACTCTTGCCAGTAATGATTGAAAACACCAAACATCCCATTAATGCATTTCGATTTCAAATTGTTTGTTTTTTTAGGTCCTCACTATAGCATATCAAACAGACCTAAACTCAGACCTTACCCAGAGGGCGTCAGAAAATGAATTTAACTTTTCAGAAAATGAATTTAACTTTTCAGAAAATGAATTTAACTTTTCAGAAAATGAATTTAACTTTTCAGAAAATGAATTTAACTTTTCAGAAAATGAATTTAACTTTTCAGAAAATGAATTTACTTTTGAAATATTTGACATTGTTAAAGAGCCAAAGCCGAGACATACAACATGTAAGAACAAACATTTAAAGCATAAATACATGTGCAGATGAAACAACAGGCTGAAAAACAGCTTCTCCTAATTGTGCACATTTTTGTAATAATGACTAAGAGCGGACCTCAATAACTGCGACTATGGAGCTACCTCTGGAACTGATGATGTGCATCTTTCCAGGGTTGAATCTGGTTGATACCTTTACTCCTCCCAACTTTATCCTGAACCTGCAAGTGTTCAATGGACATGAAAGGTTAATTCAATCATACTGTTTAAGGGATTAATTCATCTAATCCAGGTTCATGGAATAGAACTCATCAAGTCTCTCTGCTCCAAGGCCAAGAGGACTTGCTGATCTCAACCAGTTGGAGCATCTTCTCTGTGAGTCTGCAATACTCCAGGTGAACTCGGATGTCATCACCTAAGGGTGGGCGGTATAGAGGTTAGATTTTAGGTTCGAGCCCGGCCTGGTCGGGCCGAGATGTCACTATTACATTAATATTATTTTTTAATAAACACAAAACACTTCTATATTGTTGTGGTATCTTCTAAAGTGTTTTCTGCTGGTTGTGGGATGGGATATTGCCAATGTGTGTTTACATGTGTTCTGAGTGTTGATTGGCTGGGAGGCTGGGGAAAGGGCGGGTGTAAGCGGGGAAAAGAGTGAACAATAATGTTCCCACGGTAGTGTGAGTGTATGACGGAGTAAGACGGTTCTTTGTGTGTTTGATTGTTTATTTTTGGCGTGTTACTACGACCTTCATTAAAGCCTGTAAAACTGTGATAACGGCTCAAGTCAAGTCATTACAGTATTTTGGGCAGAGCTGCGGTGCGTGTGTGCGCGCCCACACTGTCCAGCTGGTGATTACAGACTTCATATTTCTGTGATGACCATATGAATAAAGCAGTAGCAGACAGATTAAAGGATATGCTGGAGTCATGGGGTCTCAAGAAGGAATCTCAGGTGTGAGTAACCACCGACAACAGCGCAAATGTGGGGTTGGCAGCAGCAGTTTGGTCACAGGCTCCATCTCGCCTTTGGTATAGGTTAAAACTTCTGTTTGTAAGAGTGAACAATATAAGCTATTTTAATTTACTGACTTCACCAAGTTGAACAGGTATTACATAAGTGCAACATGGCATAGCGTACGATTATGTTATTTGCTGGATGCACTATTTATTTTGTGTTCTTGAAGAAGTGATCAATAGTTGTTGACAACATTTTCACTATTTTGCAAGTGATTTGATTGGACAACAGATATTCCAAGAGTGCTGATATAGAGCAACAACACACTGGGAGTTCTTATGGATCAGATCACTCCGCTGTACATCTGATCTACATACCGTTAATTACTGTTACATCTTGGGTTACACACCGCATAACAACGTCACTACGTCCACACTGCAGGTCTTAATGCATGATTCAGATTTTTTTCAAAAACTTAGATGTTTTGTGTGTGGTCATCCATATTACATATTAAATGCATCTTCAATCAGTTTGGAGTATGAATGGAATGCAACCCTGAAGTGACGTCTATGCGCAGAAGAGGTCCTAAGGTGAAGTAAATATGGAAGCGTTCAGTGTAGGACTGTATGTCGTGCAGAGATGTTTATTGCAACAGAAGTCAGCACTTCATAACTTTAAGGAGACTTAAAAAGAAGAGAGCCAGGTTTATCGCTCTATCCATTTGCTGTGATGGTTGCTACATCTTTACAGCACAGTGTTTTGATGCAGAGTCAGAGTCAACTGTGGTGGGATAGGGATGTCAGCGGCTTTATTCGAATCGGAATTGTGCTGTTCAATGTCTTTAACAGGTCGCATATGGGCAAAATGGGATATTTGCCTGCAGTGTGAATGTAGCGTGTGTGCTCTCCACTCTCTTGTCACTTATTACTGTTAACTAATAAAATGCACTTATAATTTGTTGTATAAAAGCAATATCACACTCACGGTCATGCTGTTGTGTGAAATATCAGCACTGGTGTGGTTATCTACACTACTCGGCCTCGTGCCTACAACCAAAGCATACCAGTGCTGATACTTCATCACAACAGCACTCCCTCTAGTGTGATATTGCTTAATTATAGAAAACAGTTTGTTTGCACTATTTTGAACCATAGAGTGCACAGTTCATTTTGAGATATGCAGACTAAATGTTCTGAAAATCATATTATATATATATATATATATATATATATATAGATTTTTTTTTTTTTTTTAATGTATTTATTTTTTTATCAGTTTAGCTTTGCTGAGGGACTATATAACTCATTCAGAAACTCTTCCATTTATAATCAATACACTTGTACGTCACTGTGAAGGATTTATACCGTGACATGAAATTTCAGTCATATCGGCCAGCCCTATCATGACCCAAAATGTTTGCCAACTGGTCTATCTCTGTTCTAGTTCTAAGTTAAAAAAAAAAAAGAAAAAAATCTGTACAATGTAGCAATTTGCTTATGAGGCCTTGCATTCTGAGGGCCACATGACATTTTACTCCACAGGTGTTGGCAAAAAATCAGAACCCCCTTGTTAACATAATAGGATCTATTCTAGGACCCAACATGCCAGTTTTTGCCAACAAATAGCTTCAGAGGATTGACTATCAAGGGTATCTTGTGTATCAGCGCTGGCCTGCTTCACTTGGCCCAAGTGGAAACCCATAAAAAGTTGTTGCAGAGTTTCCTTTCCAACTCATTAAGTGCCAAGTCTATATGGATTAGATGTGTCCCTGGATGGAAATACAGATATTTGCATACCTGCAACCTCACCACATCTGCTTCTGTTGAAGAGTATGATTTCTGTCAAAGCCATTTTCACCAGACCTTTGTAGATTTAGTCTCAGCTACTTATCATCTGCACTGGTCAGTCATTTGACCAAGAAAGAGATGCAACTTTTGGCCTCCTCAGTAAAGGGCAGTGGGGCCGGGATATTCCACTTCACTTAAACAATGCCCCTCAAGGTTACCAGCCAATACTACCCTGTGGTTATCTTTACCTGCTCCATGTCATCCAGAATCGGTTTCTTTGGCTTTGAGTTGGTTGCTGACTTTGATGCATGTTTTGTAGCCAGTGATGGGCTCAGCAACCAGCAGGTACTGTCTCAGCCACAGGTGCTCTTATTGTTTTAACAGTCATCATAGTTCTTTGGATCAACAAAATCATGCAACTTTTAGAGAGCGGTACATACCTGTGCACATTAGTCCAGCTTGGCAAGTTTCTTAATCTTTTCCTGAGCAAGCTGCTAAGTTTTGGCCGATAGCTCTCCTTTGTTCAACTGCTGCTGTCCAAACGCATCACAGGTCACCAACAATATACAGGTATTGAATTTTATCAGCAGTCAGGTCACCAATAACCCCTTAACGACTCTTTAGACCAGGGATCACCAACCTTTCTGAGACTACGAGCTACTTCAAATGTACTGAATAATCCGAAGGGCTACCGGTTTAATACACACTTTTTGAATACTACATTTTTACGGTTTCACTTTGAATAAAGGGTACGCTAATAAAGAAAACTAGCCTTAGGAAATATTTTAAATTCAAGAATTTGTTAATTTTCGTTAAATGTCATAGGAAACCTTTGTTTCTATATTCCAAATAATTGTAAAACATGTAAAAGTTGTACAATTTCACAATTTTGTAAAATTATACAAAAATCCTCTTTGCATTTATTTAAAAAAATAAAAACAAGCATATCATAACAATCTGCATCTTCTTTGATAAAATTATATGCAACAGTTAAATTTTTACATTTACATAACATTTAAATATGTTAATTTAATACAAAAACTTGTCAAGTCCAGCAATATTTAACTCTATGACATCTGTCACCAGTATTTATCTTTGTGAGCTCGAACATTTTATATGGAGCTCATTGGTTACTAGTGCTACTGTAAGAACAGGCCTAAGGGCCCCTCTTGTGGTCTATGCGGGCTACCTAGTGCCCGTGAGCACCGTGTTGGTGATCTTGCTTTAGACACAACACAGGGCTTGTGTGGCAACACAAGGAAAAGATCCGGTTCTTACCTGGCCCTAAACTTTAGCGGTTTTAAGGCGAGCACATTTTGAATGACTCTACATGGCCTTACTGGTAAAAAGCCCTGTGAAATGAACACAGTTTGTTTATAGGGTATGGTTTGGCCCACATTGGTTTGCAAAACAGCAGCATTGTACTGTATTGGTAGTTACCCGTTTCAAACATTTCTAAGGACTCTCGGCTCTTTGGGGTCTTTGGGAAAGTTGTAAGCTTTGGTTCTTTTTTGTGTAAGCTCTGAAAGAGGCAGACCATTTTTGCCACAAGTTTTAAGCAGTACAAACAGTAATCTCTCTTTTTCTGGATTATCTTACTGTTTTCTTTGAAATGAATAACAGTTACCTTCTCCCCAGAGTTCTGACCCAACGTTGCAGCAGCAGCTACTTTTGTGTGTCCGGACGTGGTCAATGTCTTGGCATGTGAGTGAGTGGACAGTGGTCTATTCAAGCTGAAGCTTTGGTTGTCCGAGTGCGACTACTTCACTGATTGGAAGCAGCTGTTCTTGACTAGGCAGATACTTTGCTGCAAAAGTAGGGTATATTAATATATGTCCTTAAGCCTCCAGTGGTCAATTTAAGGTGACTGTTTTTACAGTTGCATGTCCCCTGGATATTCTAATTGCCACCCAGCACACACACACACACCGTCACACACACACCTGGGCCCACCCCCTTCATCATCTCTGCCATGAAGGAAAAGCAATTAGTTCTCGTTGTCTGATGTAATCAGTACGGCTTCACGCTCTTGAATAAAAGGAAGACATCAGGACAGGACACCGTGTTCAATTAAAAGACAGACTTTTAATGGAGCTGACGATCATACACTGAGGGCGGGGAATTGTTGGGGTTGCATGTTCAACACCTGCTTTCTGATTATAGCTGATTAACCTATCCAAAGTATGTTGCTCTCATCAGGGACTATTCACTGGGCCAAGGCCCTGCTCTCAGTCTAATTGTCTGCCTGTTTTAGCCATTTTGAAGCGCTCAATCAGAAATGAGTGTCATCAAAATTCATTGCTGCTTCTCACACAGAAAGTGACTGCTTTGGGTTCTTCACACAAGACTTTTGACACTTCCTGAGAAGAGATGATGGGAGGAAGAGGTGGAGCACTCTCATTTTCTCTTTTCTTTTTTCTTCCACATCTTTGCATAAAAGTCCCTCTGAGGAGATCACTGTGCCTATGAAGTGTTTACCCTCCTCTGTGTCAGTCAAAGTTGGTTTCCTGAAGGCTGCTCTCATCTGCCTCACAATATCTCTGTCTCCTCCCCAGATTGAGATTTTTCATGACAGAGATAAAATCTCAGTTGATGCAAATGGAAGGGCATGTGCTTTAAACTGCACCTGCTTCATTTGTTACCATCACCTCCCACGTCCCATCAACTCATCCAATCATTTCAGCCCTCAAGTGTATGGTTCTTGAAATATAATTTCATGACAGTCACACAATGACCGGAATGTCTTACTGGCTACTAAATTTGACAGGAAAATACTCTCTAAATAATAGCCTGCTAACAGAAACTTCAATGGGCAGCTTTTCCCACATGGTACCAGCTGTTGTGCAAAATATTATTGCCATCTAATTAATAGCTGATGTGTTGCAGCTGCCAGTCAACATCACACTCAAGGGCAACCAGGCTGGGGATAATTCTTGCAAATCAATAGCCAATCTGTGTTATAGCCGATAGGAAGCAGTTTCTCAGCCGTGGCAAACACTGCAATAAATCTGAGACTCTAACAGGGGAAATCCAAACCAGAAAAACAAGACAAATAATGGTCAGCAGGAGATAAACAACCAACCAAATCAACATATATTCCTACCCTGATAGCACACATGTATCTCGCCTACGTCAGCACAGTTGTATCGGCGAGACGTATTATGGAGAGCGTTTGCACATTGGGCAGACGTCGCAGCGACATCAGCGTTTGGCTGATGTTTGGATGATTGATTAAATATGCTCAGCGCAGCCTCTCTACAGCTTATATTAACCTTTATTTATCTCAGATCATTCAATTAGGAAAAATATCTCCATAGTCGAGTATTTACTTAAATCTGTTAGGAAATAGGCAATATCACAACAACAAACAATATACTACCACTAAATATCATATAATATAATATGTGTGGACAAAATAAAGAGAGACACCTTTCATGATCATTAATGTATTTACTTGAGGCCGACATCGGCGACATGTATGCGTGCTATCTGGGTAATTGTTGTAGAGGTTGTTGTGTGAGTATTTCTGTGGTATTGAAATGATTCACTTTGAGACAATGACAATAAGATATTAAAAAGTTAGCCCACACTAGATAATGACTTCACTGTATCTATTCATCAAAGATCTTGAATCTCATTAATACATATCTAATTTGGGTATTGAACTGTGTGAGATGACGTGTCAAATTAATATATTTCTGGTATCCTTATCATTACCATATTGGATAATCAACACATTCATGAGCTGGATCTTATTTTGTGATTACTTTGTGCAGCGACAGACTGGCTAACAGGGAAAGCCAGCAGAGCATGAAGTTATAAGTAGCAGATGAGCAGTGCTTGTGCAGAAAAAGACCCACTTTGAATGGGTAGATTCTTATCAACCCAAAAAAGAATTACATGATTGACTTTGAAAAGTTGAATTTAATTTAACAACATTTCGTAGCATGTCCATATGTTGTGACAGTCAACATAATCTTACACGTTACAGACAAACATTTCATACTTATTCCAGATTATGGAAACTGAAAGACATTATTTAATCGTAGTGTTTGAAAGCTCTTTGTTTGAGATATACAGAGGGACAGCGACACACTATTTGATAGCAGCACAATTTGTGAGGAATTACCCAATCCACTGAGCGACACAGACTGTGCCTCCCCTGCCTTCCCTGAATGCTCGTCACTGCTTAACTACTGCTTAAAGCCTGTCGGCTTTTGGTCAGGCTCCGACGACAAAATGCAGCCCACACTCTAGTCTGTGTGTAGTGGGTGGGTGTTTTTTAACCTTGTAAAGCAATTTGAGCTGCATTTTTTAATGAAAAGCACTTCATGTGTAAAATATTGATTGATTGATTGATTGAACATGATTGATTGCTCGCACCCCCTGCTGATATTTCCACGCACAAATTTACAAATTGCTGAACGTATGAGGTTTTTTTTCTGTAGCAAGATTGTATGTAGCAAGTCACAAGTACCATTTGTTTATTATAGGATTTTTTGTTTCAAAAACTTAAACAATCACTGATTTTCCATATTAAATTATACACTGCAAACTTTTAAAATGTAATGGAAATTATCCATATCTTGATAAGTTCGAGCTCTTTTCTCTATTGTTAAGACAATCTTTTTTTTTTTTTTTTTTTCAAAATTGACCATTTTAGGCAAAGTTATAGAAAATAATAAAGCCTTAAAAGGCTGAAACTACTTTTGCTCCTTTTTTTTTTTTTAAAAAAAAAAAAAAAAAGCTTATCACAAAATCAGCCATTTTAGGGTGCAACAGTTAAAGTAATTGGCCACAAATTCTTGTTGTACATAAGCCAATACCTTTCCTAAGTGCCACCATGGTTTTTTTGCGTTTTGGAAATCAATCTTTGACAAGGTAAATTATGAAAGAGATAAAAAATGAGAGAAATAAAACAAAAGCTGCAGTTAGGACTGCACTGGCTGTAGATTGATGGTCTTATTGTAAAATGTCAGAGCGACACTAAAAAGGTGCACTAAACATTTGGAAATGGGCGTTACGAAAATGATATTTTCAGAATAAATAATTACAAACAACAACCAAATTATCACTACATTGTAGATCATTTAGTGGCAGTTCTTTTATTTCCAGTAGCAAGATAGTTTGTCATTCATGAATCCATAGAATGCCAGGATGGAAAAACAACAGTTGGCTATTGTTACTCATACAACCTCTTCTCTGCTTTAATTTTCATTGCCAAGTAATATTTTCTTTGCTCATGTGCAATTCATACATAGATCAGTAAATATATTGTATATGAAATAATAATCACCTTAAATTACACGTTTGTGTTTTTTATTGCAGAGGGAAAATTAATAATATTAGTATATATTTTGTTTGGAAAATAATAGTTTTTAGTGGTTGAACTACAGATGACCGCTGTCTGGGATGTATCTATGTCTGCGCTTGAGTTTGGACAAAGATATTGATTGTTTAAGGTGCCTTCAAAAACTCCAGAATAATAGACAGCTCAGAAACTATGAGCAAAAATATATTTTTTTTAAATCAATAGAAAAAAAGGATCCCTAAGAATTGTGGAGGGCCCCATATTTCTCACTTCCATGTAAGATGTCTCGATCCGAACACATGGTTTCAGACTCGATCGGAATCGAACGTTATATCCCGGTCAGGACTCAAATATTTGTATATTTATTATCATTATAGAGGCGGGCGGTATACTGGTTCATACCAAATACCGCTATATATTTTTGTTATGATATACATTTTTAATATATCGCGTATCGGTATATTGATTACACAACTTTTGGGAACGTTACGCTGCGTCAGACCGGAGCAATGTTGCACTGCGAAGGTAAA